>NC_084624.1:41467427-41634927 GCF_033978795.1 Nerophis ophidion
ACTCGCCACAAAAGATTAAAAGTTTCCATCAATCCCACGCGGGTGCTCGAGCCCCGAAGCACCCACGGGATCGGCCCTATGCGTTGACCTATTAGCCCTCAATCACCAGTTTACACCCAAGAGAGTTGAAATAATTTAAAATAGTCATCAAATTGGGACGTACCAAGGTTTATTCGTAATTTGTTGCTGTAGAAAGAGAAGATGCCTTAGTTTAGTTTCTCAAAGTAAGGCGAACACTTGCCAAATGAAGATCTACTCTGGGGTAAAAAAGCTCTCAAACATAACCATGAAGTTGTTGTATACAGTTATTTCTTTTTAATGACGTGGAAGGCTTTCAAAGGGAACTTAAAAGTATGATTTACTTTTGTCAAAATGATTGCATGTTGTCTAAAAATGTTGATTTGTAGTCCAAAGATTGATGATTTAATATCTTTAAAGTGAGGTCAGGTTTGCAAGTGATGACTTACTTCTCCCTTTGTAGTCAACTTTATTTATAGTCTAAAACAGTGGTTCTTAACCTTGTTGGAGGTACTGAACCCCACCAGTTTCATATGTGCATCCACCGAACCCTTCTTTGGTGAAAAATAAAATGTTTTTTCAAATTCAAGACAAAGTTATATGATCTTTTACTGGTGCACAAAATGAACCGTGCATGAACGTCACCTTGTTTAAAGAACATAACCAACACAGTGCATGAACTCGTAACAAATAACACACCTGCAAATCAGTTTGGGTTCTGCTGTTGCCGTATCCCTAATATGCCGATAGGGAGAAGTTTTTATGTACACGATGAGTCGGGTGTGGCTTGAGTGGAGGCTCCACCTAACCCCTGAGGCCGACTCACCGAACCTCTAGGGTTCGATCGAACCCTGGTTAAGAACCACTGGTCTAAAAAGGACATCGTATTTTGGTTCTTTTATTTTACCTCCCAAATATACAGTATTGTTAATTATAAAAGGTTAAAACGTAATGATTTGTACTAGGGCTGGACGATATATCGATATAAACGATATATCGCAGGTTTGTCTCTGTGCGATATAGAAAATGACTATCGTAATATTCGATTATATGTACTCACGCAGTTGCTTTTAGCTGCGGGCTTTACACAACAGGCATTTCTCACTCCATCTCGTGCCTCCTTCTCACAGAGACGGAAAACAAGCCCGCCTTCTTACATACGTCACATACTGTTACAAGAGAGAGAATGTGCGAAACTGATCACGAATGGAGGAAGAACAATAAATGCCCAAAATAAAGAGCAGGTTTGGCTTCAAGCGGGAAGATATCCAGCAGACAACAGCAATATGCAAAGTATGCAGCAGAAGTGTTACTACAAAAAGGTAGCAAACCTATTAATTTGTTCTTTTATTTAAAAAGTCACCCGTGAGAGAATGAAGAGTATTTAATAAATACAGTTTTGGTCAATTGACTTAGTTGTGATTTCCTTCTCTGCATGAAAGTTTAAAAGTAGCATATATTAATGCAGTATGAAGAAGAATGTTTTAATGTAGACACATAGAATCATCATACTGCTGTGATTATATGCATCAAGTGTTCATTCAAGGCCAAGGCAAAATAACGTATTATATATCGTATATCGTAGTATGGCATAAAAATATTGCGATATTAATAAAAGCCAATATCGCCCAGCCCTAATTTGTACTTAAGACAAGATAATTTGCTTCGACAGAAAATATTTAATACATCCAAGTAACGTTTTGTACTTCATTTAGGTCAAGTAATGAGAAAACTTGTTGAGAAATGATCTTCTATTGGAGTTTTGATCGGAAACTGTTTTCTTACTATACAGTAATGAGTTGTGTTAATATGGATGATGTGTTTATATATCCATCCATCCATCCATCTTCTACCGCTTGTCCCTTTATGTAGTCAAAATCCAAACTTTGAAAAAAGCATATTTTACTTGCAAAAATGGTCCGTATGTTGCAAATTAAAAAAAGACAATACAGATAAAATGACGTCCAGGCAGCTATAATGCAGTTTGAGTTTGAGTTTATTTGGAACATGCAAGCATACAACATGATACATCACAATTTCCGGTTTCTCTTTTGAACATGTTCGAAAAAGAGTAGGAAGAAGCAGAGCTTATTAAATCCTACCCCTTTTCTTTTACATTACAGTTGCTAAAACTTTTGTTCACTTCCTATTCTCAATGTATTCACAATATACCCCATAAGTATCACGATAAAAATAAATGAATAATAGGTGGGGAGGAGACCCTGCCCCAAGTGGAGGAGTTCAAGTACCTAGGAGTCTTGTTCACGAGTGGGGGAAGAGTGGATCGTGAGATCGACAGGCGGATCGGTGCGGCGTCTTCAGTAATGCGGACGTTGTATCGATCCGTTGTGGTGAAGAAGGAGCTGAGCCGGAAGGCAAAGCTCTCAATTTACCGGTCGATCTACGTTCCCATCCTCACCTATGGTCATGAGCTTTGGGTCATGACCGAAAGGATAAGATCACGGGTACAAGCGGCCGAAATGAGTTTCCTCCGCCGGGTGGCGGGGCTCTCCCTTAGAGATAGGGTGAGAAGCTCTGCCATCCGTGAGGAGCTCAAGGTAAAGCCGCTGCTCCTCCACATCGAGAGGAGCCAGATGAGGTGGTTCGGGCATCTGGTCAGGATGCCACCCGAACGCCTCCCTAGGGATGTGTTTAGGGCACGTCCAGCTGGTAGGAGGCCACGGGGAAGACCCAGGACACGTTGGAAAGACTATGTCTCCCGGCTGGCCTGGGAACGCCTCGGGATCCCCCGGGAAGAGCTAGACGAAGTGGCTGGAGATAGGGAAGTCTGGGCTTCCCTGCTTAGGCTGCTGCCCCCGCGACCCGACCTCGGATAAGCGGAAGATGATGGATGATGGAATAATAGGTGAAGTAAGTAATATTTCATTCGATGAGATAAATAAGGTTAATTTGAGAATGAAAGAATGGATGGATGAATAAATTCAGAATGTTTATCATTCTTCTTCTTTGTACTTTGTAAACACTTTACGTTTGAAGAATTTCTTGAAGTGGATCATATTAGTACATTGTTTGATTTCTATGCTTAATCCATTCCATAATTTAATTCCACATACTGATATACTGAAGGTCTTAAGTGTTGTATGTGCGTACAAATGTTTTAAATTACATTTTTCTCTAAGATTATATTTCTCCTCTTTTGTTGAGAAGAATTGTTGTATATTCTTGGGTAGCTGGTTATAGTTTGCTTTGTGTATAATTTTAGCTGTTTGCAAATTCACTATGTCGTGGAATTTCAGTATCTTTGATTCAATAAATAAAGGGTTTGTATGTTCTCTATATTAGATTAGATTAGATTAGATAGTACTTGATTTATTCCGTCAGGAGAGTTCCTTCAGGAAAATTAAAATTTTCAGCACAATCCCATTCAAGATCAGACAAACATTACAGGGAGACAGAACAGGATCCAACATTATGTATTATTCTAACTGATCTTTTTTGTAACACTGTTAGTGAATGAAGTGTACTTTTGTAATTATTTCCCCATATTTCTACACAGTAACTCAGATATGGTAAAACTAGTGAGCAGGAGAGATATGAAGTGATTTTTGGTCTAGAACAGGGCTGTCAAACTCATCTTAGATCGGGGGCCACATGGAGAAAAATCTACTCCCAAGTGGGCTGGACTGGTAAAATCCCTGCACGATAACTTAAAAATAAAGACACCTTCAGATTGTTTTCTGTGTTTAAAAATAGAAGAAGCACATTCTGAAAATGTACAAATCCTAATGTTGTTCTTTTACACTTACATGTCACGGTTAATAGTATTTATCTTTATTGGTCATTATTTGTATTTTCTGAATGAATGGTGTGATAATGTTCATCAGTCAACAAAATGGTGTTCATTTTCAATCAAGATAAAAAAATATCAAAATCAAACTACAGTATGCCATGTATGTAGTTTGATCATTTTCCTCGATTGATGTACTACTATCATGTAGTTTATTTTGTACATATGTACCATCATCCATGTCCAGGGTGTACACCGCCTTCCGCCCGATTGTAGCTGAGATAGGTGCCAGCGCCCCCCGCTACCCCAAAAAAGGGAATAAGCGGTTAAAAATTGATGGATGGATGTACCATCATCCAGTAGGGTTGGGTATAGTTTGAATTCGAACGATTCCGATTCTTTGTTTCGATTCCGATTCCTGACGATTCTCAATTCCGATTCTTTCGTTTAAAAAAAAAAAAAAAAAGGCAGGTTCAAAAAAAAGTTTAGGATATTTTAAATGAGCTAGCTAGCCTACAGTCTTTCTGAATGAAATAGTCTGACATTCTCCATCAATTTTAATTCTATTAATTTTTTATGAACTGTACGATAAATTCCTCACAGGGCTGTTTTCAACTAGAATATAAATATCAAATCTATGAACCTGAATATAAATATTATGAATACATTTTCACAGAGGGTACACTTTCATCAAGAGAGCTTTATTTTTGAAAACCTCATGAAAACACATTTACACACACAGGTGTATGAGGCTGCAGGTACTTAAACATGTTACCGTGCTCCCACTGATGGGCTAACCTGGTGCAGAAAAGCAAATAAACAATAAGAAACAACTTGCAAAACCCAGTCCAAATTAGTAGCAGGTACAGTATAAAATCAGAGACAGTTCTTGTTTAGGAAAATGACCATATCCGCGCCTTCTCAGGCAGGATGCGTCAGCGTTCTGGACAGATAGTGTCTCCTGTCGAAGACGGGACACGCATTTATTTGTACTCCATGAACTCGGAGGTGCTTCATCATGTTCGACGTGCAACCTCCTAAGCACGAAACAGTCCTGTCGCACGTGTTACATTTCGCCGATATTTCATTTTTTTTAGTAAAATAAAGCCACACTTTCGACTGTCGACGCCCGCTATCCATGCTTGACTGACTCGCTCGGCTACATAGGCTTGTCTATGCTAACACTTCCGGCGGTGGGCGCTTCTTCGTTGGTGTTCAGCTGCTTCTTTTTCCGGGTCGGCGGACTTATTATTTTTTTCCGGTCTGCGGACTGGGTATTGAAACTAGGAATCGAAATTTAAACTTTTGAATCGGAAAGTTAGTCCCGGTTCCAATCGATACTCGATACCCAACCCTATCGTCCAGAGATACAAAGAATTGCTATGGCAACATCCAGTAGACACATGTAGAAGAGCTGTTTCTTTCATTCAAAAATTTTAGGTTAATTTGTATACTTACCAAACTCATCCTGCGGGCCGGATAAAACCTGTTCGCGGGCCTGATTCGGCCCGCGGTCCGTACGTTTGACACCCTTGGTCTAAAACATATTTCGCTTTAATCATCATTGACGTGTTTCTTGCTACTTTATGTTGTATATTTTTTATATGAGGTTTCCAGTTCCATTTATCATCAATCATTATACCTAGAAATTTGGTTTCATTTACTCTTTCAATTTCTATTCCGTCTATTTGTATTTGTGTTCGACCTTCTCTTCTACTGTTGCCAAATAGCAATATTTTAGTTTTACTGAGATTCAATGATAGTCTGTTTTTGTCAAACCATTTTTTCAATTTGTTAATTTCTTCTGTTATTATTTGCATTGGTCAGGGGAAGTTTGGACGTTTCTTGTCCTCAAACTTTGAATTAAAGTGTGGAAATGTAATTTAGGTGCAAGTGTGTCTCATTAAACAGTAAATAGTAGAAGATGGATGGATGTTTACGCAGAAAAGTGTGTTGTTAGCACCGGGTCGTGCTGTCCTCGCACGGCCGCCAACACCGTCCGTCGGCTGGCTTGCTGCTCGTCGTCCGCTGGGTGTCCGACCAGATGTTTCAGCTCCAATATTGCTCGCCGTGTGCTTGCTGGACATTGTTAACTACTATTAACCCACAAATGACGCCTCTCCGGTGACTTTTTCAAGAACATTTTGACATAAATCCACTGAAAGATGACGGATGTTAGCTTACGGGGCAAAGCTAACGGCTAAGCTAACATGCTTAGCAACAAGTTGTTCGCTAAAAAGAGAGATGGACGTTTATTGTGCTTCAACAAACTGTACCTACGCTATATTTAAGTCACGCTACATTGCGATTTTATTTGAGTGGTTTTATTAAACAGATGTTGTCATATTCGCTAAACTTGCAGAAAAGTAGTGACCGGAAGTGACGCACTTACACTGCGTTTCAAGGCACTTCCTGTTTGCTAATAACGATCCATTTCTCTGGAAAAATGTTGTAAGACATCTGTTGGGTCAAAACGTGGTCCCTCCCTAACAGGTATTTACTTAGCAACAAAGTCAAAGAGATATGTTTTAAAATCATTCATCGTTATTACCCTGTAAAGCAGGGGTCGGGAACCTTTTTGGCTGAGAGAGCCATACAAGCCAAATATTTTAAAAAGTATTTCTGTGAGAGCCATATAATTTTTTTTAACACTGAATACAACTAAATGCGTGCATTTTTAAGTAAGACCAACATTTCTAGAGTATAATAACATTGCTAGACCCCGAACTCTATTTAATAATACAACTCTAACATTTGACAACCAAACAATTAAACCAGGCGACACGGTAAAGAATCTGGGTGTTATCTTCGACCCAACTCTCTCCTTTGAGGCACACATTAAAAGCGTTACTAAAACGGCCTTCTTTCATCTCCGTAATATCGCTAAAATTCGCTCCATTCTGTCCACTAAAGACGCTGAGATCATTATCCATGCGTTTGTTACGTCTCGCCTTGACTACTGTAACGTATTATTTTCGGGTCTCCCCATGTCTAGCATTAAAAGATTACAGTTGGTACAAAATGTGGCTGCTAGACTTTTGACAAGAACAAGAAAGTTTGATCACATTACGCCTGTACTGGCTCACCTGCACTGGCTTCCTGTGCACTTAAGATGTGACTTTAAGGTTTTACTACTTACGTATAAAATACTACACGGTCTAGCTCCATCCTATCTTGCCGATTGTATTGTACCATATGCCTCGGCAAGAAATCTGCGTTCAAAGGACTCCGGCTTATTAGTGATTCCCAAAGCCCAAAAAAAGTGTGCGGGCTATAGAGCTTTTTCATTTCGGGCTCCAGTACTCTGGAATGCCCTCCCGGTAACAGTTCGAGATGCCACCTCAGTAGAAGCATTTAAGTCTCACCTTAAAACTCATTTGTATACTCTAGCCTTTAAATAGACTCCCTTTTTAGACCAGTTGATCTGCCGTTTCTTTTCTTTTTCTCCTATGTCCCACTCTCCCTTGTGGAGGGGGTCCGGTCCGATCCGGTGGCCATGCACTGCTTGCCTGTGTATCGGCTGGGGACATCTCTGCGCTGCTGATCCGCCTCCGCTTGGGATGGTTTCCTGCTGGCTCCGCTGTGAACGGGACTTTCGCTGCTGTGTTGGATCCGCTTTGGACTGGACTCTCGCGACTGTGTTGGATCCATTATGGATTGAACTTTCACAGTATCATGTTAGACCCGCTCGACATCCATTGCTTTCCTCCTCTCCAAGGTTCTCATAGTCATCATTGTCACCGACGTCCCACTGGGTCATTATTGTCACCGATGTCCCACTGGGTGTGAGTTTTCCTTGCCTTTATGTGGGCCTACCGAGGATGTCGTAGTGGTTTGTGCAGCCCTTTGAGACACTAGTGATTTAGGGCTATATAAGTAAACATTGATTGATTGATTGATTGATTATTCTGAAACAAGCCAACGATTAATAAAATAATTCTTACCGTTAATGCGACTTCTTGAACAGGTGCGGTAGAAACCGGATGGTTGGATTAAAATGTATGAGAATGTTTTGTATTTTGAACATCATTTTTGACACCGTGATTGATTACCAGTGGAATTATTCATTACTTACCGTGTTAAGCAATGTCAGCTAAGATTTTTCTGAGAGCCAGATGCAGTCATCAAAAGAGCCACATCTGGCTCTAGAGCCATGGGTTCCCTACCCCTGCTGTAAAGACTGTGATGTTAGATACAAGAAGGACATTGATGTTACCTGCACCTTTTGTAACATGCATCGACGCATAGATAAGTGGGTTCGGGTAGACTCTGGTGTAAACTTAAAGTAGATAGAGGAAAGAAAATGAATAGTCCCACATTGTGGCATCCATTCAATAATTACATCTACAAATATTAAATAAATACAAATATTTTTTTAAAACAGACAAGTGAGGAAAGAAAACATATTTGAAAATATAATTTCCATCATTGACTGACATCTGTCGACTGGTTGTATGTGTATGAAAAGAGAGATATTGATCTTGACTCTTCAATAACTATGTGATGTTCTCTCAACAGATGAGGCATTACTTTCTTCAAAGACTTTTAGATACAAATCAATTGGCATTTTCCTCAACTCTACTAAATTTGGACTTTTTAGAATTTGTTTGTCGACAGTAGCTGTCCATCTATTTTCTACCGCTTATTCCCTTTTGGGGTCGCGGGGGGCGCTGGCGCCTATCTCAGCTACAATCGGGCGGAAGGCGGGGTACACCCTGGACAAGTCGCCAAAGGGAATAAGCGGTAGAAATGGATGGATGGACAGTAGCTGTATCATCTTGATACATATTGACGATGACCCGCCCTGCTATACTTCTGATTGGCTCTGAGTGTTTTTCGCCTGACCAATCAGAAAGGAGGCGCCGTCTAAGCATACACGCCCCCAGAGTGCCAAAACGAAGACGGAGCGCGCGCACGCATAAAGGCGCCGCGCACGAAGTGGAGAATCAGCGCGCGATAACAGTTTTTATGCGCTTGGATATTTGGCACTAATGTGACGCCATAGAAAACACTCCATCACTATGGCAGTGCATCTGTCACTTCATCCTGGATAATCCATCCATCCATTTTCTACCGCTTATTCCCTTTCGGGGTCGCGGGGGGCGCTGGCGCCTATCTCAGCTACAATCGGGCGGAAGGCAGAGTACACCCTGGACAAGTCGCCACCTCATCGCAGGGCCAACACCATCCTGGATAATATTCATGACAAATTTGTGCTTTGCTTTAAAGATGTGATTTTTGAGTTTACACTGTATGAACACAAATTTGAAAAGGAATTCTACCTTTGCAACCTCATTATTCTATTGGCGAAGTTTTATATTCTTAAATGTAAGTTTCTTAATACCCGACCTGTCTTTTGTGCCTTTTAAAGAAGATTTTGAACTTTACTTTAAAACGCACTCTACCTCTAACAACAAAAAAGCTTTGAAAACGATGATGCTGTCTTCCAAATTTGGGTTATTTAATGAATCTGAATTAGCCTATGGCTTTGCACCTGTTTTTATTATATATATATATATATATATATATATATATATATATATATATTTATATATATATATATATTTATATATATATATATATATATATATATATATATATATATATATATATATATATTTTTTTTTTTTTTGTACTCTATTTTTGTTATTTTGAATTTACAACCCCATGGCGCTGTTTTGTACTGTTTTTATAATGTTTTGTACTGTTGTTGAACTATGTGGATTATTGTTTCTCATCTGTTTGTTATTGTTGAAATTTGGGGTTAGTGCGTCTGCCTCACAATACGAAGGTCCTGCAGTCCTGGGTTCAAATCCAGGCTCGGGATCTTTCTGTGTGGAGTTTGCATGTTCTCCCCGTGATTGCGTGGGTTCCCTCCGGGTACTCCGGCTTCCTCCCACTTCCAAAAACATGCACCTGGGGATAGGTTGATTGGCAACACTAAATTGGCCCTAGTGTGTGAATGTGAGTGTGAATGTTGTCTGTCTATCTGTGTTGGCCCTGCGATGAGGTGGCGACTTGTCCAGGGTGTACCCCGCCTCCCGCCCGATTGTAGCTGAGATAGGCGCCAGCGCCCCCCGCGACCTCAAAAGGGAGTAAGCGGTAGAAAATGGATGGATGGAACATAAAAACAAACAAACCAACAAAATAACGGTCCATTTTACACTTATGTAAACAAACACGTTACCAGACCGCTGTCCTAATATTAGATAAACTAGTGTAGATTAGAAATTGACAAGTAGATCTCACCCTTATGTTAATATAACCATAACAATATTATAACATAGAATAATAAAATGTATTTCATCCATCCATCCATCCACCCATTTTTTTACCGCTTATTCCCTTTTAGGGTCGAGGGGGGCGCTGGTGCCTATCTCAGCTACAATCAGGCGGAATGCGGCGTACACCCTGGACAAGTCGCCATCTCATCACAGGGCCAACACAATTAATTTTATGCAAATGTATATGCAAATACAAATATTTAGTTGTTACGGTTTTCGTCAAGGGCTTCATGGTGGCAGAGGGGTTAGTGCGTCTGCCTCACAATACGAAGGTCCTGAGTAGTCTGGGGTTCAATCCCAGGCTCGGGATCTTTCTGTGTGGAGTTTGTATGTCCTCCCCATGAATGCGTGGGTTCCCTCCGGGTACTCCAGCTTCCTCCCACCCCCAAAGACATGCACCTGGGGATAGGTTGATTGGCAACACTAAAAAATTGTCCCTAGTGTGTGAATGTGAGTGTGAATGTTGTTTATCTGTGTTGGCCCTGCGATGAGGTGGCGACGTGTCCAGGGTGTGCCCCGCCTTCCGCCCGGTTGTAGCTGAGAGAGGCACCAGCGCCCCCCATTGTTCCCAAATAAGCGGTAGAAAATGGATGGATAGTTATAACGGTTTTAGTCAAATCATTTTTAGCCTGACCAGGGCTCAGAAAACTGTCGAGACTTCCCCCATTCCCACCAAGGACTGTTTTCCCCTGCTGGACTCTAGAAAGAGGTTCCGCACCCTCCGTAGCAGAACCTCCAGGTTCTGTAAAGTGCTTTGAGTGCTATATAAATATAATTCACTTCACTTCAGGCTGTAAGACTCTTGAACGCATCATGATAATCCCCTCAATTCCCCCCCAAAATGGATTAACTCGCTGAAATACAAGGACAATATAACATACATCCATAAACCTGGATGCATATGCAAAAGTGCAATATATTTATCTGTACAGTAATGTAATTATTTATATCTGCATCTTATTGCTCTTTTATCGTGTACTACAATGAGCTAATGCAACACAATTCCGTTCTTTTCTGTACTGTAAAGTTCAAACGGGAATGACAAGAAAAGGCAGTCTGAAGTCTAAGATTTGAAGGATGTATGTTTTTTTTTTTGCTTGGTCAGAAGCTTTAATGTCAAGCACTGTTTAATCCATGAATTGATTAACGTGGACCCCGACTTAAACCAGTTTAAAAACTTTTTCGGGTGTTACCATTTAGTGGTCAATTATACGGAATATGTACTGTACTGTGCAATCTACTAATAAAAGTTTCAATCAATCAATCAATCAATCAATCAATCCGGTCTTTACATTTGGCAGCAATGTCGGAGTCACATAGAGAATCATTGTTTTGACATATTCAGACACCTGTACTGTATCCATCAAATATTATGTTGTCATGTGTTGTTTTTTGAATCTAATATTGTATGTTGAAAAACATGACTTTTTTACCGTTCCTATAAATTTTGCAACGGGCTAATGTTTAACTGGCAAGCACAATATCAAAATTGAGCCGTAACAGGGACACGTTTATTTTTTTAAGACTTTGGAGAATTTCCTCATGGATAAAATACTACCAGAGTGTGCTAACTTTGACTTTCTGTTCAATCAATCAATCAATGTTTATTTATATAGCCCCAAATCACAAATGTCTCAAAGGACTGCACAAATCATTACGACTACAACATCCTCGGAAGAACCCACAAAAGGGCAAGAAAAACTCACACCCAGTGGGCAGAGAGAATTCACATCCAGTGGGACGCCAGTGACAATGCTGACTATGAGAAACCTTGGAGAGGACCTCAGATGTGGGCAACCCCCCCTCTCTAGGGGACCGAAAGCAATGGATGTCGAGCGGGTCTAACATGATACTGTGAAAGTTCAATCCATAGTGGCTCCAACACAGCCGCGAGAGTTCAGTTCAAGCGGATCCAAGACAGCAGCGAGAGTCCCGTCCACAGGAAACCATCTCAAGCGGATCAGCAGCGTAGAGATGTCCCCAACCGATACAGGCGAGCGGTCCATCCTGGGTCCCGACGAGCGGTCCATCCTGGGTCTCGACTCTGGACAGCCAGTACTTCATCCATGGTCATCGGACCGGACCCCCTCCACAAGGGAGGGGGGGACATAGGAGAAAGAAAAGAAGCGGCAGATCAACTGGTCTAAAAAGGAGGTCTATTTAAAGCCTAGAGTATACAGATGAGTTTTAAGGTGAGACTTAAATGCTTCTACTGAGGTAGCATCTCGAACTATTACAGGGAGGGCATTCCAGAGTACTGGAGCCTGAACGGAAAACGCTCTATAGCCCGCAGACTTTTTTTGGGCTCTAGGAATCACTAATAAGCCGGAGTCTTTTGAACGCAGATTTCTTGCCGGGACATATGGTACAATACAATCGGCAAGATAGGCTGGAGCTAGACCGTGTAGTATTTTATACGTAAGTAGTAAAACCTTAAAGTCACATCTTAAGTGCACAGGAAGCCAGTGCAGGTGAGCCAGTACAGGCGTAATGTGATCAAACTTTCTTGTTCTTGTCAAAAGTCTAGCAGCCGCATTTTGTACCAACTGTAATCTTTTAATGCTAGACATGTTGTCATGATAGTGACCCGGAAGTTGTCGCCTTGCTTATATTCAGCCGAGCAGGCCGCTAGATCAGTGCAAGTGACATTATAGGTTTGTTGATCTTTGTTGTGGTTGACGTTCCTGATCATTTGTTTTCAGAAATAAGATACACGCAAATCTTTAGAAAAATTCCTGCTTTGATTTCATCTGCTACGTAGCAACACGTGCACTCAAATGCCCTTTCTATGCACTTTTACGCTGACCGTAGAACACAAAACATGCACAAGTTACTAATATTTAGGCTGGATGTTCCGTACTCTGTTTATTTGGAGCCCCTTGTACTGTAACTTCCCCTGTCATTACACAGGAATGCTTCCAGAAAAAACAACAACCCGCTTGCTTGTCACAACCAAAATTTTCTCATACCTAAGGAATGAGAAGGATGAGGAAAGTGTGGCCATTTATTTTTTTTTTTTGGTTCCATTAATGATCCACCAATACATTCCAGCTTGTCCGAGTGAGCATGAAAGATGAGTCTGCAGCGCTAAAGTTCTCTGGTGGTTTCACACTGCTCAGAGATCAGCGTTTTGAGCATCCTCTCTTTATTAACATCACAATCCGGTTAGATGCTTTTTGAAGGCTGTGGCGGGGTTATAAGGTGTCTGAGCTGGTAATGCGAGGTTCGCTGTACAGATGTCTGATGGAGATGACATTTGGATGACGTTTGGAGGTAGATGAGTCAGCGTGGCATTGATTTATATTTTGTAATTATTATTATGATTACTATTGTTGTCGTTATTTCCAAAGAACTGAGTGACGGTGGTGCAAGAACAATTCGCTCTTGTCACCAGCTTCAGAGATTGACATGAAACATGGTGAAAACGTCAATCATGATGGTTGTTCGAATAATTTTTGTCGATATCTATCCTTAATTTTAGGCAAAAACCTGGTGTTGTACTTCGTCGAACTTCTCCTAGGAATTTTGACTGAATGTACCGTCGTGATTATATGATAATGGGGCGGCGTGGCGCAGTGGTAGAGTGGCCGTGCGCAACCCGAGCGTCCCTGGTTCAATTCCCACCTAGTACCAACCTCGTCATGTCCGTTGTGTCCTGAGCAAGACACTTCACCCTTACTCCTGATGGGTGCTGGTTGGCGCCTTGCATGGCAGCTCCCTCCATCAGTGTGTGAATGTGTGTGTGAATGGGTAAATGTGGAAGTAGTGTCAAAAGCGCTTTGAGTACCTTGAAGGTAGAAAAGCGCTATACAAGTACAACCCATTTATATAACAATAAACAAGACGACGTCCGATCTAATTTATCCAACTGGGAAACAAATGCATTTTAAGATGTTTAATATCTATTTAGGTAAAACTTTTGCCAACAGAAATGAGTCCATTTATTTTTTTGTTTATTTAGGAAAAAGTTATTTACATTCCAAATACAGTACAATGGTAGACGATTTTACAGTAAAGAGAAATACAAGTTTGTATCCTTTTAAATTGTTATTTGCATTATTAAGTACAGTGGGGCAAAAAAGTATTTAGTCAGCCACCGATTGTGCAAGTTCTCCCACTTAAAATGATGACAGAGGTCTGTAATTTTCATCATAGGTACACTTCAACTGTGAGAGACAGAATGTGAAAAAAAACATCCTGGAATTTACATTGTAGGAATTCTTAATAATTTATTTGTAAATTATGGTGGAAAATAAGTATTTGGTCAACCATTCAAAGCTCTCACAGACGGAAGGAGGTTTTGGCTCAAAATCTCACGATACATGGCCCCATTCATTCTTTCCTTAACACGAATCAATCGTCCTGTCCCCTTAGCAGAAAAACAGCCCCAAAGCATGATGTTTCCACCCCCATGCTTCACAGTAGGTATGGTGTTCTTGGGATGCAACTCAGTATTCTTCTTCCTCCAAACACGAGTTGAGTTTATACCAAAAAGTTCTATTTTGGTTTCATCTGACCACATGATATTCTCCCAATGCTCTGCTGTATCATCCATGTATCCATTTTGGTATAAACTCAACTCGTCGTGTTTGGAGGAAGAGGAATACTGAGTTGCATTCCAAGAACACCAAACCTACTGTGAAGCATGGGGGTACAGCAGAGGATTGGGAGAATGTCATGTGGTCAGATGAAACCAAAATAGAACTTTTTGGTATAAAATTAACTCGTCGATTAGCTTGCAGTCATGCAATGACAAACTATGCCTAATCAGCACTCCATACGAGTCATTAACATCAACAGAGTGCACGTTTTTGCATTCACGCACAGCATAAAATGTTTGGTGGACAAAATGAGACAAAGAAGGAGTGGCATAAAACACATCTTTCTGTGACGGCGTCGGAGAAAGTTGTACATGTAAACAAACTATGCTGAGTTTAAGGACCGCCTAAATTAGTAGGACACTGTATACATTCATTATTGAAGCCTGTTTAATATAAACTGTGGGATTTCTAACAATTGGGGAGGTATGTGTCATGTATGTCCTCCTACAGAAACTATATCAAAACATAAAATATATAATTACCGATTCCGATATCAACCGATACCGATATATTCAGTCGTGGAATTAACACATTATTATGCCTAATTTTGTTGTGATGCCCCGCTGGATGCATTAAACAATGTAACAAGGTTTTCCAAAATAAATGAACTGAAGTTATGGAAAAAAATGCCAACATGGCACTGCCATATTTATTATTGAAGTCACAAAGTGTATTATTTCTTTTAACACGCCTCAAAACAGCAGCTTGGAATTTGGGACGTGCTCTCTCTGAGAGAGCATGAGGCGGTTGAGGTGGGCGGGGTTGGGGGTATCGGGGGCTGTATATTGTAGCGTCCTGGAAAATCCGCAAGAGTTAGTGCTGCAAAGGATTCTGGGTATTTGTTCTGTTGTGTTTGTTGTGTTACGGTGCGGATGTTCTGCCGAAATGTGTTTGTCGTTCTTGTTTGTTGTGGGTTCACAGTGTGGCGCATATTTGTAACTGTATTAAATAAAGTTGTTTATACGGCCACCCTCAGTGTGACTTGTATGGCTGTTGACCAAGTATGCCCTGCATTCACTTGTGTCTGTGAAAAGCCGTAGGTATTATGTGATTGGGCCGGCATGCAAAGGAAGTGCCTTTAAGGTTTATTGGTGCTCTGTACTTCACCCTACGTTCGTGTACCACTCCGTACAGCGGCGTTTTAAAAAGTCATAAATTTTACTATTTGAAACCGATACCGATAATTTCCGATATTACATTTTAAAGCACTTATCGGCCGATATCGGGCTGCCATTACTATATTTTTCCCATCATTTCCATTTCCATACATTATTGAAAAAGCTCCAGGGAGCCACTAGGGCAGCGCTAAGTAGTCGCATTCAGTGTAGACCCCCGGTCTAAACGTTGTTGCGTTGTCAATTCCTAAAGTGTGATTTGAGTGGCACGGCGGGATCATGGTTGTCGAGAGGTGGCCCGTGTTGTGTCGTGAGCTCGGATGATGTTCCGGTTCACTAGTCTTGTCAGCAGAGATTGCTGCTTCTAAAACCAGCTCAATGCAGCATAAGCACTTCCCTGATGATCCTGACTGTGCCCGGGGAAGCAAAACAATGGCTATAAACATCACCTGGACCCGAGACCTCACTTGAAAAAATCTTCTAATACAAATCGTTCTTTTTTTAAAGAAGTTCTGCATATTAAAACTCTGCTCCTCGGCAGCTTTGACATTCAAATACGGAACATTCTACAAAGCGGATCTGGGTCATCATCGGCGTTCTGTCATAGTGAACACGGATTTTACAAAGCCCACTTTTATGTATTTCTGCAGCTTCCAAGAAAGAAACACTTGTACTGATCCCTGCCATGAATCACTCTCCTTAAGGACAACATGGTGCTTCATGGACGATCTGAATCAAGTCTATTATTTCACAATGATGGCTGTACAGTGTGTGGGAGGTCTGTCGCATGTTTGACCTGGGAAGAACCACAGTGGAAAAGTGCAGGGATTGTGTTTAAAGGCCAATCGAAGTGCCTGAAAAGATAAACATGTATAGTCCCATGAGTGTGTCCGTGCTGTGGCCTTTTAACAAGGGTCTCCAACCAGCAGCTTTCCAACTGTTTTAGGCCCTGTTTACACTAAGGTTATCCAGGGTAAATCACACCTAACTGTATCCCTGTCCACACAAAACAATGCCACCGTTTAAGTCCCCCTGCACCCGCCGTCAACCGGCGTAACGCTACCTAATGCGCATGCGCGGAAAAAGCGCAAGTCATAGTCACCTCCAATGTTGTTTGTGTGGAAGTTCTTAAATTTAACTTGTCTGAACAATATCCAGTGTTGTGGTATTTTAATTAACTGGAATCCAGTGTTCTGTTGGGCCCTATTGTAGTTAGGGGTGTAACGTTACAAAAAAATTTTGGTTCGGTACATACCTCGGTTTAGAGGTCACGGTTCGGTTCCTTTTCGGTACAGTAAGAAAACAACAAAATATAAATTTTTTGGTTATTTATTTACCACATTTGTAACCAATGGATTTATCCTTTTAACATTGGGTACACTATAATAATTCTGCCCACGTTAATCCACATTAAACTGCCTCAAGTTGTTGCTTTGATTAAATAAAATGACAAAACCTTTCTTCTACATATAAAAAGTGCAACATTAAACAGTTTCAAGTCAACTCCGTCAATTCCATCCATCTTCTTCCGCTTATCTGAGGTCGGGTCGCGGGGGCGGCAGCCTAAGCAGGGAAGCCCAGACTTCCCTCTTCAAGTCAACTCATCATGCTTAATTTATTACAGCATTTGGGAAGCCTGTAGTTGACTTTTATTATGTAAATGTTATATTTTTATCAACATGTGCCATTCAAAACTAGGCTGCTTCATTACTAATGATTAATGTAACTATTGCTGAAAAAATAGTACAATAGCAATAGGAGAGACTATTCATTCCTGAACACCATGGAGTTCAATGAAATAACAGACTGGGCTTTGATGCCCCTCAAAAAAACAAACAAACAAACAAACAAACAAACAAACACACACACACACAGCAAAATGAGCTAACGTTACGCTAAAAGCTAATTAGCCTAAGTTTCTAGAAGGTCATAGTGATGTTTGTAATAGTTGTGACTGGGAAGTCTTTTTTTTAATTTGGGGAGAGTACTCTGTGTTATGCTCCACTGCTAAACGAATATCTGCTCGACGCTGAAGCATTAACTCCATGCGCTCTGAATACGCACTGCTGATTGGCTGTTACATCGCTCTGAATATGCACTGCTGATTGGCTGTTACATCGCTCTGAATATGCACTGCTGATTGGCTGTTACATCGCTCTGAATACGCACTGCTGGTTGGCTTTGTGTGTAACCAATCAGGTGGTTGTGTGGGTGGGACAAAGCTTGCTGCTGAGACAGAGGCAGAGCAGCTTGTGAAGACTTTTGCTTACAAACTCGTTCGGTACGCCCGCGTGCCGAACCGAAACACCCGTACCGAAACGGTGCAATACAAATACATGTACTGTTACACCCTTAATTGTAGTGAATCACACCTGAGCCATCATAAATTAATCACATTTTTAATAAACACGTAAAAGTACACAATGTGATAAAGAACATTTTACATCAATCAAACTAGGGATCTACATATTTGGTAGGGACACTCCTCACTCTTTTGCCTTCACTTTCATTGTCCATTAGTTTTTGGTGACTTCGTATACTCTGGACCTAGACGTTGAGTCCGCGACATACATGGCGGACAATAACTGCTTTGCCAGTCCAAAAGCATTCGCCATTTTCCGTAGTCCTCCCTCCACGGCCAGGTAATATAAAGCACAAGCTACCTTTTTTTTTTTTATCACATCCATGGAGCCCGAATTTCCGCATTGCCCTTCTGTTTAGACTGAGCTATGAACCTACCAGAAGTTCAGTTGTCAATTGTCTTCTAGCCGTCCGTAGCGTTTCTACTTGTATTGATTCTTTATTTATCACTCTAAACAACGTTTGTAAGTTTTACAGCATAACTAAAACTGTTTTTACTTACTAAACCATCCCATGTTTGATGTCTGTTGGATTGTTTTTATGCATATTTGTACGTGTTATGGCAATGTAATAATTCTAGCGTCATTAGCGTTAGCTACTCACACTTTTACAAGTGTCTTTGTAAATTCACCAAAACATCTTTGTTGACCCTGCGATGACGGCGACTTGTCCAGGGTGTACCCGCCTTCCGCCGGATTGTAGCTGAGATAGGCAGCAGCACCCCCCCGCAACCCCAAAAGGGACAAGCGTTAGAAAATGGATGGATGGATGGATCATCGTTGAGTTGTTGAGTCTGTTAGGGCCATGACCATGACTTCTGTTTTATTTGATGAGCCGTTTTACTGTCCTGTGACGGGCACATTTGGAAACAATTAACGTATGTAAATAAAAAAAAAAGGTTCTTCTAAAAATGACGTCCCGGTGTGCTCCAAAGTCTGGAAAATACGGTTTTTACAACGGACCACATTACAAATAGTAATATACTGTATCAGTAAATCTGTGTATTACTTTTTTAACCTTCGTCTTGTGTTAGGGTCGGCACCGACCCGTTTTAGTTTTTAAATGCATAAAAACACCACATACATTTATTTTTTTTGCATCAATGCTTTTTGACTTTGTCAGGAACCTCTTTGTCAACAAAATAAAACATTTTAATTTTTTTCACTAAATTATAAAATACTCTGGTAGAAATTATGCCCTTGGTGTTGTTAGGGTCGGTTTCGACCCGGTTATAAAAATAAGATGATAAAGCAATGATAAGAGCCAAAACTGAACACACTGACAGCCAGCTCCTCTCCCAATCATGTGAGCTTTAGTGGATTCTCATTTTACCTTGTTATCCTGTACAAAAACAATCAAAAGACGGACACTAAAAGTGTCACTTTTTGCCACTCTGATTTAGTTTTTTTATTAGTTTTGGAACTAGTAATCTATTTCTCTTGGTTTCATTTGCTTGATTGGTTGTTTGTTTGATGTTGGATTTCTGTTGCTGAAAAAAATACTTTTTAGCCTTTTTCTTGAAGTAAATATATATGGGTCGAAATTGACCCGTAACACCATAGATGTTACTATAGTTAAAATTCTTAAAATGAAAAAATAAACAAAACACATTTATTTAAGAGATGTGTTCTAATACCCCTTAGTAATAGTTAGGTAACACAACAACCTTTTTTTATTTATACGATTCTTTTGAGGTTCGTTTTACCATTTTTAAAAATTGAAATCGAGGGGTATACTGACAAAATAAGGCCCAATGGCCCAAACCAAAAATATTAAAACCAATATTTTCAAGGATAAAGAAGCCTAACAAGGTAACCAAGAGATGAGAAACAAATTGGATGATAGATAATTGTTTTTAGTGTATTTTACAGCTGATTTAAAACATGGGTCAAAACAGACCCGTTAACATAAGAGATGGTAACAGAAAGCTAACACAAGAGGAAGGTTAAAAGAAAATATAAGGCATCATCTGCAATTATGTAAATCATATGATGACTTTAAATTGACACTGCCCTGGCCACGCCCCCACCACACCCCCTAGCCACGCCCCTACCACCACAAGTATATTGGCAGTCCGTCTCATCACCAATGCTCTGGACCTCATAAATACTTAAGGTTTCTATTTTTTACTGGCTGCAGCAGCTTCACACAGATGGGGTAGAGCGGGACAGGAAGTAGACTAAAACAAAACAAACTCTGTTGATCATCAGAAAAAAACGCTAAACAAATCCAAGCAAGTCCAGCTGTTTTCTCTTTTTCAGTTGGATTTTCTGCCTGTTTGTTGTGCAGTCTATCCCACATGCTGTGTTGGTTTGTGTACAGTCTCTACATTACCCAGAAGACTTATTGGTTGACTGGAACCACCCGGAAGTAGTGACGATAGTTGAGATGTGAATCGTAAATCCACTCTCGATTCAATTTGGTTCTGATTTCTGGGTTGATAATTTGATTCATAATCGATTCAACATGATTTTCACATCAAACCGAATCTTGTAATGTATCATTTGGTAACTTAATTACAATTAAACCTTTTCAAAACAGGTTGCAGGTTACAAAATCTCCTCTCGGCGTATGACCTAAAAAAATATATTTTTTAAAATAAAGTCCAAAGACATGCACCTTCGGATAGGTTGATTGGCAACACTGAATTGGCTCTAGTGTGTGAATGTTGTCTATCTGTGTTGGCCCTGCAATGAGGTGGAGACTTGTCCAGGGTGTACCCCGCCTTATGCCCGATTGCAGCTGAGATAGGCTCCAACACCCCCCGCAAACCCGAGAGGGATAAGTGGTAAAAAATGGATAGAGTCTTGAAAATTAGGACTCTGTTTAGAATGGTAATATTTAGGAATTGTAATGACGCCTGTTATCTGAAACTATTCCATGTTCTTCAGCGAGGCCTGGTTAGTAGAGCGTCCGTGCCAGCCACCTGAGGGTTCTAGGTTCGATCCCCGCTTCTGCCATCCTAGTCACAGCTGTTGTTTCCTAGGGCAAGACACTTCACCCACTTGCTCCCAGTGCCACCCACACTGGTTAAAATTTTTTACTTAGATAATGGGTTTTCACTATGTAAAGCACTTTGAGTCACTAGAGAAAAGCGCTATCCATCCATCCATCCATCTTCTTCCGCCTCTCCGAGGTCGGGTCGTGGGGGCAGCAGCCTAAGCAGGGAAGCCCAGACATTCCTCTCCCCAGCCATTTCGTCCAGCTCTTCTTGGGGGATCCCGAGGCGTTCCCAGGCCAGCCGGGAGACAGTCTTCCCAACGTGTCCTGGGTTTTCCCCGTGGCCTCCTACCAGTCGGACGTGCCCTAAACACCTCCCTGGGGAGGCATTCGGGTGGCATCCTGACCAGATGCCCAACCGAGATGGTCAGAACCCAAAGCTCATGACCATTGGTGAGGACGGGACCGTAGATCGACCGGTAAATTGAGAGCTTTGCCTTCCGGCTCAGCTCCTTCTTCACCACAACAGATCGATACATCGTCCGCTTTACTGAAGACGCTGCACCGATCTGCCTGTCGATCTCACAATCCACTCTTCCCAACACCTGGGAATAAGACTCCTAGGTACTTGAACTCTTTCACTTGGGGCAGGGTCTCCTCCCCAATCCGAAGATGGCACTCCACCCTTTTCCGGGTTGGAACCATGGACTCAGACTTGGAGGTGCTGATTCACATCCCAGTCGCTTCACACTGGGGAAAAAAGAAAAGAAAAGCGCTATATAAATGTAATTAATTTCATTCACAGTTCATCTGTCATGTTCAACATCTGAGAAAAATACACGTTTAAATTGAAAATAACATTTGATGTCATCACATCTCACTTATCATCAGCAATTGACTCATATCGGCATTTATATATCAACTGGTCTCATTTTTTTCCGCCCAGCTGTACTATCAATATCGTGTATTGTTGCTGCAAATGTTGATAGTAGTGGCCATTATATGTAGTAAATAATCTATTCCAAGATACACATTTGGTCACTATAAACAAAGTGTCTAACACTGTTTTTTTCTGTTGAGGTAATTTTTCGAGATGTCGATATTATCCGCCGATAAATGCTTTAAAATGTAATATCGTAAATTATCGGTATCGGTTTCAAAAAGTAGAATTTATTACTTTTTAAAATGCCGCTGTGTACACGGACGTAGGGAGAAGTACAGAGCGCCAATAAACCTTAAAGGCACTGGCTTTGCGTGTCGGCCCATTCACATAATATCTACGACTTTTCACACACAGAAGTGAATGCAATCCCTAATTGGTCAACAGCAATAGAGGTCACACTGAGGGTGGCCGTATAAACAACTTTAACACTGTTACACATATGCGCCACACTGTGAACCTACACCAAACAAGAATGACAAACACATTTCGGGAGAACATCCGCACAGTAACACAACATAAACACAACAGAACAAATACCCAGAAGCCTTTGCAGCACTAACTCTTCCAGGACGCTACAATATACAGCCCCTGCGACGCAAAAATCCCAACCTCTTGGTCAACAGCTATAGAGGTCACACTGAGGGTGGCCGTATAAACAACTTTGAGACTGTTACAAATATGCGCCACGCTGTGAACCTACACCAAACAATAATGACAATCACATTTCGGGAGAACATCCGCACTGTAACACAACATAAACACAACAGAACAAATACCCAGAACCCTTTGCAGCTCTAACTCTTCCAGGACGCTACAATATACAGCCCCTGACACAAAAATCCCACCCTCCCCAAACCCGCCTACCTCAACCTCTTCCTGCTCACTCAGGGAGAGCATGTCCCAAATTCCAAGCTGCTGTTTTGAGGTATGTTAAAAAAATCATGCACTTTGTGACTTCAATAATAAATATGGCAGTGCCATGTTGGCATTTACTTTCCATAACTTGAGTTGATTTATTTTGGAAAACCTTGTTACATTGTTTAATGCATCCAGCGGGGCATCACAACAAAATTAGGCATAATAATGTGTTAATTCTACGACTGTATATATCGGTATCGGTTGATATCGGTTATTGAGAGTTGGACAATATCGGAATATCGGATATCGGCAAAAAAGCCATTATCATCTCTAGTCATTTTTGTGGCCGCCAACCCAGGTTTGACATGTAGCATCAAATACCATTGATCAGATGTTTACAAGTCAACACGAAACCAAAGAAGAAAAGGTGAATGAAGGGTTAAAGATCTAAGAAGCGTCAAACGGTGGAGCTAGCATGCAGGAAGACGTTATCAAAGTAAGACGGCAAGATGTTGGCAGCAGATTGCAGCTTCCTCCTCTGAGGTCTGCTGGGAAGTACAAGAGAAAGTTGGGTCCTTGCAGACTTGATGACATCACACAAGCTCGGATCAGGTCACGTCACGTGGATTTACTTTGACACTCAAAGCCTCGCTCTCCCGTTTTGCAGCCGCCGTGACTGACGGCCTCGTTAACCGAGCAGATCTACATGCTCTACTTCTGTGTCTGAGACACAAGGAGCACACACGCTGGCGAGGACCTCAGACGTTTGTTTGAAGTTCTAAACTGCCTCGATAGAGGACAGAGGGGGGGAAAAAGAAAATATCATTTTTGGGATGCCCGCAGGATTTTGTTGTGACACAGCAGGAATAATAACGTGGAACATTTTTATTGCCAGCACCACCTCTGACACGCGTGATATGTTGAAATGGTGGTTGCTGTAACGTACTGCAGAATTGAAAGATTGACTATTTATGTATACCAAATTAGTGTGAAGCAGGGGTGTCCAACTCAAATGAACTCCAATTAGGCCATGTCTACAGGAACACGGATAGTTTGAAAAACGCATATCTGGGGGTTAAAACAATCGGCATCCACCAGTGTAGTTTCAAAGTGCTCTCAGTCTACACCAGGGGTGTCAAACTCAAATACAGAGTGGGCCAAAATTTAAAACCGAACAAAGCCGCGGGCCGAGGTTGAACAAATAGGGACCCAAACAAGTTTTGCATTGAATATTGAACAAGCAAGGCTTATATGACTTTATAGTGGCATGCACAATCGAGTTTCAATTAATAATAATAATCAAAAAATATCAATGGCATATCAAAATTTAAATAAAAAATTGAATGTCTCTTTTCAGCGGCGGGGTGGAGGTGGACGGGGTTTGGTGATAGCGGGGGTTGTATATTGTAGCTTCCCGGAAGAGTTAGTGCTGCAAGAGATTCTGGGTATTTGTTCTGTTGTGTTTATGTTGTGTTACGGTGCGGCTGTTCTACCGAAATGTGTTTGTCATTCTTGTTTGGTATGGGTTCACAGTGTGGCACATATTTGTAACCGTGTTAAAGTTGTTTATACGGCCACCCTCAGTGTGAGCTGTATGGCTGTTGACCAAGTATGCCTTGCATTCACTTGAGTGAGTGTATAAGCCGCATATATTATGTGACAGGGACGGCACGCTGTTTGTATGGAGGAAAAGTGGACGTGGCGACAAGTTGTAGAGAACGCCAAAGGCAATGCCTTTTAAGGCCCACCCCCAATATTGTTGTCCGGGATGAAATTTGGGAGGGGCACTGTACTTTGGGAGTCTTCCGGGAAAATCGGCAGTGTTGGCAAGTAAGAGTATTAGCGGTGAATGCGGTGTTACAGCGGTGGGCCAGCTCTACTGTTAATTTGATATTGCCTCAAGGGCCAATTTAAATGACACGGCGGGCCAAATTTTGCCCGCGGGCCAGAGTTTGACACCCATGGTCTACACACAAACACATATACCACCTGTTATGGGTTATGGGTTATACTTGTCTAGCGCATTTCTACCTTCAAGGTACTTAAAGTGCTTTGACACCAGGGCTGTCCGATATGGCCTTTTATTAATATCAATATTTTTAGGCCATGTCACGATACACGATATATATCTCAATATTTTTCCTTAGCCTTAAATTAACACTTGGTGCATATAATCACAGCAGTATGATGATTCGATGTGTCTACATTAGGGGTGTAACGGTACGTGTATTTGTATTGAACCGTTTCGGTACGGGGGGTTCGGTTCGGTGCAGAGGTGTACAGAACGAGTTTCCACACGAACATATGAAGTCTTAACAAGCTGCTTCGCTTTCTTCCTCCGTCTCCTACAGAGCACCCATCATTGTCCCACCCACACAACCTTCTGATTGGTTACAACCATAGCGGTAACAGCCAATCAGCAGTGCGTATTCAGAGTGGTAACAACCAATTAGCAGAGCGCATGTAGTCAGCGCTTCAGCGTCGAGCAGATAGGTGTTTAGCAGGTGAGCATAAGGCAGGTTACTCTCCCCAAATGATAATAAACACTTCCTGGTTTGAGGTGAAGGCTAATTAGCTTTCAGCGTAACATTAGCTCATTTTGCAGTGTGTGTTAGCTCATTGTGCGGTGTGTGTGTGTGTGTGTGTGTGTGTGTGTGTGTGTGTGTGTGTGTGTGTTGATTGAGCTGTGTTGAAGCAGCAAAAAAGGACATTATGTTAAATGAAGAGTTTCTGTCTTAAATAGTTGATATAATAATGTAACTGCATTATAAAGCCTACATGAACTCCATGGTGTTCAGGGATGAATAGTTTCTCCTATTGCTATTGTACTATTTTTTTCAGCTATAGTTACATTAATCATTAGTAATGTAGCAGCCCAGTTTTGAATGGCTATCACAAGTTGATAAAAATATAACATTTACATAATAAAAATCGACTACAGGCTTCCCAAATGCTGTAATAAATTAAGCATGATGAGTTGACTTGAAACTGTTTAATGTTGCACTTTTTATATGTAGAAGAAAAGTTTTTTAATTTTATTTAATCCAAGCAACAACTTGAGGCAGTTTAATGTGGATTAACGTGGGCAGAATTATTATAGTGTTCCCAATGTTAAAAGGCTAAAGCCATTGTTTACAAATTTGGTAAATAAATAACCAAAAAATGTGTATTTTGTTCTTTTCTTACTGGACCGAAAATGAACCGAACCGTGACCTCTAAACCGAGGTACGTACCGAACCAACATTTTTGTGTACCATTACACCCCTAGTCTACATTAAAACATTCTTTGTTCATACTGCATTACTATATGCTCATTTTAAAAATTTCATGCAGAGAGGGAGATCACAACTAAGTCAATTTACCAAAATTGTATCTATTAAACAGTTTGTTACAACATTTATATAAGGCTTTTAATTTTTTGCGGCTACAGACATTTATTTTTTGTATTTTTGGTCCAATATGGCTCTTACAACATTTTGGGTTGCCGACCCTTGTACTACACATTCAATGACATATACATTATATTTAAAACCAGCCTGCATTTACACAGAGCTCTGGGAACATTCTGAATCTTCTTTTAAGTGCCTGAAGCGCATACAGTATATGCGCCTGTGCTTGTGGAATTATAACATGTTTAATCAGCAACATGGGGATATATCACATGTGCATTGAAGTGTACATTATTTGTCAAATCAGCACACACTACAAGTAGCCAAGGAAACCTCTTGAATGTTTATGCCAAAAGAGAACCGGAGTGCATGTGTTGCTGCAAAACTCTACTGGAATTATAACTAATTCAATTATCAATATAGTGATATGTTAAATGTGCAATAATATGTACATTGTCTTTAACATCAGTACACACTAGGGCTGGGCGATATTGCTTTTTTTTTTTTTTAAATATCTTGATATGTTTAGGCCATGTCACGATACACAATATATATCTTGATATTTTGCCTTAGTTATTAAGCAGTGTCACAAACATTCATGTCATTTCCAAAACAGAAAGTGCAAGATTGTCTAAGACATTTTAAAACAAGCTATAAGTGCACTTTTGTGCATGATGTCACTAAGATGACATATGAAAACAACACTAAATTAAAGTGCACTTTTTCTACAGAAAGCCACTACAATAGTTTAAAACAAATACAGTGCACTTTTGTGCATGATGTCACACAAGAAATTTTACAAAGTGTCACATAAAAATGAACTGCATATCAAATAGTATATGTCCTTCGCTATGTGGTAGATCACTGTGGACGTTATCACCTTCTGTTGTTGACTATTTTTTTCCTACGGAGTTAATGTGGGAATGGTTGCTTCAGCATTTTGTTGGTGTGGCACCGAACATAGATGTTGACATGCAGAGTTTCAAGCACTCTTTATTCTCTAGCGAGTGACTTTCAATTAATGCTATATTAGCAGTGCTGCTACTTTTTGTAGCAACGCTTTTGCCGCATAATTGTTCAACATCTTCCCGCTTGAAGCCAAACCACCGCCAGACGATGGACCCCGTGCTGTTTTTCTTGAAAATTAATTATTCCTTCGTTTGTTACCGGATTGGCACCTTCTTTCTCTCGTATTACCACCCGCACCGCACCGTTAGCATCACGGCTAACGTTACCATGTCGCTACCTCTCTGCTCTGCGGGAGTGTGTGACGTTGCACAGGTGACGTGTGTAAGAAGGTGCGCTTGTTTTAAGTCTCTGAGAAGGAGAGACGAGAGTGGGTAACTCATGCAGTATAATGCCAGCAGCTTGAGAATGTATACTCGACTATCACGATATAGTCATTTTCTATATCGCACAGAGACAAACCCACAATATATCCATATATCGCCCAGCCCTAGTACACACTAACAAGGAGGATGGATACCATGCTTTTTTTTTGCCTTTGGAACCTACACTTCCAAATGAAGGAATAATTTCAACTTGAGATAATGTTGCACATTTTCTTATGACACAAAGCAAAAAGTCTTGCTTGTCAAAGTTGTTCCAGCAGCTGGAGGTCCGACAGGATTCTTATCCAAAACAGCTGACTGTCATTGGCTCTGGCGGGAGAGTGCCAAAGATGCGTGTTTTTAAAACATTTTTTTTTTTGCAATGTTGAGTGAAAATCGCAGCATATTTACATTCAAAACATCATGTAAGTCCTAATGTGTGTTTAAAGCCAGCAAGGCACTGTTTTGTTGTACTTTGGGACTGCGTGGCGCAGTGGAAAAGTGGCCGTGCGCAACCCAAGGGTCCCTGGTTCAAATCCCACCTAGTACCAACCTCGTCACGTCCGTTGTGTCCTGAGGAAGACACTTCACCCTTGCTCCTGATGGGTGCTGGTTGGCGCCTTGCATGGCAGTTCCCTCCATCAGTGTGTGAATGTGTGTGAATGGGTAAATGTGGAAGTAGTGTCAAAGCGCTTTGAGTACCTTGAAGGTAGAAAAGCGCTATACAAGTACAACCCATTTATCATTTATTTATTTATTTACTTTGGAGATAACAGTGCATAACTGTGATGTCATCATATGATGGACAAGCCCTACTGGCTTTAGACTTAGACTTCCTTTAGATTGTCATTCAAATTTGAACTTTACAGTACAAATAAGAACGAAATTTTGTTGCATTAGCTCTTGGTAGTGCAGGTTAAAAAAAAAGCAATAAGGTGCAGATATAAACAAAAAATAGATTACTGTACAGATAAATATACACTATAACACTTAAACACACTATAAGAGGAATTACTGTTTGTTTGAAAGAAAATATGCTACTATTTTCACTTAACATTGATTTAAAAAAGGATAATCGAGATGGGCTTTGCGACATTCCTGCCTACGTCCAGGTGATGGGCCAATGTTGACAAGTAAAGGGTCGTATGGTATACTGTATTAGTATAGTGCCGCAATACTAATGAATCATACCCGGTACTATACCGCCTCTGAAAACATGTTTCACTATACACCGTAGCTCACCAGCGTAAAAACGTAAACAAACGCCATGGAAGGATCCACACCTGACATCCACTGTAATGATACCAAGTACAGTAGTGTATGTAGTCGATACTACTATGATTAGCATCACAACATCTTCTTTCCTTTTAAAAAAAAATCTATACTATGTTTATAAACTCAGGAAATATGTCCCTGGTCCCATGAGGACTTTGAATATGACCAATGTATGATCCTGTAACGACTTTGTATCGGATTGATACCCAAATTTATGGTATCATCCAAAACTAATGTAAAGTGTCAAACAACAGAAGAATAAGTCATTCTTACATTTTAACAGAAGTGTAGATAGAACATGTTAAAAGAGAAAGTAAGCAGATATTACCAATAAATGAACAAGTAGATTAGTAATTCATTTTCTACCACTTGTCCTTAATAATTTCGACAAAATAATAGAATGGAAAATGACACTATATGTTACTGCATACATCAGCAGCTAAATTAGGATCCTTTGTTTGCTTACTAACTACTAAAATACTAGTTGTCTTGTATGTTCACTATTTTGTCTTTAACGTACACAATAAAAGCAAATACATTTTTTAAACTTTTAATATACAAATATGAGATTATAATTGGGTGTCACAGAATTATAATATCTTATCACGGGTATTGTGAATAAAATGTTCACAATTATTATTAGTATTGTGATTAGAGATGTCCGAAAATGGCTTTTCCGATATTCCGCAATTGTCCAACGCTTAATTACCGATTCCGATATGAACCGATTACGATATATATATACAGTCCTGGAATTAACAAATTTTTATGCCTAATTATGTTGTGATGCCCCCGCTGGGTGCATTGAACAATGTAACAAGATTCTCCAAAATAAATCAACTCAAAGTTATGGAAAAAAATGCCAACATGGCACTGCCATGTTTATATTTGAAGTCACAAAGTGCATTAATTATTTTAACATGCCTCAAAACAGCAGCTTGGAATTTGGGACATGCTCTCCCTGAGAGAGCATGAGGAGGTTGAGGTGGGCGAGATTGGGGGGATTAAGTTTGGGGTGGGTTGGGGTAGGGGGGTGCAAGGGGTGTATATTGTAGCTTCCCGGAATAGTTAGTGCTGCAAGGGGTTCTGGGTATTTGTTCTGTTGTGTTTATGTTGTGTTACACTGCGGATGTTCTCCCGAAATGTGTTTGTCATTCTTGTTTGGTGTGGGTTCACGGTGTGGCGCATATTTGTAACAGTGTTAAAGTTGCTTATACAGCCACCCTCAGTGTGACCTGTATGGCTGTTGACCAAGTATGTCTTGCATTCACTTGTGTGTGTGTGAAAAGCCGTAAGTATCGTGATTGGGTCGGCACGCAAAGGCAGTGCCCTTGAGGCACGCCCTTAATATCGTTGTCTGGTTGGAAATCGGGGGAAATTCGGGAGAATGGTTGACTCGAGAGATTTTTGGGAGGAGCACTGATATTCGGGAGTCTTCCGGGAAAATCTGGAGGGTTGGCAAATATGACTGGGAGACTCAACTGCTCTGTACTTCTCCCTACGTCCGTGTACCACACCGTACAGCAGCGTGTTAAAAAGTCATACATTTTCCTTTTTGAAACCGATACCAATAATTTTCAATTTTACATTTTAAAGCATTTATCGGCCGCTAACATCGGCAGTCCGATATTATCGGACATCTCTAATTGTGGTATTTTTAAATGTGCTCAAAAAGTACTTAAACTGCAATATTTTCACCAAGTTTTATCTAAAAAAAAAACACAAACATAAACAAGACATTAATAACTATTTCCTTTGAAACCTTATAGTAGAAAAGAACACTGTTTCATGTACCTCAGGTAGAAATTGAATTACATATGAAAGCAACACACACATCTTAAACAAATATGGCAGAAACAAAAATTATAACAAATAAGAATACACGTTAAAATTGCGGAAGATAGCACCTCATGGTCGTAAGAGAAACAAATGTAAGAATTTTGCAAGTTGGCGCCTGATGTACATTAACTGCATTTTTGTCTGTATAGATAAATATAGTGTTCATATATGAGACTAGACTTAGACAAAGGGCTGCACATTTGTGCACTTGACTCGTGATGCACCGAAAATTGGACTGTCGAAAATAATGACTTTGCTCGCGGAAACCGGATGTTCAATCAATCAATCAATCAATGTTTATTTATATAGCCCCAAATCACAAATGTCTCAAAGGACTGCACAAATCATTACGACTACAACATCCTCAGAAGAACCCACAAAAGGGCAAGGAAAACTCACACCCAGTGGGCAGGGAGAATTCACATCCAGTGGGACGCCAGTGACAATGCTGACTATGAGAAACCTTGGAGAGGACCTCAGATGTGGGCAACCCCCCCCCTCTAGGGGACCGAAAGCAATGGATGTCGAGCGGGTCTAACATGATACTGTGAAAGTTCGATCCAAAGTGGCTCCAACACAGCAGCGAGAGTCCCGTCCACAGGAAACCATCTCAAGCGGATCAGCAGCGTAGAGATGTCCCCAACCGATACAGGCGAGCGGTCCATCCTGGGTCCCGACGAGCGGTCCATCCTGGGTCTCGGCAAGATAGGCTGGAGCTAGACCGTGTAGTATTTTATACGTAAGTAGTAAAACCTTAAAGTCACATCTTAAGTGCACAGGAAGCCAGTGCAGGTGAGCCAGTACAGGCGTAATATGATCAAACTTTCTTGTTCTTGTCAAAAGTCTAGCAGCCGCATTTTGTACCAACTGTAATCTTTTAATGCTAGACATGGGGAGACCCGAAAATAATACGTTACAGTAATCGAGACGAGACGTAACAAACGCATGGATAATGATCTCGGCGTCTTTAGTGGACAAAATGGAGCGAATTTTAGCGATATTACGGAGATGAAAGAAGGCCGTTTTAGTAACGCTTTTAATGTGTGACTCAAAGGAGAGAGTTGGGTCGAAGATAATACCCAGATTTTTTACAGAGTCACCTTGTTTTATTATTTGGTTGTCAAATGTTAAAGTTGTATTATTAAATAGAGGTCGGTGTCTAGCAGGACCGATAATCAGCATTTCCGTTTTTTTGGCATTAAGTTGCAAAAAGTTAGCGGACATCCATTGTTTAATTTCATTATGACACGCTTCCAACTGACTACAGTCCGGCGTGTTGGTCAGCTTTAGGGGCATGTAGAGTTGGGTGTCATCAGCATAACAGTGAAAGCTAATACCGTATTTGCGTATGATGTCACCCAGCGGCAGCATGTAGATGCTGAAGAGTACAGGGCCAAGGACCGAACCCTGGGGAACGCCACAGCTTACCTTAACATAGTCCGAGGTCACACTGTTATCGGAGACGCACTGCATCCTATCAGTAAGATAAGAGTTAAACCATGACAGGGCTGAGTCTGACATACCAATTTGTGATCAAGTATCCATTTCCGCTGGCGGGTTGCATCTTTTCCCGTGCACACGAATGACGTAGCTCGCCGAAAGCTGATGAAAAAGTTACGAATGTGTTGCATTCAGGTCGCATTGCGTTTAGACTGAAGTCACATTCGAGAAGATCAGATTCCAATCACAATTGGACTACCTCCTGATTTGGCCTGGATCTGATGCGAAAAGATCAGATGTGGCGCTCTTCGGAGTGTTTCGACTGGGAAAAAAAAAAATTAGATCTGTGTCACTTGAGGGCAAAAAAATCAGATTTTGTCTGAAGTGTATACGGGGCCTAACTCTTAGTCACAGAGTGATGGACGCTGTGGTTTCTCCTTCACGGTATACTTTTTGTGTTGGACAAATGTGTCTGTCTCCCATATTGGCCACACTTGTCGCCATTTAATAACAGAATTATGATCTGTGTCGCTGTAATCAAGTTTACTAAAGCCAAACGGTGCTAGTGCATACGCACCGGTGCTGTTCTGACTCAGTTTCTAGGAAGTAAGCCATTTTGCCTAAAATGCATTAATAAATGACAGTTTTTCCGTCTGGAATTCTACCGTGGTTTGTAACTATACCATTTACCGTTTTGTCCCTAAATAACAAATATGATTATTTTGGTAATAATAAATCTTTGTGTTAATAATCAGTTTAAAGCAGGGGTGTCAAACTCATTGCTTTGGAGGAAAATATGTGCACATGCGGGCCGGACTATTAAAATCACAAAAAAAAAAATCACTAAAATCACTAAAACTAAAAAAATAAAGACAACTTCAGATTGTTTTCTTTGTCTTACTTTGGCCAAAAATGGAACAAACACATTCTGAAAATATTACAGTATAAATATAGAAAAAAAATACAGGCAGCGGTAGTTTAGACCCATCAAGGAAAAAAGAAAGTGAATGAATGTTTACGACGGCGTGGCGCAGTGGGAGAGTGGCCGTGCACAACTCAAGGGGCCCTGGTTCAAATCCCACCTAGTACCAACCTCGTCACGTCCGTTGTGTCCTGAGCAAGACACTTCACCCTTGCTCCTGATGGGTGCTGGTTGGCGCCTTGCATGGCAGCTCCCTCCTTCAGTGTGTGAATGGGTAAATGTGGAAGTAGTGTCAAAGCGCTTTGAGTACCTTGAAGGTAGAAAAGCGCTATACAAGTACAACCCATTTATTATTTAATACATTTACACATGCATAAAAAAATGTGCTTTCTTTTGTATTATTTTTTTGAATGAATTAAGTAGCGTTTTTGACAACCTTTTTCCAAAACACAATATAGATTGTGAGATATTACAGGATAATGCAAAAACGTATAATTTCTTTTCAAAACAGGTACGAAAAAGTGGCACCCCAAAAATGTACCGTGGGACCCCTTTTTTATGACTTAATGGGGTCCCCCCCGAAAATTTCGAGCACCAACACTGATGGAGTATTGGTGCCTGCAAAACAGCAGCAGGCAGCTGTGGCCTGCGGGCCGGTTCTAATACTAATCAAATATCATACCGGGGGCCATAGGTCATTCACTAACGGGGCGGGTCTGGCATAGGGCCCTCTGATTTTTGTACAAGTAAGTTTAAGTAATCTAGTAGTAATGTTGTACAAGCAATGTTTTGTAAGTAATGTAAAGGTCAGGGTTTGACGCTCTTTTTAAATATTATTGCCAACTTTAACACTCCAACAGCAGCCATCATAACACTGCACCACCAGCCAGTAGCCACAACAGCACTACACTTCCTCATTATGCACCAATGACGGTTACTGCAAGTGAGGTGCATTCATGAAACCCCGGAATTATGAGCATCAACACAAGTTGTTTTTCTTTGCACATTCTCTACGTTTTGTCTTGCTAATTATGACAATTTGTTGCCAATGTTGTTGCTTATTTTTGAATGTATTACTTATAATTTTTAATGTCTATAATTTAAGTATTTCAACTCTTAATCTGTTTAACTTGATTATCACAAAATTCCATAAAAAATTAAAAATAAAAATATTTGCATGTTTTATATTCATTAAGTAGCGATACGGGTCGTTTTTAAAAGCACCAATTTAACTTTGAAGTACTACTATTATATATCAGTATTATATTTCCGCTTCAAATCGAATAGGCAATATGAGCCCATCAACATGGGCGAACAAGCTAAAATGACGTTAGGATCACATGATGGAAATAAACAAAAAACAAAATTTGACGTTTTTCCAACTGAGAAAATATATGCACTTTAAGATCTTCAGTATTTAACCCTTGTATGGAGTTTGGGTCTGGGGGACCCGTTTTAATTTTTTATTAAAAGAAAAAAATGATCCAATTAATTTTTCAAACTGAGACTCACTGACTTTGGCTCATTGTCTGTGAAGAACATATATCAGAATAGATATTTAATGACCACACCATACACCCCCCCCTACACATTTTTATTACATAGATTATGTCCGGGACCACTGGACAGTGTGGAAATTGATGTTCTGTGTAACACACACACACACACACACACACACACACACACACACACACACACACACACACACACACACACACACACACACACTCACACAGCAGGCCTAGACAGGAGGAAGACAGAGTGTAGGTACACAGAACATCAGAGGGTCAAATGTGCGAGAAAATGAGAGCAGACAGTGTTGACAAAACAATGTTGCAACCTTGTGTGGAAACCGCAGGTGCAGAAACACAAGAGAAGAATCCCTGTCGGATGCAGAAACTGGCAGATAATTTTTAGGGGCAACATTCTTATTGTTGTTACTCGGCCAGCGTTTGTGGGTCTGATGGACCCGTCACATTTTGTGGCTTTTAATGCCTCACTATCAAACAGTTTTATGTTAAATTACTGAACAGATGTCTACCTTCTCCCAATAAACATCTGTTAAATTATTTTTTTTGCTCACAGAAATGTGTCATATCAGCTTGTATTTGCTGTAACTGGTATTTTCCCATCCCTTCGACACAACCAGATTGACAAAACAGGTGGATGAAGTGGAGTTATTTAGACAATTAGTCAAGACAGTGTTCGTTCCTAAGCTACTGAGCTACTGCAGGGCTAACTTAGGCCGAGGAGGGGGAGGGTCTAATGATGAGGAATGGAGTTCAAGGCCCGTCTCGCTGCTCTCAGCCCGCGGGCCAATAATCATCTAGCTGTCAAAGGCAGCGGCGTGTCCGGGCCTCCTAAATTTAGGTGACAAAGCCTCATCAGCCTAAGTAATGCGGGTCATCATTAATCTGCACTCATAAATCAGCCCCCGTCCCCCAACCTTTGTCTCATGCTTAGTGACGTTGTCCAACACCATTAGAAAACATGTAGGTCGCCATGGCGACCAGGCACGTTTTTTTTGTTTGTATGTGGCACTAAACCGGCGTTTTCGTCACATCGCTGCTGGGAATTAACATCTGGGCGAAATATGGACAGTCACAAGTCACCAGTAGAGTGAAAAAACAAATTGACTTTATATGCTTGTGTTCAACTGTATCCATTACACCAGTGGTTCTCAACCTTTTTTCAGTGGTGTACCCCCTGTGAACATTTTTTTAATTCAAGTACCCCCTAATCAGAGCAAAGCATTTTTGGTTGAAGAAAAGAGATAAAGAAGTAAAATACAGCACTATGTCATCAGTTTCTGATTTATTAAATTGTATAACAGTGCAAAATATTGCTCATTTGTAGTGGTCTTTCTTGAACTGTTTGGAAAAAAAGATATAAAAATAAAAAATTTGTTGAAAAATAAACAAGTGATTCAATTATAAATACAGATTTCTACACATAGAAGTAATCATCAACTTAAAGTGCCCTCTTTGGGGATTGTAATAGAGATCCATCTGGGTTCATGAACTTCATTCTAAACATTTCTTCACAAAAAAAGAAATCTTTAACATCAATATTTATGGAACATGTCCACAAAAAATCCAGCTGTCAACAGTGAATATCGCATTGTTGCTTCTCTTTTCACAGTTTATGAAGTTCCATTCATATGTTGTTGAATTATCATTCAATACATATATTTAGGATTGAATTGTTGCTATTTTTAGAATATTAAAAAAAAAAATCTCACGTACCCCTTGGCATACCTTCAAGTACCCCCAGGAGTACGCGTACCTCCATTTGAGAACCACTGCATTACACTATCTCCAATTGTATTTACAATTCACAAAGTATGTGAAAATGCCTTAAAAATGCCATAAAGTTGTAGATAAATAAATACTTAAAAAAAGCAGAGCAATGGAGTCCATGGGGGCTCTCTATTTTGCCCATAACCCGCAAACAAGTGAAGTTAATTATATTTATATAGCGCTTTTCTCTAGAGAATTCAAGCGTTTACATGGGGAAACCCATTATCTACATATTTAAGCCACATTTACTTCCGACTTCCGGACGGCTTCGAAGCAATTCTGGACCACCGTCCGCCGCCTCAGGAAGGGGAAGCAGTGCACTATCAACACCGTGTATGGTGCGGATGGTGTTCTGCTGACCTCGACTGCGGATGTTGTGGATAGGTGGAAGGAATACTTCGAAGACCTCCTCAATCCCACCAACACGTCTTCCTATGAGGAAGCAGTGCCTGGGGAATCTGTGGTGGACTCTCCTATTTCTGGGGCTGAGGTCGCTGAGGTAGTTAAAAAGCTCCTCGGTGGCAAGGCCCCAGGGGTGGACGAGATCCGCCCGGAGTTCCTTAAGGCTCTTGATGCTGTGGGGCTGTCTTGGTTGACAAGACTTTGCAGCATCGCGTGGACATCGGGGGCGGTACCTCTGGATTGGCAGACCGGGGTGGTGGTTCCTCTCTTTAAGAAGGGGGACCGGAGGGTGTGTTCCAACTATCATGGGATCACACTCCTCAGCCTTCCCGGTAAGGTTTATTCAGGTGTACTGGAGAGGAGCCTACGTCGGATAGTCGAACCTCGGATTCAGGAGGAATAGTGTGGTTTTCGTCCTGGTCGTGGAACTGTGGACCAGCTCTATACTCTCGGCAGGGTTCTTGAGGGTGCATGGGAGTTTGCCCAACCAGTCTACATGTGCTTTGTGGACTTGGAGAAGGCATTCGACCGTGTCCCTCGGGAAGTCCTGTGGGGAGTGCTCAGAGAGTATGGGGTATCGGACTGTCTTATTGTGGCGGTCCGTTCCCTGTACGATCAGTGCCAGAGCTTGGTCCGCATTGCCGGCAGTAAGTCGAACACATTTCCAGTGAGGGTTGGACTCCGCCAAGGCTGTCCTTTGTCACCGATTCTGTTCATAACTTTTATGGACAGAATTTCTAGGCGCAGTCAAGGCGTTGAGGGGTTCCGGTTTGGTAACCGCAGGATTAGGTCTCTGCTTTTTGCAGATGATGTGGTCCTGATGGCTTCATCTGACCGGGATCTTCAGCTCTCGCTGGATCGGTTTGCAGCCGAGTGTGAAGCGACCGGAATGAGAATCAGCACCTCCAAGTCCGAGTCCATGGTTCTCGCCCGGAAAAGGGTGGAGTGCCATCTCCGGGTTGGGGAGGAGACCCTGCCCCAAGTGGAGGAGTTCAAGTACCTAGGAGTCTTGTTCACGAGTGAGGGAAGAGTGGATCGTGAGATCGACAGGCGGATCGGTGCGGCGTCTTCAGTAATGCGGACGTTGTACCGATCCGTTGTGGTGAAGAAGGAGCTGAGCCGGAAGGCAAAGCTCTCAATTTACCGGTCGATCTACGTTCCCATCCTCACCTATGGTCATGAGCTTTGGGTCATGACCGAAAGGATAAGATCACGGGTACAAGCGGCCGAAATGAGTTTCCTCCGCCGTGTGGCGGGGCTCTCCCTTAGAGATAGGGTGAGAAGCTCTGCCATCCGGGAGGAACTCAAAGTAAAGCCGCTGCTCCTTCACATCGAGAGGAGCCAGATGAGGTGGTTCGGGCATCTGGTCAGGATGCCACCCGAACGCCTCCCTAGGGAGGTGTTTAGGGCACGTCCAACCGGTAGGAGGCCACGGGGAAGACCCAGGACACGTTGGGAAGACTATGTCTCCCGGCTGGCCTGGGAACGCCTCGGGATCCCCCGGGAAGAGCTAGACGAAGTGGCTGGGGAGAGGGAAGTCTGGGTTTCCCTGCTTAGGCTGTTGCCCCCGCGACCCGACCTCGGATAAGCGGAAGATGATGGATGGATGGATGGATTAAGCCACATTTAAACCAGTGTTGGTGGCACTGGGAGCAGGAGGGTAAAGACGGGTAAATGGCAATGACTAGGGTGGCAGAAGCGGGGATCGAACCTGAAACCCTCAAGTTTATAGCACAGCAGCTCTACCGACCGAGCAAAGCCGCCCTATTGAGACTCTATTTACATTTCGTGACCTGAATAGTAACCAACTATTACTAATAGTAATGTTGTTATTATAAGCTCTAACGCAGACAAAGTATTTTTAGCATTGATAACCGAGAGCTAACTATAGTTTATATTGCACTGGACTCGAGAGACTTTAATGTAATTATATAATAAACCTACATCCATACATTACTGCTAAAGATGTCCGATAATGTTTTTTTCCTCCGATATCCAATATTCCGATATTGTCCAACTCTTAATTACCGATTCCAATATCAACTGATACTGATGTATACAGTTGTGGAATTAAGACATTATTATGCTTAATTTTGTTGTGATGCCTCGCTGGATGCATTATACAATGTAACAAGGTTTTCCAAGATAAATCAACTAAAGTTATGGAAAAAAATGCCATCATGGCACTGCCATATTTATCATTGAGGTCTCAAAGTGCATTATTTGTTTTAACTTACCTCAAAAGAGCAGCTTGGAATTTGGGACATGCTCTCCCTGAGAGAGCATGAGGAGGTTGAGGTGGGCAGGGGGTGTATGTTGTAGCTTCCCGGAAGAGTTAGTGCTGCAAGGGGTTCTGGGTATTTGTTCTGTTGTGTTTATGTTGTGTTACACTGCGGATGTTCTCCTGAAATGTGTTTGTCATTCTTGTTTGGTGTGGGTTCACCGTGTGGCGCATATTTGTAACAGTGTTAAAGTTGTTTATACAGCAACCCTCAGTGTGACCTGTATGGCTGTTGACCATGTATGCATTGCATTGCATTCACTGGTGTGTGTGAAAAGCCGTAGATATTATGTGTTTGGGCTTTCGCGCAAAGGCATTGCCTTTAAAGTTTGTTGGCGCTCTGTACTTTTCCCTACGTCCGTGTACCACTCCGTTCAGCGGCGTTTTAAAAAGTCATAAATTTTACTTTTTGAAACAGATACCGATAATTTCGACATTTTAAAGCATTTATTGGCCGATAATATCCGAATATTAAATCCGAATATTATCGGCAATCTGGATATTATCGGCAGTCCGATATTATCGGACATCGCTAATTACTTCCATCTTCAAACTGCCGTAACATTGTAAAGAAGAAGAAAGTTACGCAGCTCTGGTCCTGCTGCATCGTGTCTCTGCCTGTCAAAGTTATTCTAGATTAAAAAAATCACGCCTCTCATCTGGATAATAGGAGAATTTAGCCATGATTCTTGAAGTTATTCATCGGTTTTATTCAGAACAGAAGACGGTGTCAGTAGCAACTTTTTTAACCCTTCGTCGTGTGGATTAAAGGGGAAGATATGGACATCCTATCAGTCGTCATCACAGTGACAGCAGACATTGTACAGTAAGCAATCGTTTTATTATGTTTGTAGTTGGGCTGGGCGATATGGCCTTTTATTAATATCTGTATTTTTGGGCCATGTCACGATACACGATATATATCACAATATTTTGCCTTAGCCTTGAATCAACACTTTATACATATAATCACACCAGTATGATGATTCTATGTGTCTACATTAAAATATTCTTGTTCATACTGCATTAATATATGCTCATTTTACGCTTTCATGCAGAGAGGGAAATCACAACTAGGTCGATCGACCAAAACTTAATTTATTAATCAATTATTAAGCAGTGGCACAAACATTCCTGTCATTTCCAAAACAGAAAGTGCAAGATTGTCAGACACATTTTATAACGGGGTATTAGTGCACTTTTGTGAATGATGTCTTCTAAGATGACATATCAAAACAACTCTAAATTAAAGTGCACTTTTTGTACAGAACGCCACTGCAATAGTTTAAAACAAACAAAGTGCACTTTTGTGCATGATGTCACACAGGATATTTCAAAAACTATCAAATAGTGAATGTCCTTAGTTCTGTGGTAGCTTCCTGCGGACGTTATCTCCTTCTTTTGTCGATTTTTGCTTCAAACGGTGTTGATCTGGAAATTCTTGCTTCTGCATTTTGTTGGTGTGAAACTGAATGAAGATGTTGACATGCAGAGTTTCAAGCACTCTTCATTCTCTAGTGGGGGACTTTTCTAATGATGCTGCAAATTAGCAGTGCTGCTACTTTTTGTAGCAACGCTTTTGCAGCATAAATGTTCATCATATTCCCGCTTGAAGCCAAACTACCGCCAGACGATGCACCCTGTGCTGTTTTTCTTTGGAATGAATTATTCCTGTGTAGGCCCTGCGATGAGGTGGCGACTTGTCCAGGGTGTACCCCGCCTTCCGCCCGATTGTAGCTGAGATAGGCGCCAGCGACCCCGAAAGGGAATAAGCGGTAAAAAATGGATGGATGGATGGATTGTTACCAGATTTGCACATTATTTCTCTCGTATTACCACTCGCAACGCACCGTTAACATCACTGCTAATGTTTCCCATGTAGCTACCTCTCTGCTCGGGGAGGACGTGTGACGTTGTAAGAAGGTGCGCTTGTTATGTTTATGTGAGAAGGAGAGACAAGAAAGAGTGGGAAACGCATGTAGTGTAATGACGGCAGCTAAATCAACTGTGTGAGAACATATACTCGAATATCACGATATAGTCATTTTCTATAGAAAATGAGACAAACCCGGGATATATCGAGTACATCGATATATCGCCTAGCCCTAGTTTGTAGTTTGTATTTCTTGTTTAGCACTTTATGATGCTTACTGTTTTGATCCATTAAGCAGATCTTCTAAAACGTGTAGCCCACCCGCTTGACAAAGTAATCATTATTTGCTCCCCCAAAGTCTGCATGATTTGCTTTGTTGGTAAGGAAGGGATCTTTCGTTCCTAACGCTGTGCGTTTTAAAGGGAACTGCACTTTTTTTGGGAATTTTGCCTATTGTTCACAATCATTATGAAAGACATGACAAATGTATTTATTTTAATGCATTCTAAATAGTAAATACATTCGTTTAGAATTCTGCTTTCAATGGAGCCTATGGGAGCCGCTCTATTTTGCTTACAAATCCCTTAAAAGCATCGAAATACCTACATTAATGTTTTATATATATTTTGTAAATATATATATATACATATATATATAATGTATTGACCGGGACATTTACAATATACAAATTTGACGTATTTTGCCAATTTAATTTTAATTTCACTTTATTAAAAAAACACATCACAATGTTTACTTTTTTTTTTTTAACTACATCACTTATTACGGCTCACTGTAGACTTCCAGCAAGCAAACATGATAAAACTTCACTCACTATACATTGTCTGCTGTCATTAGGATGCCCACTGCTTGGGTGTTAGTATATTCCCGTTTAGCTGAAGAATAACTCATAACCCTTGCAAAGAAAAGGGCCGCTGAACCACGCGTCTGAATTGGCTGTCAAAGTGTACCAGCATGGTGGATTATACCCTCGTCCTTCTCCTATCTAGGTGAGTTGCATGATTTATGATCTACAATAAAGTTTGACGAGCAAGGAAATGAGGAAACAGCTGATCAGTCGATTATGTCGTTATTGGCACACAAGCTCGTGATCACGGCAACTCTACAAATACTTAGTCCGCGTTAAAGCTTATATTTACATTATCATTAATACTTGATTACTACTAAAGTCACAAAATGAAAATGGAGTATTGTTGGGCCTTATTGGATGGTTATTTATTGGATTTTACACACACACACACACACACACACACACACACACACACACACACACACACACACACACACACACACACACACACACACACACACACACACATATATATGTATGTATGTATGTATATATGTATGTATGTATGTATATGTATATGTATCTATGTATATATATATGTATGTATGTATATATATGTATTGAGGGAACCCCTCATGAAACAGTTCTGTAGAGATGGAGTAGTCTTGTGATTTTTCCCACACCTACATATTGCGCTCTACCACGGTATCGAGCACTATTCGCTGGATAATCCAATCAAGACATATATATGTATGTATGTATATATATTAGGGGTGTAACGGTACAGAAAAATTTCGGTTCGGTATGTACCTCGGTTTAGAGGTCACGGTTCGGTTAATTTTCGGTACATTAAGAAAACAACAAAATATAACATTTTTGGTTATTTATTTACCAAATTTGTAAACAATGGCTTTATCTTTTTAACATTGAGAACACTATAATAATTCTACCCACGTTAATCCACATTAAACTGCCTCAAGTTGTTGCTTTGATTAAATAAAATGACAAAACCTGTCTTCTACATATAAAAAGTGCAACATTAAACAGTTTCAAGTTAACTCATCATGCTTAATTTATTACAGCATTTGAGTAGCCTGTAATTGACTATTGTTATACACACGCACGCACGCACATGCAAGCTCACACACACACACACATCATGCTTTGGGGCTGTTTTTCTGCTAAGGGGACAGGACGATTGATCCGTGTTAAGGAAAGAATGAATGGGGCCATGTATCGTGAGATTTTGAGCCAAAACCTCCTTCCATCAGTGAGAGCTTTGAATGGTTGACAAAATACTTATCTTCCACCTTAATTTACAAATAAATTCTTTAAAATTCCTACAATGTGAATGCCTGGATTTTTACCCCCACATTCTGTCTCTCACAGTCGAAGTGTACCTATGATGAAAATTACAGACCTCTGTCATCATTTTAAGTGAGAGAACTTGCACAATCGGTGGCTGACTAAATACTTTTTCGCCCCACTGTAGTATATATATATATTTATTTCAGTGTATGTGTGTGAGTGTATATATGTACAAATGATACTTACATTTATTTATGAATATCTTTGTATATAACCACATAGATTTTTTTGTGTTTTTGTGGTTACCATGTGGGCCTCAGAGTCAGGAGATGAAGTGTCAAGCTGTTTCCAAATTCTTTTGTGGATAGTAGTTGTTTGGTTAATAAACATACAGTTTTCTTTCTTTTCTTTTATTTCTTTAGTTTATTTCGAACATGAACACATTTACGGTATAATGCATCCCACAATTTCGTTTTATTTTACTTTACATCATGTCGGAAAAGGAGTAGGAAGAAGCAAAGCTTATTTAATCCTACCCCTTTCCCACTTCAGAGCGTCTACAAATATATACATTCATTTACTGACTTATTTTCGTAGCACAAAGACATCCATGAATGTTTAATACAGCAGTTTTGTAATAGATAATTAATTCAGGCATGATACACATACTGAGATGAAGAATATCTTATTTTCAATAAGATTGAAAGTGTTCCTCATAATTCTTCATCTTTGTACTTTGTAAGCACTATTCATTCCAACAACCTCTTAAACTGTATTATATCAGTACATCGTTTAATTTCTTTATTTAATCCATTCCATAATTTAATTTCCCATACTGATATGCTAAAGTAGTGGTTCTCAACCTTTTTTCAGTTATCTACCCCCTGTGAACATCTTTTTATTTCAAGTACCCCCTAATCAGAGCAAATCATTTTTGGTTGAAAAAAAGAGATAAAGAAGTAAAATACAGCACTATGTCATCAATTTCTGATTGATTAAATTGTATAACAGTGCAAAATATTGCTCATTTGTAGTGGTCTTTCTTGAACTATTTTTAAAAAAAGATATGGAAATAACTAAAGTTGTAAACAAGTGATTCAATTATAAATAAATATTTCTACACATAGAAGTAATCATCAACTTAAAGTGCCCTCTTTGGGGCTCCACACAAAAAGATCCCGAGCGCGGGATTGAACTCAGGACTACTCAGGACCTTTGTATCGTTCTAATTTTTTAATTAAAATATCGTGATTAGTTGTGTTAAATGCTTGTGTTAAGTCTATGAATACTGAGGCCACACACTCTTAACCATCTATTGGATTGGTAATTTCCTCTGATGTTTTGATTAATGCTATCGATGGTGAGATATTTGTTTTTCAATTCCAAGTTTCTTTGTTCTATTTCAATGAACTCACTTTATCATTTCTGCTTGCATAAGTGTAAGTGTAGTGCTTTACCTGCACCGGCATGTTCTTGTCTGCACAGCCACAGGCCCTTGTACATGTAAACCCAAACTTTCACAGTCTATAATGTGGATAACTTGTTAATAATGTTGTGGTAATGTTACTGTGCTTGTAGAACTGTCCTACATCAAACCCACACCGGTTTCTATTATTTTGACCTCAAACTCCCGACAGTTAGCATGATTTTCCGTGGTGTGTTACAAGACTTTGTGCATGAGTTGAGCCGTAATCTGATACAGAGTGCTCACGTGACGACAACGAACAAAATAATCCCTCAGTTATTCACCAAATGCTGCTTGTGTCCTTGCAAACCCTTACTTGTTGTCTCTGACATTCCCACACGGCGCTATTGTTTGTTTGTCAGTCCTTGAAGGAGTGGAGTTGATAAACAGCTGTGGGGGCCTTTGAGAGGGATCTTTAGAAAAAATTTTACAGTACGTGTCTGGACTGGACTCAATGAGTTGACTTCAGATTTAGGATCCACACAGTCAACTAACTTCAATACAATTATTATAGTTATTATAGAGTCGTATTGGTGTAGAACAGGGGTGCCCATTACGTCGATCGCGATCGACTGGTCGATCTCGGAGGGTGTGTCAGTCGATCTCAAGCCAGGCATTAAAAAATAGACATAAAAATGAGCAATCATCAATCATACCAAGACTTCACTTTCGTCAGTTGTTTGACATTCTCGGCACCCGAGGATCTTGTGAGATGACGCTGGCTGCTGCGAGCTCATATTTAAGAAAAAAATCACTAACAGGGCGGACGCAGAGAAACACATTTTATTTCTAGAGACTCCGTACCTGCTGTCAAAACTCTAAAGACCGACTGCACAGTTCCTGTCTTCACCATAAAAGACCTGTTTCATCCTGCCTGTGCTAACAAAATAAGAGTCTCAGAAAGTTAGCGTGCACAAGCTAGCAAGCTACGGAGTTTGATGCCAATGTATTTCTCACCCGCCCTCAGCGACCGCTTTCTCACTTGCTTGCCCACCCGCACACTCACTGACGTCACTCACCTGCTGCCAGACATTAAAGGGCCACACACATATGCTACTCTCATAACAAAGTGTTTAAAAACGAGTATGCAAGTTGGACAAATGAGATGCCAAAAACCAACCATTTTCATGTGGTATTGGACAGAAAGGAGGAATTTTTTTTCCTCCATTTGAAAATGCGGACGTTATCAGCACCACTGTCTAATTCCAATCAATGCAAGTCATCCGAATCAAATACACCAACTTATATTCTTGTCTTCATGAAAGAAAGGAATCTATGTGTGTTAAACATGCTTGTATTATCATTAAACACCATTAACTTGTTAACAAAAATGTCTCTTTCATAAATAAATAAATATAAATTATAAATAGGAATGAGGTAGATCTCCTCGACTTGGTCAATTGAAAAGTAGCTCGCCTGCAGAAAAAGTGTGAGCGCCCCTGGTGTAGAAGCATCTCAACCGACCAACTTAGCTACCTGTGCTCACTTACTATCGTCCGTCAGAGCAAAAATACCGTTGTTTTTATAGGCTTTTCTTGTTCCAAATGTTTACTCTGTAATATTCCCACACTGGTGCAGTGGCATTTGTTTTTTCTTATTTAAACAGGGATAGCAGGTCCATTCTATGTGTCATACTTGATCATTTCGCGATATTGCCATATTTTTGCTGAAAGGATTTAGCAGAGAACATCGACGATAAGGTTTGCAACTTTTGGTCGCTAATAAAAAAGCCTTTGCCTTTACCGGAAGTAGCAGATGATATGTGCGTGACGTCACGGGTTGTGGGGCTCCTCACATCCTCACATTGTTTATAATCATAGCCTCCAGCAGCAAGAGCTATTCGGACCAAGAAAGCGACAATTTCCCCTTTAATTTGAGCGAGAAAGATTTATGGATGAGGAAATTTAGAGTGAGGACTACCAAAAAAAAGGCGATTGCAGTGGGAGCGATTCAGATGGTATTAGACACATTTACTAGGATAATTCTAGAAAATCCCATCCATCCATCCATCATCTTCCGCTTATCCGAGGTCGGGTCGCGGGGGCAGCAGCCTAAGCAGGGAAGCCCAGACTTCCCTATCTCCAGCCACTTCGTCTAGCTCTTCCCGGGGGATCCCGAGGCGTTCCCAGGCCATTGGAGGGATGACCCACGTTGCCTCTTCGGGCTGTGCCCGGCCGGGCCCCATGGGAACAGGCCCGACCACCAGGCGCTCGCCATCGTGCCCCAACTCCGGGCCTGGCTCCAGAGCGGGGCCCCGGTGACCCACGTCCGGGCGAGGGAAATCTGGGTTCATTTCGTTGTAATTCCATAGAAGTCTTTGAGCTGCTCTTTGTCTGATCACTCACCTAGGACCTGTTTGTCTTGGGAGACCCTACCAGGGGGCATGAAAACCCCCAGACAACATAGCTCCTAGGATCATTGGGACACGCAAACTCCTCTACCACGGTAAGGTAGCAGCTCAGAGAGGAGCTAGAAAATCCCTTATCTGCCTATTGTGTTGCTAGTGTTTTAGTGAAATTAAATAGTACATGAAAGTCGGAGGGGTGTGGCCACGGGTGTGTTGACCGCGAGTGTCTCTGACGGAAGCTCCTCTGATGTCTCCGGTAATAGCCGACTTAATATCACAATTTTCCCATCCAAAAACTTGCTGGTTGACGTAGAGAAACATGTTCGCTCGACCGCTCTGTGTTAAAGCTTCATAACAAACAAAGAAACATCGGCTGTGTTTCGGTTGCTAAAGGCAGCTGCAATCTACCGCTTTCCACCAACAGCATTGTTCTTTATAGTCTCCAATTATTAAATGAACAAATTGCAGAAGATTCAGCAACACAGATGTCCAAAATACTGTGTAATTATGCGATGAAAAGAGACAACTTTTAGCCGTGAGTGGTGCTGGGCTGAAATGTCCGCTCCAACCAATAACGTCACAAGCACGCGTCAACATAAGCGTCATCATTCCGCAACGTTTTCAACAGGATACCTCGCGGGACATTTAAAATTGCAATTTAGTAAACTAAACCGGCCGTATTGGCATGTGTTGCAATGTTAATATTTCATTATTGATGTATAAACTATCAGACTGCGTGGTCTGTAGTAGTGGGTTTCAGTAGGCCTTTAATATCTCAATAGTTTTTGGCCATGTCACGATACACCATTAATAGCTCAGTATTTTGCCTTAGCCTTGAATGAACACTTGATGCATATAATCACAGCAGTATGATGATTCTATGTGTCTGCATTAAAACATTCTTGTTCGTACTGGAATAATATATGCTCATTTTAAACTTTCATGCAGAGAGGGAAATCACAACTAAGTCAATTGACCAAAACTGTATTTATTAAACAGTTATTAAGCAGTGGCACAAACATTCATGTCATTTCCAAAACCGAAAGTGCAAGATTGTCAGAAACATTTTAAAACAAGCTATTAATTTTGTTGGTGTGGCACAGGCCGGGGATGTTGAAAATGCGAGTTTAAAGCACTCGTCATTCTCTAGAGCATGGGTGTCAAACTCTGGCCCGTGGGCCAGATTTGGCCCGCCGTGTAATTTATTTTGGCCCTTGAGGCAATATCAAATTAACATTAGAGCTGGCCCGCCGCCGTAACACCACATTCACCGCTAATACTCATACTCGTCAACCCTCCCAATTTTCCCAGGAGACTCCCGAAGTTCAGTGCCCCTCCCGAATTTCTCCCGATTTCCACCCGGACAATAATATTGGGGGTGGGCCTTTAAAAGCACTGCTTTTGTCGTTCTCTACATGTCGCCACGTCTGCTTTTTTTCCCCATAAAAACAGCGTGCCGGCCCACTCACAAAATATATGCGGCTCATACACACACACACAAGTGTATGCAAGGCATACTTGGTCAACAGCCATACAGGTCACACTGAGGGTAGCCGTATAAACAAGGTTAACACTGTTACAAATATGCGCCACACTGTGAACCCACTGCAAACAAGAATGACAAACACATTTTGGGAGAACATCCGCACCGTAACACAACATAAACACAACCGCACAAATATCCAGAACCCCTTGCATCACTAACTCTTCCGGGACGCTACAATATACACCCCCACTACCACCAAACCCCGCCCCAACTCATACCTGCCGCCGAAAAAAGGCATTACATTTGTGTTTTTATTTTATTTGATATGCCAGTGATACTTTTTTATTATTATTATTTGTAACTGGATTTTGCATGTCACTATAAAGTTGTATAAGCCTTACTTGTTCAATATTCAATGCAAAACTTGTTTGGGTCCCTATTAAAGGGTTAATTTGTTCAACCTCGGCCCGCGTCTTTGTTCAGTTTTAAATTTTGGCCCGCTCTGTATTTGAGTTTGACACCCCTGCTCTAGCACAACTATCAGACTGCGTGGTTGGTAGTAGTGGGTTTCAGTAGGCCTTTAATGAATGACGAGACCATTCACACCCCTTCCTTTCATTTCCCTGTGGTACAAACGCTGAAAATAATGAATATTCTTGAAACTCGTAAACCAGGTGTGTCAAACTCATTTTCATTGAGGGCCGCATTGCAGTTATGGCCTCTTTCAACAATGAGTGATATGCGAATATACATGTATAGCCGAGGTTATTGTGGGTTATCCGTTAGAAAGTACTCAATACCGGGTGTAGAGTGAAATATTCGTTAGGTCAGGGAAAAACACAGAGGCTATTTCATCCCTACAAGCCCCAGGAAATCCCCTGAAGAGCAGGGAAAACTGCGAAACAGGCTTGTAGGGATGAAATAGCCTCCGTGTTTTTTCCTGACCTAATGAATGTACATGTATACATCACTCGAACGAGTATGACGATCCTCCTGGTAGGGGTGTATCCCTTTTATGGAGGATGCATGTGCGTGACTTTGTTTAATGTGGGGAGACTGGTGCACAGACAGTCACCACACGATCCTTGACAGAATCAGGTCAGGGTCCGTTGGCATGGAGTCCCAAGACGACTGGGGACCCTTTTCTGCTGCAGCCTTCTTCCACCATCGCAGCCGTTGTGGTAGTTCTTACATATGCCGTCTTCCACCTGCTCCAGCGTTGAGGTCTTCACTATATCCCTGGCTAGGAGGCAGTTAGGTAGTAGGCCTTTGCCAAGGGCCACCTGGGGTAACAGTAGGAAAGGGGTTAACCTCTTAGTGTCCGAAGACCCCATAGAGGAGCCTCCACTGCCGGATGCACTTTAACGTCATGCCCAGGACACATGTATGTGTATGTGTATATATATATATATATATATATATATATATATATATATATATATATATATATATATATATGTGTATATATATATTTATTTTTTTACATAAGCTGCAAAAATTTGTTTTTTTAAATTTTATTTTAAAAACTGACAGCTCAGTCACCAGCATTTTACAGTAAAAGCAGTGTTTTTTTACAGCATATAATCAAATTGCATAAATGGAATGGATAAACAATACTACTGTTTTTAGCGGTAAAATTCAAGTATCAGAGCTCTCAATGTGTTTTGTTTTTTTTCAACCTTAAATTGTTGTTTTTTTGATGTGTTTTTATTTTTTATTTGTATGTGTTAGTGCCTTACTGTATATAGAAAACAACAGTACCAAAGTTGATTTTACGGTAAAAGAAACTCAGTCAGTGGAATTTAACCGTAAAATCTATTTTTTAAAGTCTACAATTTGATTGATGATTTGTTTTGCAATCATAATTCAAGCAGATATTTAAGTACAGTATTTATACTTATTTTAACAAAAAGTATATTTGGAATGCATGATCAGAATCAGAAATACTTCATTAATCCCAGAGGAGAAATTAAATTTTTCAGCACAATCCCATTCAAGAGCCCCTTACAAAAAAGCTGAGATACAGGTAAACAATGGGAGGAGAAAGAAAAATCAGTGTAAGTCTGGGCCCCTGGAGAGGGGGTCCAGACTGAGGCCAAGAAATATAACATTTTGATATTGATAATATTGGGAATAAGCGGTAGAAAATGGATGGATGGATGGATGAATTTGAAAAGATATGCAATTGCATGCATTACATGGTCATGATTTTTAATGTCGAAAGGGAAAGAACAAATATATTTAGTAAGAACAGATTAAGCATTTTATTAACGCATATTATTTCCAGGCTTTCGTGGGCCACATAAAATAATGTGGTGGGCCAGCTTTGGCCCCCGGGCCCTGTGTTTGACACCTGTGCTGTAAACAAACATGTACATGGCAATTATCGACAGTTGAAAAGGTATCAACATCAGTTTAATTTATTGTACTGTTAATTGACCTATCAAATATCAGCCCAGGCCTGATAATAGTAGTTTTTCTCTTTTTAGTCATTGTGTACTGTTGACTTTGTTTTGATCAATCAATTGTATGTAATAAAATAAAATAAGGAAGTAGTTTTAAACACGGATCTTGATGTTGTTGAACTGTCAATAGCACTCAGCATAAATAACACATGTGATGTTCATACATGTGGTGGGTATTGGAATTGGCAGCATAGAGTTTAGTGCAGGTTACGGGAACCTTTTTGGCTGAGAGAGCCAAAAATCCAAATATTTTAAAAATGTATTTCCGTAAGAGCCATATGACATTTTTTTCAACACTGAACACAACTAAACGCGTGTATTTTTAAGTAAGACCAACATTCCTAGAGTATAATAGGTCTCTTACTATTTGTAGTAACAATGGTATTCTGAAGCTAACTGTGGAGGGGGCGTGGCCTGCGGCCTGCAGCGAAGCGGGGTGTTGCCAGGACCGGCCTTGAAATCAGCGACAGGAGCGTAGATGGCCCACCTGAGCCTTGTTATCTAATCACCTGTTGCTCTGTTCAGAAGCAGTGGCCAGGAGGAGAGATGGGGCGTGAGCGAGAACGAAAGAGAAAAAGACAATCGCTGGAAAGCAACTTTGATTGATTGATTGATTGATACTTTTATTAGTAGATTGCACAGTACAGTACATATTCCGTACAATTGACCACTAAATGGTAACACCCGAATAAGTTTTTCAACTTGTTTAAGTCGGGGTCCACGTTAATCAATTCGAATACGTTTTTCAACTTGTTTAAGTCGGGGTCCACGTTAATCAATTCATGGTACTGAGAGACTTATTGAAAAATAAAAAATATTGTAACCCTGAAACAGGCTCTCAAGTTGGTCTGAAGAACCCCCAGGAGGGCAAGCCCTAAATTAACCAATAATAAATAAATCACTTCTTACCCTTAATGCAACTTCTTGAACAAGTGCGGTAGAATAGGATGGATGGATTCAAATGCATGATTATGTTTTATTTTTTGAACAATATTTTCAACACTTTGATTACAAGTGGAATTATTCATTACTTATCGGGTTAAGTAATGTCAGCTCATATTTATCCGAGAGCCAGAGGCAGTCATCAAAAGAGCCACATCTGGTTCTAGAGCCATAGGTTCCCTACCCCTGGTCTAGTGTCAGAGTGAATGATGATGAACGGTCAGTTCTGTAACAATTATGAATGAGAGCTACTGTAGTTTTTTTTTTTTTTTTCAAGGCACAGACGGGAAGTCTTTTCCTTTCATGTCTTGGTGGTTTCATCAGAAACCTCAGTGAAGTAAGAACAAGATGACTATCTCACGGTCCTCAAACCTGCGGCCCCAGTTTGTCTTGAGGTCTGTAATCTCTTGTTGTCCATCCAGAAGGTCTTGTCCACACTCGACTGACCACATTGTTATATTTTTTAGATATATGACACTTCCTGAATGTTCGCCTCCTTCCAGAACATTCAAGGTGACATCCACTGATCTATGATGGATTGGCATGTTTTGGGTCGAGGGTTAGAAGTTTTAGAGTCCTTGTCTGCAGGGTGTCTTCCAAGGCAAAGATGCAGTAATGTGATCCAGATCAGCTGATTGTGTTTCACTCTGTGTCCCCTTTCATGCCGCACACACACACACACACACACACACACACACACACACACACACACACACACACACACACACACACACACACACACACACACACACACAGTGAAACACAAAAGACAGAGGCCTGAGGCTGAGTGTTTGACAGACGGATGTGGACATGTGGAAAGAAGAACGCAATGCCCCCAGGAGACGACTATCTATGGCTGCAGAATTACGGCCATAATAATAAACACGATTGCTTTTATCAATATTGAAATCGCGATTATCAATCACGGGCAGCACGGGGTTAGTGCGTCTGCCTCACAACACGAAAGTCATGTGTTCGACGATCCTGCGCTCGGGATCTTTCTGTGTGGAGTTTGCATGTTCTCTCTGTGACTGCGTGGGTTCCCTCCGGGTACTCCGGCTTCCTCTCACCTCCAAAGACATGCACCTGGGGATAGGTTGATTGGCAACACTAAAAAAAAAAAAAAAAAAGATCTTAGTGTGTGAATGTGAGTGTGAATGTTGTCTGTCTATCTGTGTTGGCCCTGCGATGAGGTGGTGACTTGTCCAGGGTGTACACTGCCTTCCGCCCGAATACAGCTGAGATAGGCTCCAGCACCCCCCGGTTGTAAATGGATGGATGGAAATCCCGATTATCAATCCCGATTATTTAGTATGTTATGTAAAACATTTCTATTGCCCTTTCTATTTAAAACCAAACAGTATATTAACTGGGCGTTCATTTCAAAATTTAATTAAATAATAAATTGTTCATCTGTTATATATTAGATTTCAAAAGACAAAGGGCAAACTTCAAATAAGTATGCCTTTGCAGAGTGCGATCATGTACCCCCTGTGAATTTTTTTTTAAATTCAAGTACCGCTTAATCAGAGCAAAGCATTTTTGGTTGAAATAAAGAGATAAACAGGTAAAATACATTACTAGGTCATCAGTTTCTGATTTATTAAATTGTTAAAAGTGCGAAATATTTCTCATTTGTAGTGGTCTTTCTTGAACTATTTGGAAAAAAAGATAAAAATAACTAAAATGTTGTTGAAAAATAAACAAGTGATTCAATTATAAATAAAGATTTCTACACATAGAAGTCATCATCAACTTAAAGTGCCCTCTTTGGGGATTGTAATAGAGATCCATCTGGATTCATGAACTTAATTCTAAACATTTCATATTTTGACCACTGGTGCAACTTGAATCCGTCGATTGGTATGTGTTTGTTTGGCATTAAATGTGGGTGTGAGGAAAGGCTGGATGCAAATAGAGCTACAAATGAAGCATAATGATGCAATATGTACATACAGCTAGCCTAAATAGCATGTTAGCATTGATTAGCTTGCAGTCATGCCGTGAGCAATTATGTCTGATTAGCACATAAGTCAATAACATCAACAAAACTCACCTTTGTGATTTTGTTGACTTTACCGTTGGAAATGCATCTGCTTTGAGTCTCGCAGGATATCCACATATCTCTGTATCATCTCTGTCGTAGCATCGCTATCGTCGGTAGTGATGCTACGACAGAACAGAACAAACGAGGGACTTTCGCATCTTTTGACCACTGACGCAACTGGAATCCGTCGATTGGTATGTGTTTGTTTGGCATTAAATGTGGGTGGAGGGAAAGGCTGGATTCAACAGATTACGCATATATTGAAACGGATAGTTGGAGTGTGGAGGCAGATAGCGAAAACGAAATTGAAGAAGAAACTGAAGCTATTGAGCCATATCGCGACAGACAGCGGCAACAATGACTAATTCGGCGACCGCCTTCTAACCAACGATTGCATATTTTGACCACTAGTGCGACTTGATTCCGTCGATTGGTATGTGTTTGTTTGGCATTTAATGTGGGTGGAGGGAAACGCTGGATGCAAATATAGCTACAAACGAGGCATAATGTCTCCAAGGTACGGAAAACCGTCGAAAAAAGGGAAAATAACAGAGCGGATTTGACTTGGTGTGTGTAATGTGTTTGAGAAAATGGCGGATTGCTTCCTGTTGTGATGTCACGGGTGAAAGGTCATTGCTCCGACAGCGAACAATTGAAAGGCGTTTTAACCGCCAAATTCACCCTTTTAGATTTCGGAAATCGGCTAAAAACATATGGTCTTTTTTCTGCAACATCAAGGTATATATTGACGCTTACATAGGTCTGGTGATAATGTTCCCTTTTTAAGTCGCTACAAGGAGGGATATAGGCTCACAAGCAAATTGTTGTATGTGTAAATAAAGCTGTAGTCACTCACCAATGGCCAAAGGGTTGCATCATTCTGGAGTCAAAAAAGCTGGCAACGTACCCGCCATTTTCTTTTGAAAAGGTTCTTGTGTTGTGTCATTGTGTTTCATAGAAGCTTGCGTAAACAGGGTCCGGGTTGAGCCAAAGGGAATACCCCGCGCTTTGGCCGTCAGGCGCAGATAAGAGCAAACGGCAGTAACAAAAACACATCAAAAGATACTAGTATGGCGATATTGTCTGAAATATATTTCTTTCTAAAATATACCAGTAATAACTAAAATACCTGTATACCATCTAGCCCTAGTCTGTCCTATTTGCCTACCTCTCACAAGACTTAAACCGTGCAATTGTAGGCCTCATGTTTTCAGCTGTGAATGGTCAGCGAAGGAGTGCAAAGCGTTTGACAAAAAGACAGATGTGGAGTTGTTTATCGTTTTATGTGCGTTACATCAACAAGCACACCACAAACTCATAATAAAGTGGATTAAATAACGGATTCCCTGGCTGGAAGCGGTCTATAATGTCCTGAACCTAAAAAAAACAATGATCCAGTTGTCACACACACTGAGTCACCAGAGACTGGGATTCTTTGTTTTGACACTAATCTGCGTAATGATAGGTGCGCATAACCGACAGTTTATAAAAACTGAGACACATTTTTAGCAATCATTTCTAATGAAACTTAGGTACGACTTTACTTGGAATTTTTTGTTTTTTGTTTGTGTTTTTTTATTTAGTTTCAACAATGTCAATCAATCAATGTTTATTTATATAGCCCCAAATCACAAATGTCTCAAAGGACTGCACAAATCATTACGACTACAACATCCTCGGAAGAACCCACAAAGGGCAAGGAAAACTCACACCCAGTGGGCAGGGAGAATTCACATCGAGTGGGACGCCAGTGACAATGCTGACTATGAGAAACCTTGGAGAGGACCTCAGATGTGGGCAACCCCCCCTTCAAATGTCTCTGAACTAGTGGCGTAGTGGGTAGAGCGGCCATGCCAGAAACCTGAGGGTTGCAGGTTCGTTTCCCACCTATTGACATCCAAATCGCTGCGTTGTGTCCTTGGGCAGGACACTTCACCCTTGCCCCCGGTGCTGCTCACACTGGTGAATGAATGATTGGTGGTGGTCGGAGGGGCCGTAGGCGCAAACTGGCAGCCACGCTTCCGTCAGTCTACCCCAGGGCAGCTGTGGCTACAGATGTAGCTTACCACCACCAGGTGTGAATGAATGATGGGTTCCCACTTCTCTGTGAGCGCTTTGAGTATCTAACAATAGAAAAACGCGATATAAATCTAATCCATTATTATTATTATTATTAACTAGATCTGACAAACCTAATAGGATTAGAGGCGAAATGTCTTCTAAGACAAACCAAACAGTCCAATTGCGATCGATTGAATGCTCTGGGAGTTTTAACTAGGGCTGGGCGACATTACCTTTTTTTAATATCTCTATTTTAGGCCATGTCACGATGCAGGATATATATCTCTATTTTGCCCTTAGCTTTGAATGAACACTTGATGCATATAATCACAGCGGTATGATGATTCTATGTGTCTACATTAAAACATTCTTCTTCATACTGCATTAATTAATATATTTTCATTTTAAACTTTCATGCAGAGAGGGAATTCACAACTAGGTCAATTTACCAAAACTTCATTTATTAAACAGTTATTAAGCAGTGGCACAAACATTCATGTCATTTCCAAAACAGAAAGTGCAAGATTGTCAGAGACATTTTAAAACAAGCTATTAGTGCACTTTTGTGCATGATGTCACTAAGATGACAACTAAATTAAAGTGCACATTTTGTACAGAACGCCACTATAATAGTTACAAATAAATAAAGTGCACTTTTATGCATGATGTCACACAAGATATTTCAATAAGTGTCAAATAAAAATGAGCTGCATAATAGGAAATCAAATAGTGTATGTCCTTCGCTATGTGGTAGGTTCCTGCGGACGTTATCTTCTTCTGTTGTTGACTATTTTTTTCATACGACGTGGAAATGGTTGCCTCATTTTGTTGGTGTGGCACCGAACGGAGATGTTGACATGTGGAGTTTCAAGCATTCCTCATTCTTTATCGGGTGACTTTTCAAATGATGCTACATATCAGCAGGGCTGCTACTTTTTGTAGCAACGCTTTTGCCCCATTCTTGACAAATTAGGGTTGTCCGTTCGACATATTCCCGCTAGAAGCCAAACCACCGCCGGACGATGGATCCTGTGCTGTTTTTCTTGGGAATGAATTCTTCCTTCATTTGTTTCCAGATTCGCACCTTCTTTCTCTCGTATTACCGCTCGCACCACAGCTAAACTTACCCATGCCGCTACCTCTCTGCTCCGCGAGGGCGTATACGTATGTGACGTATGTAAGAAGGTGCGTTTGTTTTATGTCTCTGTGAGAAGGAGAGACAACAAATAGTGAGAAGAGCCTGCAGTGTAATGCCAGCAACTAAAAGCAACTGTGTGAAAACGTATACTCGAATATCACGATATAGTCATTTCTATATCACACAGAGACAAACCCATGATATATCGAGTATATCGATGTATCGCCAAGCCCTAGTTTCAACTATGTTTTCTTTGAAAGTTATTGTCAAATTGGAGTTGTGAGTGTACACTATATTTGTGTCGTATCTGACTTTAAGCCATCCATACATACATTTTTTCCTACTTCTTCAGATACAGATCTGGGCCACCGGGAAGCTCAGACTTCCTCTCTCCTTCCTCAATCATCCTTCCATGACAAATAAGGATATAAAGTCGGGTCCCCACTCTTCATTGTGTGTTAAAAATAATGTGAGTCATTTCCTGTCTGTGCTTTGTTAAATCATCGAACTTAACCCCTTCTTTACTCATTTCACTGGAAGGAAGTCACAACTGTTGTTTCCCTCAATGAAATACTGTTTGCTACTTTTTCCATTGTTTATAGTGAGCGTAATTACCTCCGCCAGGAAACCGTTCATCACTGTTGGTGAGAAAAATTACTGTACATAGAAACCTATTTAAGTGAAGATTACATAAAGGACAATATTTAAGATGTCCATCCATCCATCCTCTTCTGCTTATCCGAGGTCGGGTCGCGGGTGCAGCAGCCTAAGCAGGGAAACCCAGACTTTCCTTCTCCTCAGCCACTTCGTCCAGCTCTTCCCAGGGGATCCCGAGGCGTTCCCAGGCCAGCCGGGAGACATAGTCTTCCCAACGTGTCCTGGGTGTTCCCCGTGGCCTCCTACCGGTTGGATGTGCCCTAAACACCTCCCTAGGGAGGCGTTCGGGTGGCATCCTGACAGATAGTTTACAGCATGGAGAAACGGAAGCTCCAGAAGTTTTGTTGAGGATTCCTTCGTTTGAATTGTTTTCCTTTTTTAGTTTTATTTCTTTACGCTTCTTCCTTCATTTAGATTTGTAAGACTGAAAATATTAAGATAAAATATACATTACAAATGTATAACTTAAATTGGGTATTTTACAGAACTAATGCGTATTTCACATAAATAAAATAAATTTACTGTTAATACATTTACACAATAAACTACATATGGTTACCCATATAGAAATTAAACAAACTTCACATCCATCCATCCATTTTCTACCGCTTGTCCCTTTTTGGTGTCGCGCGGGGGGGTACTGGAGCGTATCTTAGCTGCATTCAGGCGGAAGGCGGGTTACAACCTGGACAAGTCACTACCTCATCACCCTGGACTAGTCGTCACCTCATCGCACATCATCAAATTAAGCCTAAGGTGTAGTGTTATCGCCCTCTACTGGCCAAATTTAGCACTACCTGTATTAAACAAGCTTTGATCGGCAGGATTACACTCAGACAAAAAACACGACCAAAAACACAAAAGTCATCACAACACCAGCAAATTGAATACAAAACAAACCAGATATATTTACGCACAAGATCTACTTGCAAATATTTGACCAAGTTTCACGATGAAGCATACAGATGTGGATTTCTACTGTTATTTTTGCTTGTCTAGATTACTGTGTTTTAAAAGGTATGACTGGAAAATAATGACTCGAGCACTTGCTCAGGTCAGAACATTCATACTTTGTTGTCCAGTTGTTAAAAGTTGGATTTTCGCTATTTATTTAGATTTTTTTTCAGGCTCAATAGTGCCATTTTTATTTGAATGAGTAGTCTTCTTCTTCTCACTCAACTGCTTCTTTCATTGTGACACACATGCCTCGCTGTTTCCCCCTGTCGGGTGGCGGGAGAACTGCATACATTGACAACCCAAGTTCGAGTGGTTTCATCAATCTATTTGGGTGTATGTACAAAACCCAAAACCAGTGAAGTTGGCACGTTGTGTAATTCGTAAATAAAAACAGAATACAATGATTTGCAAATCCTTTTCAACTTATATGAAATCGAATAGACCAGAGGTCACCAACGCGGTGCCCGCGGGCACCAGGTAGCCCGTAAGGACCAGATGAGTAGCCCGCTGGCCTGTTCTAAAAATAGCTCAAATAGCAGCACTTACCAGTGAGCTGCTTCTATTTTTTCAATTGTATTTATTTACTAACAAGCTGGTCTCGCTTTGCTCGACATTTTTAATTCTAAGAGAGACAAAACTCCCAAAAAATGTGAAAATCCAAGAAAATATTTTAAAGACTTGGTCTTCACTTGTTTAAATAAATTCATTTATTTTTTTACTTTGCTTCTTATAACTTTCAGAAAGACAATTTTAAAGAAAAAATACAACCTTAAAAATGATTTTAGGATTTTAAACACATACCTTTTAAATTCCTTCCTCTTCTTTCCTGACAATTGAAGTCAATGTTCAAGTAAATGTATTTATTTTTTTATTGTAAAGAAGAATAAATACATTTTAATTTAATTCTTCAGTTTAGCTTCTGTTTTTTCGACGAAGAATATTTGTGAAATATTTCTTCAAATGTATTATTAAAATTCAAAAAAAAAATTCTCGTAAATCTAGAAAATCTGTTGAATCAAATTTAAATCTTATTTCAAAGTATTTTGAATTTCTTTTAAAATTTTTGTTCTGGAAAATCTAGAAAAAATAATGATTTGTCTTTTTTAGAAATAAAGTTTGGTCCAATTTGTTATATATTCTAACAAAGTGCAGATTGGATTTTAACCTATTTAAAACATGTCATCAAAATTCTAAAATTAATCTTAATCAGGAAAAATTACTAATGATGTTCCAAAAATTATTTTAATTTTTTCAAAAATATTCGAATTAGCTAGTTTTTCTATTCATATTTTTCGGTTGAATTTAGAATTTTAAAGAGTCGAAATCGAAGATAACTATGTTTCAAAATGCAATTTTCATTTTTTTTGTGTTTTCTCCTCTTTTAAACCGTTCAATTAAGTGTTTTTTTCATCATTTATTCTCTACAAAAAACCTTTCGTAAAAGGAAATAAAATGTACGACGGAATGACAGACAGAAATACCCTTTTTTTTTTTTTTAATATATAGATTTATTTATTAAAGGTAAATTGAGAAAATTGGCTATTTCTGGCAATTTATTTACGTGTGTATCAAACTGGTAGCCCTTTGCATTAATCAGTACCCAAGAAGTAGCTCTTGGTTTCAAAAAGGTTGGTCACCCCTGGAATAGACTGGAAAGACAAGATATTTCATGTTCTAACTAAGAAACTAAATTTTTTTGCAATCAATCAGTCACTTAGAATTTAATGGTTGCCACAAATTGCAAGTAAGGGAGGAAATATATACCCAATCACGGCACTCACCTGTTCCCAGTTAGCCTGTTCACCGGTTGCGATGTTTCAAATAAGTGTTTGATGAGCATTCCTCAACTTTCTCCGTCTTTTTTGCCACTTGTGCAGCTTTTTTGAAACATGTTCCAGGCTTCAAATTCCAAATGAGCTAATATTTGCAAAAAATAACAAAGTTTTCCAGTTCGAATATTAAATATCTTGTCTTTGCAGTCTATTCAATTGAATATAGGTTGAAAAGTAGTAGCAAATAATTGTATTGTGTGTATTTACAATTTACACAATGTGCCGACTTCACTGGTTTTGGGTTTTGTAGCATACAGTAATAAATAAGATTACAACATTTGAGCATTATATTTGTATTCAATTACAGTAAGTGTGTTATCCTAAACATGCCTGCCACCTCATTTTACACATTATGGCATGATTGGCATCTTTTTTTTTACATATACCACAATAATAATTGTATCGTGGCTCTAATACTGTATTGTGTGATTTTGATGTTGCTACATCCGTAGTTTCTTAATAACTTTTGCTATTTGTGCTTCACTGGCCTTCCTAGTTCAAAAAGGATTTGATGCTTTCATATATTGTCATCATCATCAGTTAGCTGCAGAGCAGGCAACTGCAAGTTTCCTCTACCGACAATGATCCTCTGCTAATTCAGACAGCTTCTCTTAGCTCATCAAAAGGTGTTTGATGTATCCGAGAAACAGGGTTTTTTTTTTTTTTTTTGCCTTCCTGGTTTCCTCCTCCCATGAGGCGGACAGTACAGAGCATACTCGTTCATGGCTCATACATTTTTCATCCATGTATGAAATATGAATTAATGTCCTGTGCCATGGTGGCATCATCTGAAAGAATCATATTTACTTTCAGTTCCTTGATCATTTTTTGATTACATGATTAGTTAGTTAAGTTGTTTAGGTGACATCATACGCAAATACGGTATTAGCTTTCACTGTTATGCTGATGACACCCAACTCTACATGCCCTTAAAGCCGACCAACACGCCGGATTGTAGTCAGCTAGAGGCGTGTCTTAATGAAATTAAACAATGGATGTCCGCTAACTTTTTGCAACTCAACGCCAAAAAAACGGAAATGCTGATTATCGGTCCTGCTAGACACCGAACTCTATTTAATAATACAACTCTAACATTTGACAACCAAACAATTAAACAAGGCGACACGGTAAAGAATCTGGGTATTATCTTCGACCCAACTCTCTCCTTTGAGGCACACATTAAAAGCGTTACTAAAACGGCCTTCTTTCATCTCCGTAATATCGCTAAAATTCGCTCCATTCTGTCCACTAAAGACGCTGAGATCATTATCCATGAGTTTGTTACGTCTCGCCTCGACTACTGTAACGTATTATTTTCGGGTCTCCCCATGTCTAGCATTAAAAGATTACAGTTGGTACAAAATGCGGCTGCTAGACTTTTGACAAGAACAAGAAAGTTTGATCACATTACACCTGTACTGGCTCACCTGCACTGGCTTCCTGTGCACTTAAGATGTGACTTTAAGGTTTTACTACTTACGTATAAAATACTACACGGTCTAGCTCCATCTTATCTTGCCGATTGTATTGTACCATATGTCCCGGCAAGAAATCTGCGTTCAAAGGACTCCGGCTTATTAGTGATTCCCAAAGCCCAAAAAAAGTCTGCGGGCTATAGAGCATTTTCCGTTCGGGCTCCAGTACTCTGGAATACCCTCCCGGTAACAGTTCGCGATGCCACCTCAGTAGAAGCATTTAAGTCTCACCTTAAAACTCATTTGTATACTCTAGCCTTTAAATAGACTCCCTTTTTAGACCAGTTGATCTGCCGTTTCTTTTCTTTTTCTTCTATGTCCCACTCTCCCGTGTGGAGGGGGTCCGGTCCGATCCGGTGGCCATGTACTGCTCGCCTGTGTATCGGCTGAGGACATCTCTGCGCTGCTGGTCCGCCTACGCTTGGGATGGTTTCCTGCTGGCTCCGCTGTGAACGGGACTCTCGCTGCTGTGTCTTGGATCCTCTTTGGACTGGACTCTCGCGACTGTGTTGTATCCATTGTGGATTGAACTTTCACAGTATCATGTTAGATCCGCTCGACATCCATTGCTTTCCTCCTCTCTAAGGTTCTCATAGTCATCATTGTCACTGACGTCCCACTGGGTCATTATTGTCACCAATGTCCCACTGGGTTTGAGTTTTCCTTGCCCTTATGTGGGCCTACCGAGGATGTCGTGGTGGTTTGTGCAGCCCTTTGAGACACTAGTGATTTAGGGCTATATAAGTAAACATTGATTGATTGATTGAAATGTTTCCACTCGGAAGCCCTGTTCCCCTTCACATTTGATGTTAGTTCTGTATAATGTGAAGCCTTTTATTCTAGTACAACTTTAGTCCTTAGTAGGGATAATGTTCGTTAAGTAATTATCGATGTAGATGCCATTATCGAATCCTCTTCAGTTTTTCCCCCAGAATATGTGTTAGTTAAGGTGGTGACTCTCCAGGGGGAGCGGACGGGGGAAGTGGGTGGGTGGGTGGGTGTAAGGATCGTTGTATCTCGGCCTGTCGCCATCACGTCTCCACCTCGTCACTGCCACCACAGCCTGGGGAGCAATAGACTACAGACTTTGGTGAAGTAGGCCGGCTTCGTCGCATGAAGAAGCCTACAACTTTTGGTTGTTTTTTCCGCTCCATTTGCTAAATGGCAATATACAATGTATATCTCGATATTTTTTCCGCAAAGTAAAAACAAAACAGTCCTAGTTACCTGAGATACTAAAATTATAACTTACAAAGTCAAATTAATGACTTACTGTAAGTAAGCGTTTGCAATAAGCGTATAAAAAAAAAGAGTTAAAAGTGGGGCCACATGCTGACATAAGCTCAACTTCATCCATCCATCCATCCGTTTTCTACCGCTTGTCCCTTTTGGGGTCTCTGCTTAATTTATTACAGGATTTGGGAAGCCTGGAGTTGATTTTTATTATGTAAATGTTATATTTTTTTATCAACATGTGATAGCAGGGACCCTGCCATTCAAAACTAGGCTGCTACATTAATAATGATTAATGTAACTACAGCTGCAAAAATAGTACAATAGCAATAGGAGAGACTATTCATCCCTGAACATCATGGAGTTCATGTAGGCTTTATGATGCAGTTACATTATTATATCAACTACCAGAGACAGAAACTCTTCATTAAATATAATGTTTTTTTCTGCTTCAAGACAGCTCAATGTAAACAGAAAAAAGTCAAGTGAAATAACTTAGTTTTTGATTGTAAGTCAACATTGCTTGTCTTTGTCTCAGACAGACAGGGCTTTGCTGTCTGTAACACACGCACGCACACACACCCCACAGTGAGCTAACGTTACGCTAATAGCTAATTAGCCTTCACCTCAAGGACTGCGAGCAAACTGAGCTGCCGCTTGTTTCTAGAATGTCAACGTGCTCAGTGATGTTACTAGTAGTTGACTGGGAGGTGTTTATCATCAGTCCGCTGCCTTACCTGCTAAAAACACCTTTCTGCTCGCTCCACGTTACATGCTCTGAATACGCACTGCTGATTGGCTGTTACCGCTTTGCGTGTAACCAATCAGATGGTTCCGTGGGTGGGCCAATTCTGGGTGCTGGAGAGACATACTGACAGAGGCAGACGCAGAACTAAGCAGAGCACCTTGTTAAGAATTCCAACAAAGCAGTGACTAGAAATCTCTCGTTGACATTATAGTCACATCCATTTATAAACAAAAATAAAAGCATTTAAAAAAATGAACAATAGTGTCACACTTGCATCGCCTCTCATAAGCTTGACAACACATTGTGTCCAATATTTTCCACAAAAATAAAATAAGTCATATTTTAGGTTCATTTAATTGTTAAAACAAATGTAAATAATGGATCCCATATTCCAATTTATGACTCATTATAATCCAAACTAAATGCAGTTTTTTCTGCTGATATCATGTCCATAGACTCCCTTTTTAGACCAGTTGATCTGCCGTTTCTTTTCTTTTTCTTCTATGTCCCACTCTCCCTTGTGGAGGGGGTCCGGTCCGATCCGGTGGCCATGTACTGCTTGCCTGTGTATCGGCTGGGGACATCTCTGCGCTGCTGATCCGCCTCCGCTTGGGATGGTTTCCTGCTGGCTCCGCTGTGAACGGGACTCTCGCTGCTGTGTTGGATCCGCTTTGGACTGGACTCTCGCGACTGTGTTGGATCCATTGTGGATTGAACTTTCACAGTATCATGTTAGACCCGCTCGACATCCATTGCTTTCCTCCTCTCTAAGGTTCTCATAGTCATCATTGTCACCGACGTCCCACTGGGTCATTTTTGTCACCGATGTCCCACTGGGTGTGAGTTTTCCTTGCCCTTATGTGGGCCTACCGAGGATGTCGTGGTGGTTTGTGCAGCCCTTTGAGACACTAGTGATTTAGGGCTATATAAGTAAACATTGATTGATTGATTGATAGTTTGTGTATACCAGTCAGTATGAGTTGGACTATCAACATCTATCCATTTTTTTAGTATGACCCTTTTTTTTTTGTTATGATGCATATTGAAAGAAATGCATTGTTACTCTTTGATGACACGTTATTAAATTGATGCAGATCACCAGGAATGCAAGTTTGCAGTGTCTTTGGGATGTTTATATTTAGGAATGTTTTTGCAGCTTTTGTTGTTTTCAACCATAATTCTTTCATTCTCTGACATTCCCACAATAAATGAACAAGAATTCCCTCAGCTGCCTGACATTTCATGCATAATTTGCCATCTACTGCAGCAATTTTAAACAACTGAGAGGAAGTCAAATACAATCTATTCAAGATCTTAAATTGACTCAGCTTATTTTTAATGCTTCTAAAGGGCTTATTGACATTTTTCCAAATATCATTCCATAAGTCTCTTTAGTCTAAAATGTTTGAGTCGATCATCCATTCCCGAACACATGCATCATTTGCAATTCTAGTATGTTCATTTATTATTCCATAAAATATTTTAATTTCTTAATGAGATCTTGATTAACTCTGATCTTCCTTGTGAGAGTACCTTTAACGTAGCCTGTACCAACTTCTGCATCCTCCTCTACTGAGCCTAATAAGCCCACTGCAAAAAAAAAAAGTGCCCCAACCTTCTGCATCTTCCTTCCAAAAATTCCAACTTTTCTCTAGCAGTGGCACACCACAAACATATGGCTGCGCTTTTCAGATTCCAATTTCATGCATTGGGATATTAGCACTATTACTAACCAAAAAACCGCCACATCCATGCAAAAAAAAAAAAAAAAAAATGTATCATCCATGTAATGCCATTGTGAGTTTTTTTGGGGAATAAACTTTTCATATTTGGAATTTTACTTGTTTGATTTCAGATATATTTTGAACATATATGAATATATCCGTTTAATACAAACATCCACTTCCAATCCAATCCACTTTATTTATATAGAACATTTTACACAGTAAGACATACATACTAGAAGAGTCAGCAATATAAAACATTCAACTATAAAAAGAATAAATACTAAAAATACAAAAGAGAAAATCACAAAACTCTCATGCTGTTTATTTTTTTAAGCCAAAGAGTAAAAATCTGTTTTAAGACGTGATTTAAAAGTCATTAAAGAGGGAGCCGATTCAATAACAAGAGGGATATTGTTCCAAAGTTTTGGAGCCTCAGCAGAAAATGCACGATCACCTCTGGATTTTAAACAGGTTTTTGGGAGGACAAGAAGAAACTGTTAACTGTTACCGGGAGGGCATTTCCAGAGTACTGGAGCCTGAATAGAAAACGCTCTATAGCCCGCAGACATTTTTTGGGCTCTTGGAATCACTAATAAGCCGGAGTGCTTTGAACGCAGATTTCTTGTCGGGACATATGGTACAATACAATCGACAAGATAGGATGGAGCTAGACCGTGTAGTTTTTTATACGTAAGTAGTAAAACCTTAAAGTCACATCTTAAAGGCCTACTGAAACCCACTATTACAGACCACGCAGTCTGATAGTTTATATATCAATGATGAAATATTAACATTGCAACACATGCCAATACTGCCTTTTTAGTTTACTAAATTGCAATTTTAAATTTCCCGGGAGTTTCTTGTTGAAAACGTCGCGGAATGATGACGTGTACGCGTGACATCACGGAGTGTTAGGAAATATTAGCGCTGCGCACACACACAGCTAAAAGTCATCTGCTTTAATCGCATAATTACACAGTATTTTGGACACATGTGTTGCTGAATCTTTTGCAATTTGTTCAATTAATAATGGAGAAGTCAAAGTAGAAAGATGGAGTTGGGAAGCTTTAGCTTTTAGCCACACAAACACATGGTGATTCCTTGTTTAAGATTCCCGGAGGTGAAGCTTTCCTATGGATCAGAGCTGTCAAGCGAACATGGATCCCGACCAAATGTCAACCAGCAGTTTCGGTGAGAAAATTGTGGTAAAAAGTCGCCACTTACCGGAGATCAGCTGAGCTTGTGCCGTCCATACAGCTGCCGTCGACTTCCATCAGACACTGGCCTCAAGACACCCGTGGACACACCCTTTTGACTATCAGGTACTATTTAATTCACTAAAACACTAGCAACACAATAGAAAGATAAGGGATTTCCCAGAAGTATCCTAGTAAATGTGTCTAAAAACATCTTAATCCGTTCCAATGCAATCGCATTTTTTTTTTTTACTTGATATCCATCCATCCATTTTCTACCGCTTACTCCCTTTCGGGGTCGCGGGGGGCGCTGGTGCCTATCTCAGCTACAATCGGGCGGAAGGCAGGGTACACCCTGGACAAGTCGCCACCTCATCACAGGGCCAACACAGATAGACGGACAACATTCACACTCACATTCACACACTAGGGCCAATTTAGTGTTGCCAATCAACCTATCCCCAGGTGCATGTCTTTGGAAGTGGGAGGAAGCCGGAGTACCCGGAGGGAACCCACGCATTCACGGGGAGAACATGCAAACTCCACACAGAAAGATCCCGAGCCTGGATTTGAACCCAGGACTGCAGGAACTTCGTATTGTGAGGCAGACGCACTAACCCCTCTGCCACCGTGAAGCCTTTTACTTGATATATATATATATATTTTTTTCTAGTCAGTCGCTATCAATATCCTCAAACACAAATCTTTCATCCTCGCTCAAATTAATGGGGAAATTGTCTTTTTCTCGGTCCGAATAGCCCTTTTTGTTGGAGGCTCCCATTAAAAACAATGTGAGGATGTGAGGAGCCCTCAACGGGTGAAGTGAAGTGCAGTGAATTATATTTATATAGCGCTTTTTCTCTAGTGACTCACTGCGCTTTACATAGTGAAACCCAATATCTAAGTTACATTCAAACCAGTGTGGGTGGCACTGGGAGCAGGTGGGTAAAGTGTCTTGCCCAAGGACACAGCGGCAGTGACTAGGATGGCGGAAGCGGGAATCGAACCTGCAACCCTCAAGTTGCTGGCACGGCCACTCTACCAACCGAGCTAAACCGGGTGACATCATCTGCGACTTCCGGTAAAGGCAGGGCTTTTCTGTTAGCGACCAAAAGCTGCGAACTTTATCGTCGATGTTCTCTACTAAATCCTTTCAGCAAAAATATGGCAATATCGCGAAATGATGAAGTATGACACATAGAATGGACCTGCTATCCCCGTTTAAATAAGAAAATCTCATTTCAGTAGGCCTTTAAATGCACAGGATTAAAACCAAGATTTGTGACTGTTGGTTTTAAATAAGGCATCAGGGGGTCCAGGTGACATTCTGTTGACTTCAAGGTCAAATAAAATGAATTCCGTCTTGTTCTCATTTAAGTTTAGAAAGTTTACCGCCAACCATGCTTTTATGTCCTTAAGACAATTTCAAATTGATTTTTAAACTTGTCACTTTTCATTTCATATCACAGAATAGAAAAAAATTGAATAGAATGAACTTCATTCCAAAGACATGCACCTGGGGATAGGTTGATTGGCAACACTAAATTGGCCCTAGTGTGTGAATGTGAGTGTGAATGTTGTCTGTCTATCTGTGTTGGCCCTGCGATGAGGTGGCGACTTGTCCAGGGTGTACCCCGCCTTCCGCCCGATTGTAGCTGAGATAGGCGCCAGCGACCCCAAAAAGGGAATAAGCGGTAGAAAATGGATGGATGGATGGATGGACTTCATTCTCATTTTATTTGCATAATATACAAAACACTATTGAAATACAAAATTCTGTACAGAACAAGATAACAGTACCAAAGTAATAAATAACAATCAGTGTTGGACGTATTGCACTCGAAGGGTAGTATTGCACAACTGGGTATTAGGGTAGGATATTGTATAGAGGTGAATTATTATTATAAGTTAGAGTTCAACATGGTGACAGCTTTGGGGAAAAAAGCTGTCTCTGAGCCTATTTGTTCTGGCTCTGATGCACCTGTAGCGCCTGCCCGATGGTAGCAGGTGGAACAGGTGATAGCCAGGGTGTGGGCTGTCCTTGGTGATGCCTTTTGCTTTCTTGGGGCAACGGGAGTTACATAAATCCTTCAGGGAGGGCAGAGGGCAGCCGATGATTTTATGACCCCCTGAATCGCCTGTTTGTCTGCTTCAGTGCAGCTGGCGTACCACACTGTTATGCAGTACGTCATCAGTCTCTCGACAGCCGAGTATACCACCATCAAAGTAGTCAATCCATTAAGTTTAAGAATTAGAATAATAAATACAACATTATTTATCCGGGACATTAGTAAGTAGCGTATTTAGCATTTGACTGTCCAATGTTATCTAGCATTGCTCTTCTCAGACATCATTTATTACAAACATTTTCAAGTAATTGCATTGTTATCCTCACGAATATTTCAATGAGATCTCAGCATGTGATCGAGCAGAAAGCAAGCACAAGCAACTTGGGTGAGGAACAAAAACAGGAAAGACTTCAGAAATGATGAGCAAAGATTTATTTCCAGCGGTTTCCCACAAAGGTTCAATACGTTAATCATCACAGAGTATGATAAGAGAAGCGTGTCGGCGAGAACGTGGAAGGAGCCGAAAGCTTGCTGAGCATCGCGTGGAACAAGGTCTGCACGTAACCATGTTTCTTGATGAATTATCCATGACTGGGTTTGTTTGGAAGCCAAAGTGCTGCCTGGTGAAAAAAAATCTCCGGTGAAGAACACTTCCTAACGCCACTGGCATCCGTCATCAGCTTGAAAGCTTTTTTGTGCCGAATTAAAGTAGAGTAAATAACGACTAATCCTTGTTTGTGGTCATGTTGACTATTTTTAGAGCGTAGTATGTTGAACTGTCCAAGCGGCCCGCCTGCTCTGATTCGATACAAGGCTTTCTTTCAATGGCGCCATTGTTTGACGCCAGGCTCGCCATCGCTGAGCCTTTCTCAGGTTTCTGTCTCCTCTGAGCCCCCTTCTGTTATTTTTTTTTTTAGAACTGTTGAAATATTAAGCCAAAGCACTCAATGAGAGAATGAAGGATTTGTGTTGTATTCGTTTGTACTTTTTTTCGTTAGTTTTTTGTCACACAGTTCCTATTGAAGAACGTTTTGTTTATTTATTGGGTTGATTGGTTAAACGCGGCATTTTGATTTGTGTCATAGGTAGAGATGTCCGATTATGGTATATATTATACGGCCGATATGACGATATTGTCCAACTCTTGATTACCGATTCCGATATCAACCGATACCGATATATACAGTCGTGGAATTAACACATTATTATGCCTAATTTGGGTGTGATGCCCCGCTGGATGCATTAAACAATGTAACAAGGTTTTCAAAATAAATCAACTCAAGTTGTAGAAAAAAATGCCAACATGGCACTGCCATATTTATTATTGAAGTCACAAATTGCATCATTTTTTTTTTAAACATGCCTCAAAAGAGCAGTTTGGAATTTGGGACATGCTCTCCCTGAGAGAGCATGAGGAGGTTGAGGTGGGCAGGTTTGGGGGGTGCATATTGTAGCGTCCCGGAAGAGTTAGTGCTGCAAGGGGGTTCTGGGTATTTGTTCGGTTGTTTTTGTGTTTTGTTACGGTGCGGATGGTCTCCCGAAATGTTTGTCATTCTTGTTTGGTGTGGGTTCACAGTGTGTCGCATATTTGTAACTGTGTTAAACTTGTTTATACTGCCACCCTCAGTGTGACCTGTATGGCTGTTGACCAAGTATTTCTTGCATTCACTTATGTGTGTGTGAAAAGCCGGCACGCAAACGCAGTGCCTTTATGGTTTAATGGCGCTCTGTACTTCTCCCTATTTCGTGTACACAGCGGCGTTTTAAAAAGTCTTACATTTTGCTTTTTCAAACGATAGTTTTTCAAACTGATAATTTCCAATATTACATTTTAAAGCATTTTTCAGCCGATAATATCGGCAGTCCGATATTATCGGACAGCCCTTGTTTGGTGAAATAAGTGCTCAACTTCAGCCTAAACCCTTTCGTTCTGTAAAATTGTAAATTTATGAATGCAAACTGTTTGTTTATTTTGTAGACCACTGGCCAAAGAAATAAGGCAAACTAAACTATGTATGAATGATTCTTAGATTGAGTGTTTTGTCAATTGTCACATTCTTGTTTGACCGTAAAGAGTTGCATTATCCCCAATCGGCTTGATGCTATTTTTGATGCAGGAACAAGTTTGTTGTGCAGCTGCCTTTTTTTTTAAAAAAAGCCCATGCCTGTTGCCCCAATTGTAAAGCACTGACAACTATTTTCTTTTCTTTGGTTCTGGTTTGCATTAGTCATGTTTTGCCAGGCTTGTGAAGTAAATAAGTATGATGGCTACAGAAGCTCTTGGGGGCAAAAGTATGCCAGAGTAAGAGGAGAAAAAGCTATATATTTTTTTTATTTTTAAATCATCTGCAACAAAAAACTTTGAATTTATCGATAAAATCAATATATCGCCCAGGTCTGCTAGCTAAGTTGACTTTTTCTCGCAGCCAGGCAGTTGATGCTTTAGGACAAGACAGGATGTAAAAGAAGTGTTGCGGCTCATTTGCTGCAGTTGTCTGACCTCCTGACTGCTTCTCTGGCCTCTGACTTTTCCTTCCTCATCAAGACTCGTAGAGCAACTGTAAAGCTGGCCAGGACCTTGGAGTCATTGTGACGTCACCTTGTGTGCTAGTATTTCACAGGTGACAATCCAACTAGTCATGAACTGAGGGGCACAGTGTCAAGCTGACTGCAATAATGTGCACACTTTCGTGTCTCCTTTGGGATGTACTTGACTTTACTTAAAGTCCGCGTCTGTTTATTTGACTGTAAGTAGGGGCTGCAATTGACTAAACGTGTCAAAGACCTGTAATCAGCAATTGAGACCATGAACATGTTTGGGGAAATGTGTACAGAGTAGTGTTGTCCCGATACCAATATTTTGGTACCGGTATTAATATTCTTTCAATACTTGCCGGTGCTTTTCTAAATAAAGGGGACCACCAAAATGGCATTATTGGCATTATTTTAACAAAAAAAAATCTTAGGGTACATTAAACATATGTTTCTTATTGCAAGTTTGTCCTTACATAAAATAGTGAACATACTAGACAACTTGTCTTTTAGTAGTAAGTAAAGAAACAAAGGCTCCTAATAAGTCTGCTGACCTATGCAATAACATCCATCCATCCATCCATTTTCTACCACTTATTCCCTTTTAGGGGTCGCGGGGGGCGCTGGCGCCTATGTCAGCTACAATCGGGCGGAAGGCGGTGTCATTTTCCATTCTATTATTTTGTCAACATTATTAAAGGCCTACTGAAACCCACTACTACCGGCCACGCAGTTTGATAGTTTATATATCAATGATGAAATATTAACATTGCAACACATGCCAATACGGCCTTTTTAGTTTACTAAATTGCAATTCTAAATTTCCCGCGAAGTGTCCTGTTGAAAACGTCGCGGAATGATGACGCATGCACGTGACGTCACCGGTGGTAGCGGATATGTTCTCCCAGCACCGCTCACGGCTAAAAGTAGTCTGTTTTTATCGCATAATTACACAGTATTCTGGACATCTGTGTTGCTGAATCTTTGCAATTTGTTCAATTAATAATGGAGACAACAAAGAAGAAAGATGTTGGTGGAAAGCGGTGTATTTCGGCCGGCTGTATCAAAACAAACGCTGCCGGTGTTTCTTTGTTTGTTGTGAAGCTTTAATATTGAACAGAGCGGTCAAGCGAACATGGTTCTCTACCACATGTCAACCGGCAGGTTAAGTGAGAAAATTGTGGTAATAAGTCGGCTCTTACCGTAAACATGAGCGGAGCTTGTGTCGTTCCTCCTGCAGCTGTCAAAGAGGCAGCTGCGACATTCTTGGCTCTTCCGTGGCTTCTCTCAGAGACACTGGCGGTCACCACACGCCTCCGACTTTCAGGTATGACTATATAATCTCACTAAAACACTAGTAACACAATAAGCAGATAAGGGATTTTCCAGAATTATCCTAGTAAATGTGTCTAATAACATCTGAATCGCTCCCACTGCCCTCGTCTTTTTTTTCTCTTTTTTTCTTTTAGTCCTTAACTCTCACTATCCTCATCCACGAATCTTTCATCCTCGCTCAAATGTCGGTCCGAATCGCTCTAGCTGCTGGTGGCCATGATTGTAAACAATGTGAGGATGTGAGGAGCTCTACAACCAGTGACGGACGCGCACATCGTCTGTTACTTCCGGTACAGGCAAGGCTTTTTTATTAGCGACCAAAAGTCGCGAACTTTATCATCGATGTTCTCTACTAAATCCTTTCAGCAAAAATATGGCGATATCGTGAAAAAATCAAGTATGACACATAGAATGGACCTGCTATCCTCGATTGAATAAGAAAATCTAATTTCAGTAGGCCTTTAAGGACAAGTGGTACAAAATTAATTATTAATCTACTTTTTCATTTACTGTTTATCTGCTTACTTTCTCTTTTAACATGTTCCATCTACTGTTCTGTTCAAATGTAAAAATCACTTATTCTTCTGTTGGTTGGATACTTTACATTAGTTTTGGATGATACCACAAATGTGGGTATCAATCCGATACCAAGTAGTTACAGGATCATACATTGGTCATATTCAAAGTGCTTTTGTGTCCAGGGACATTTTTCCTGATTTTGGAAACATAATATACATAAAAAAACAAAAAACAAATATGATTTTGGGATGCCAAAAACATATTGACGTAATCATAGTAGTATCGACTAGATACACTCCAGTACTTAGCATAATTACAGTGGATGTTAGGCGTAGATCCACCCATGGCGTTTGTTTATATTTCGCCGGTTTAACTATTCCTCGTCCTGCAGGGATGATACTTGTAAGAAACTTACTTTATTTGTCGCCGTGGAGGCAAGGATTAGTAATTTAGAAGTAGCTAAAACAATGCCGACAGCGGCTGGACATTAGCCGCGAGTTCGCTAGCCATGTCTTAAAGCACCGCTTTCTGAGGGCGTTCCAGTATAATAACTTCACCTTTATCGTTAGTTTTTGAGTCAAAATGCGTCCGTTCTCCCTTTTCTGTCAACACACTGTGTCTGCTTGTAAGTACTCCGTGATTGTGCGCTGCCGAACATGCTCGTCTGCTCGTAAACCTTGCGATGACGATGAAGGGGGCACGGGGGGCGATGACCGGAATTTTTTAGATGCGGTATAGTACCGAATATGATGAATTAGTATTGCCTTACTATACTAATACCGGTATACCGTACAACCCTAGTACGGAGTGAGTTAATTAGCAATGCAGCCTTTGTATAATGTGTAACTACTGGTGTTGCCCCGTTGGCTAGAAAATGCAGAACTATAATGTATTTGTGGTGGTTGGTTAAGGGGCGAGGGTCACGGTCTAGATCAGTGGTTCTCAACCTTTTTTCAGTGATGTACCCCCTGTGAACATTTTTTTTTATTCAAATACCCCCAAGTCAGAGCAAAGCATTTTTGGTTGAAAAAAAGAGATGGAGTAAAATACAGCACTATGTCATTAGTTTCTGATTCGTTAAATTGTATAACAGTGCAAAATATTGCTAATTTGTAGTGGTCTTTCTTGAACTATTTGGAAAAAAAGCTATAAAAATAACTAAAAACTTGTTGAAAAATAAACAAGTGATTCAATTATAAATAAAGATTTCTACACATAGAAGCAATCATCAACTTAAAGTGCCCTCTTTGGGGATTGTAATAGAGATCCATCTGGATTCATGAACTTAATTCTAAACCTTTCTTCACAAAAAATAAATCTTTAACATCAATATCTATGGAACATGTCAACAAAAAATTCTATCTGTCAACACAGAATATTGCATTGTTGTATTTTTTTTAACAGTTTATGAACTTACATTCATATTTTGTTGAAATATTATTCAATAAATATATTTATGAAGGATTTTTGAATTGTTGCTATTTTTTTAGAATATTTTTGAAAAATCTCACGTACCCCTTTGCATACCTTCAAGTAAATAAATAAATTATAAATGGGTTGTACTTGTATAGCGCTTTTCTACCTTCAAGGTACTCAAAGCGCTTTGACACTACTTCCACATTTACCCATTCACACACACATTCACACACTGATGGAGGGAGCTGCCATGCAAGGCGCCAACCAGCACCCATCAGGAGCAAGGGTGAAGTGTCTTGCTCAGGACACAACGGACGTGACGAGGTTGGTACTAGGTGGGATTTGAACCAGGGACCCTCGGGTTGCGCACGGCCACTCTCCCACTGCGCCACGCCGTCCCCCAGGGTTACCGCGTACCCCCATTTGAGAACCCCTGGTCTAGATGACGTCATTATTAAATTTGCAAAATTGGCCATAATTTTTTAAAGGCTAAAAAAAACCCCATACTTTATTTAAGGAAAAATCATTGTGTTAGTGTCGATATTTCATCCTATTCCTGGTTCATTATGCAGCTGCTGTCAATATTTTCATATTTTTATTTTTTTTTAACCCCGAAAGGGAATAAGCGGTAGAAAATGGATGGATGGATGGATGGATGGATGATTACAATGTACCACTGCAGATTGCAAATAGCCCCCTGGCCACACATTGGACAACATTGTTTTACAGACACCACCAGAAAAAGTGTTACCAAAGGCTGGAAGAGTCTGTCCAGGCTTTGTGTTTTTGATATGATAGCTAATCAATCAATCAATCAATCAATCAATGTTTATTTATATAGCCCCAAATCACAAATGTCTCAAAGGACTGCACAAATCATTACGACTACAACATCCTCGGAAGAACCCACAAAAGGGCAAGGAAAACTCACACCCAGTGGGCAGGAAGAATTCACATCCAGTGGGACGCCAGTGACAATGCTGACTATGAGAAACCTTGGAGAGGACCTCAGATGTGGGCAACCCCCCCCCTCTAGGGGACCGAAAGCAATGGATGTCGAGCGGGTCTAACATGATACTGTGAAAGTTCAATCCATAGTGGCTCCAACACAGCCGCGAGAGTTCAGTTCAAGCGGATCCAAGACCGCAGCGAGAGTCCCGGCCACAGGAAACCATCCCAAGCGGAGGCGGATCAGCAGCGTAGAGATGTCCCCAACCGATACAGGCGAGCGGTCCATCCTGGGTCTCGACTCTGGACAGCCAGTACTTCATCCATGGTCATCGGACCGGACCCCCTCCACAAGGGAGGGGGGGACATAGGAGAAATCAAAAGGCTTGCTTACTTCCCACATTTTATCTTTCATAGTAATGTACACTTGTCAGACTTGTGTAGGACCGTGCATGTCTGGATTTTCTTTGCAACAAGCAAAGAGGTACCTCAGTTTTTTTTTAAAATGCATTTATTTAAAATGTCTGGACTCACACACACACGTGCACTTGTGTATGGTGGTTTAGTTATGTAGCACTTTACTGTTTCCGCCTCTCCGGTATTATTACACGGGAATGAAAGACTGCTTTGTTCCTTGCTTTGGAGCCGCCGTGCAGCACACGTGCACGGTCGTGTGTTGTCGCCATTGTGCGGCGGACGCTTAGTGATCTGCCAGTGGTGGGAAATGTCCATCAGGTCAAGGGCAGTTGTGGTTAAATGATGATTGCCATGAGAAGTTGTTTCAAATAGTTAGCTTTGACTTTACAAGCATTAGAAAAACATGTTGATAGAATACCTGAAAAGTTAGCATTTTAAAGGATATACAGTCGTGGTCATATGTTTACATACACTTGTAAAGAACATAATATCATGGCTCTCTTGAGTTTCCAATAATTTCTACAACTCTTATTACTCTACAACTCATGACCTTTTATGTGATGTTAAGTAAGTTTCGCCGTTGGTTTGTCCGGCTGTTAGTCAGCAAAATAACTCGACATATAAGGTTGGAATTTCATGAAACGTTCCGGAAATGCGATACAAGTCATTACTTTTGGTGGCCGATTATGGATAATTTCTCCCTGACCACCTGAGGGCACCACAGAATGTGAATACTTTTAAAAAAAGGCTTAAAAACCCTTCTTTTTAAAAAAGCCTTATTTTTTTTTTTTTAGATATATGCGTGCTAGTTCTGGTTTTTATTTTTATTTATTTTTATTATCTTTTAATTAATTTTTTTTAATACACTGTAGCACTTTGTTTGCTCAATGGAAAGTGGACGAGGATTCCTCACATTTACACATGGTGGCCTCTCCCTGAATGCAAAACACACGCTCTAAATTTAATAAATGACAGGTCGTTTCTTATGAGTTTTTACCGGCGGCATAGCTCGGTTGGTAGAGTGGCCGTGCCAGCAACTTGAGGGTTGCAGGTTCAATTCCCGCTTCCGCCATTCTAGTCACTGCCGTTGTGTCCTTGGGCAAGGCACTTTACCCACCTGCTCCCAATGCCACCCACACTGGTTTAAATGTAACTTAGATATTGGGTTTCACTATGTAAAGCGCTTTGAGTCACTAGAGAAAAGCGCTATATAAATATAATTGACTTCACTTTTCTCCTCCAAACATATTCCTGGGTATTGTGGCCAAAGATAAGACCTTCTGGAGGAAAGTTCTGTGGTCAGATGAAACAAAACCTGAGCTGTTTGGCCACAATACCATACCATACCATACCAACTTTATTTATAAAGCCCTTTAAAGGGGAACATTATCACCAGACCTATGTAAGCGTCAATATATACCTTGATGTTGCAGAAAAAAGACCATATGTTTTTTATAACCGATTTCCGAACGCTAAAAGGGTGAATTTGGCGATTGAAACGCCTTTCAATTGTTCGCTGTCGGAGCAATGACCTTTCACCCGTGACGTCACAACAGGAAGCAATCTGCCATTTTCTCAAACACATTACACACACCAAGTCAAATCAGCTCTGTTATTTTCCGTTTTTTCGACGGTTTTCCGTACCTTGGAGACATTATGCCTCGTCGACAGATTCAAGTTGACTTACGTGGAGTGTGCTAATCAGACATATCAATGGTCACGGCATGCTAATTGATGCTAACATGCTATTTAGGCTAGCTGTATGTACATATTGCATCATTATGCCTCATTTGTAGCTATATTTGCATCCAGCCTTTCCCTCCACCCACATTTAATGCCAAACAAACACATACCAATCGACAAATTCAAGTTGCGCCAGTGGTCAAAAGATGCAATCGTCGGTTAGAAGGCGATCGCCGAATTCGTCCTCGTTGCCGCTGTCTGTCGCGATATGGCTCAATAGCTTCAGTTTCTTCTTCAATTTCGTTTTCGCTATCTGCCTCCACACTCCAACCATCCGTTTCAATACATGCGTAATCTGTTGAATCGCTTAAGCCGCGGAAATCCAAGTCTGAATCCGAGCTAATGTCGCTATATCTTTCTGTTCTATCCGCCATGTTTGTTTGTATTGGCGTCACTCAGTGACGTCACAGGAAAATGGACGGGTGGATATTGCGATGGTGAAAATCAGGCACTTTGAAGCAGTTTTTCGGGATATTGCGTGATGGGTAAAATTTTGAAAAAAAATTCTAAAAATAAAATCAGCCACTGGGAACTGATTTTTATTGGTTTTAACCCTTCTGAAAATGTGATAATGTTCCCCTTTTAAAAACAACCACAGTTGAAGAACAAAGGGTTGTACACCACATAGAAATACAGGCAAAGGACAGACTAAAAAATAACATTTAAAACAGAAGTAAAATACACATTGGAATAGCAAATACAAATTACCCGAAGAACAATTTGTTAGATAAAAAGCAGTTAAAACGTTCAAAACAGTTAAAGTTAAAAGTTGAAAACATTTTTTATCCAGCCAGTGAATAAAAATGGGTTTTACGAAGGGTCTTAAAAATACCCTAAGAAGGGGCCTGTGTCACATGGAGAGGGAGATCGTTCCAGAGTTTGGGACTCGCAACAGAGAAGGCTCCCGTCCCCTCTGAGCTCGCGCTTACAACAATACTCAGCAATATGTTTGGAGGAGAAAAGGCGAGGCCTTTAATCCCAGAAACACCATCCCTACCGTCAAGCATGGTGGTTGTATTATTCTCTGGGCCTGTTTTGCTGCCAATGGAATTGGTGCTTTACAGAAAGTAAATGGGACGATTGAAAAAGGATGATTACCTCCAAATTCTTCAGGACAGGTCCCGTAAGGACCAGATGAGTCGCCCGCTGGCCTGTTCTAAAAATAACTCAAATAGCAGCACTTACCAGTGAGCTGCCTCTATTTTGTAAATTTTATTTATTTGCTAGCAAGCTGGTCTCGCTTTGCTCCACATGTTTAATTCTAAGAGAGACAAAACTCAAATAGAATTTGAAAATCCAAGAAAATATTTTAAAGACTTGGTCTTCACTTGTTTGAATAAATTCATTAATTTTTTTTACTTTGCTTCTTATAACTTTCAGAAAGACAATTTTAGAGAAAAAATACAACCTTTAAAGTGATTTTAGGATTTTTAAACACATACCTTTTTACCTTTTGAATTCCTTCCTCTTCTTTCCTGACAATTGAAATCAATGTTCAAGTATTTTTTTTTTTTTATTGTTAAGAATAATAAATAAACTTTGATTTAATTCATCATTTTAGCTTTTGGTTTTTCGACGAAGAATATTTGTGAAATATTTCTTCAAACTCATGATTAAAATTCAAAAAAATTATTCTGGCAAATCTAGAAAATATTCAGAATCAAATTTAAATCTTATTTTAAAGTCTTTTGAATTTCTTTAAAAAATTTTGTTCTGGAAAATCTAGAAGAAATAATGATTTGTCTTTGTTAGAAATATAGCTTGGTCCAATTTGTTATATATTCTAACAAAATGCAGATTGGATTTTAACCTATTTAAAACATGTCGTCAAAATTCAAAAATTAATCTAAATCAGGAAAAATTACTAATGATGTTCCATAAATTTTTTTCTCTTCTTTTTTTCGGTAGAATTTTGAATTTTAAAGAGTCGAAATTAAAGATAAACTATGTTTCAAAATGTAATTTTTTTCCCCTGTTTTCTACTCTTTTAAACCGTTCAATTAAGTGTTTTTTTCATCATTTATTCTCTAGAAAAATTATTCCGTAAAAGGAAAAAAATGTACGACGGAATGAAATACCCATTTTTTAATGTATATATAGATGTATTTATTAAAGGTAAATTGAGCAAATTGGCTATTTCTGGCAATTTATTTAAGTGTGTATCAAACTGGTAGCCCTTCGCATTAATCAGTACCCAAGAAGTAGCTCTTGGTTTCAAAAAGGTTGGTGACCCCTGTGTTACGTTAACATACCAGGCACCTTCTCAGTTGGTTATTTATGCATCATATAACGTACACTTATTCAGCCTGTTGTTCACTATTCTTTATTTATTTCAAATTGCCTTTCAAATGTCTATTCTTGGTGTTGGATTTTATCAAATAAATTTCCCCCAAAACGCGACTTATACTCCAGTGCGACTTATACCGTATTTCCTTGAATTGCCGCAGGTCATATAGTATGCGCCTGCCTTGAATTACTGCCGGGTCACACTCGCTTCCCAAAATAATTAGCGCGTGCTTAGTATTACCGCCTGGTCAAACTCGTGATGTCGCGAGTGACACTTCCCCTGTCATCATTTTCAAAATGGAGGAGGCTGATTTCAATACCGGTAATTTGAAATCGCATAAAGGGAAGAAGATTAAGAGCTATTCAGTAGGATTTAAGGTCCAAGCTTACATCACACTCAAATTTTTACTGCATACCTTTGGTAAGCGCAGGAGTGAGAAGAGGTTTTAAATTAATTAGCGCCCCCGCTGCAATTCAAGGAAATACGGTATATGTTTTTTTTCTTCTTCATTATGCATTTTCGGCAGGTGCGACTTATACTCCGGAGCGGCTTATACTCCGAAAAATACGGTAAACGTGTAGACAATGCTGAAGAAACAAGTCCATGTCAAATGCAGCTGAACTGCACCAATTTTGTCAAGAGGAGTGGTCAAAAATTCAAACAGAAGCTTGTGGCTGGTTACCAAAAGCGCATTATTGTAATAAAACTTGCCAAGGGACATGTACCGAGGATGTCGTAGTGGTTTGTGCAGCCCTTTGAGACACTAGTGATTTAGGGCTATATAAGTAAACATTGATTGATTGATTGATTGATTGATGTAACCAAATATTAACATTGCTGTATGTATACCTTCAACCCAGCAGATTTGGTCCCAATTTCAGTAGACATTTTTATATAAGAACCAAACTTCATGAATGTTTTTTGTGACCAACAAGTATGTGCTCCAATCACTCTATTACAAAAAAATAAGAGTTGTAGAAATTATTGGAAACTCAAGACAGCCATGACATTATGTTCTTTACAAGTGTATGTAAACTTTTGACCACGACTATAAGTACTGAATCTGATTTAGAAGGTGTGGCTAATCTAGTGTCCAGTAAGTCGCAAAATGAAGACATGTGGGGTGCTGGTAAATTCTGTGTTATTACTTCAATCGCTTGTTAATTCTGCTCACCTGCTGGTAGGATCGACACAAATTGAATTAGTTTGCATTAATCTGCTCAAGATAAGGGACATGTCTAAGTTTGCGGATGTCTTCCATCTGGCTTCCTAAACGCCTCCTAATCTTAAATCCACAATCTTAATTATTCCCTCATCTTCAATCAATCAATCAATGTTTACTTATATAGCCCTAAATCACTAGTGTCTCAAAGGGCTGCACAAACCACCACGACATCCTCGGTAGGCCCACATAAGGGCAAGGAAAACTCTCACCCAGTGGGACGTCGGTGACAATGATGACTATGAGAACCTTAGAGAGGAGGAAAGCAATGGATGTCGAGCGGGTCTAACATGATACTGTGAAAGTTCAATCCACAATGGATCCAACACAGTCGCGAGAGTCCAGTCCCGTTCACAGCGGAGCCAGCAGGAAACCATCCCAAGCGGAGGCGGATCAGCATCGCAGAGATGTCCCCAGCCAATACACAGGCAAGCAGTACATGGCCACCGGATCGGACCGGACCCCCTCCACAAGGGAGAGTGGGACATAGAAGAAAAAGAAAAGAAACGGCAGATCAACTGGTCTAAAAAGGGAGTCTATTTAAAGGCTAGAGTATACAAATGAGTTTTAAGGTGAGACTTAAATGCTTCTACTGAGGTGGCATCTCGAACTATTACCGGGAGGGCATTCCAGAGTACTGGAGCCCGAACGGAAAACGCTCTATAGCCCGCAGACTTTTTTTGGGCTTTGGGAATCACTAACAAGCCGGAGTCCTTTGAACGCAGATTTCTTGCCGGGACATATGGTACAATACAAAGATCTTATGTTTGCTTCATTGGAGAAGGAATTCAAAAAAAAAAAAAGTGTAACCTGAGGAGTAATGGCAGCCTGCAGGCTTGCGTCCTTGATTCTAATGTTTGCGTTCTTGCTTTTCATAGGACCCCGAGGGTGCTATTGGCATTTAGATACTTTTGCTGTTGGGATTTTGAACTCCAACTGTGGAACTCTGTGCTCGGCTTCTTGTTCAATGCACAGTGATCTTGAAAATGTATGTTTATGGAATTATGTTGGCCTTTTTCCACACAAAAATCAATCAGTCAATGTTTATTTATATGGCCCCAAATCACAAGTGTCTCAAAGGGCTGCACAAACCACATAAGGGCAAGGAAAACTCACAGTGACAGTGACAATGATGACTACGAGGAACCTTGGAGAGGACTGCATATGTGAGCAAACCACCCCCCCCCAGGGGACCGAAAATAGTTTGATTAAAAAAAAACAACTCCCGCCAAGGTCAATATTCTCCAGAAGTTACATTTTAAAGTTAAAGTAAAAGTTAAAGTACCAATGACATGTGGCGAAATTATTCTCTGCATTTGGGTCAGGTGAACAAGACTCCTAGGTACTTGAACTCCTCCACTTGGGGCAGGGTCTCCTCCCCAACCCGGAGATGGCATTCCACCCTTTTGCGGGCGAGAACGTTGTACCGATCCGTTGTGGTGAGGAAGGAGCTGAGCCGGAAGGCAAAGCTCTCAATTTACCGGTCGATCTACGTTCCCATCCTCACCTATGGTCATGAGCTTTGGGTCATGACCGAAAGGATAAGATCACGGGTACAAGCGGCCGAAATGAGTTTCCTACGCCGTGTGGAGGGGCTCTCCCTTAGAGATAGGGTGAGAAGCTCTGTCATCCGGGAGGAACTCAAAGTAAAGTCGCTGCTCCTCCACATCGAGAGGAGCCAGATGAGGTGGTTCGGGCATCTGGTCAGGATGCCACCCGAACGCCTCCCTAGGGAGGTGTTTAGGGCACGTCCAACCGGTAGGAGGCCACGGGGAAGACCCAGGACACGTTGGGAAGACTATGTCTCCCGGCTGGCCTGGGAACGCCTCGGGATCCCCGGGAAGAGCTAGACGAAGTGGCTGGGGAGAGGGAAGTATGGGATTCCCTGCTTAGGCTGTTGCCCCCGCGATCCGACCTCGGATAAGCGGAAGATGATGGATGGATGGATGGATGGATTTGGGTCAGGTTTGGTTTTGGAATTGGATTGCATTGTTATGGCAATGCTGTGTAGTGGTTTGTTGGATTGATTAAAAATAAAAATAAATAAAAAATTAAAAAAATCGATTTTTTAAAAATGAGAATCGATTCTGAATCGCACCACGTAAACGAATCGATTCGTATTCGAATCGATTTTTTCCCCACACCCCTAGTACTTTGTGTCTTAAAGCGAAAGTATATCCCGTTTCATCTAGCGTTTCTGCTCGATAGGATTCGGACTTGAGCATTTGTACGTTTTTACAACATAACAAACAATTCATACTTACTAAACTCTCCCATGTGTGATTTCTGTAGGTGTTTTAATGCATATTTCTGTGTGCTATCGTAATGTAATGACGCTAGCGTCGTTAGCCATACTTGCCAACCCTCCCGGATTTTCCCGGGAGACTCGCGAATATCTGTGTCCCGCCCGAAAATCTCCCGGGACAACCATTCTCCCGAATTTCTCCCGATTTCCACCCGGACAACATTATTGGGGGCGTGCCTTAAAGGCACTGCCTTTAGCGTCCTCTCTCACCTGAAAAGGAGACTACTATATATGTCTCCGTTACCCATAAGTTGATCTATAACCCATAAAGAGCGGGACTCTCGCTGCTGTGTTGGATCCGCTTTGGAGTGGACTCTCGCGACTGTGTTGGATCCAATATGGATTGAACTTTCACAGTATCACGTTAGACCCGCTCGACATCCATTGCTTTCGTCCTCTCCAAGGTTCTCATAGTCATCATTGTCACCGACGTCCCACTGGGTATGAGTTTTCCTTGCCCTTATGTGGGCCTACCGAGGATATGGTAGTGGTTTGTGTTGTGGTTTGTGCAGCCCTTTGAGACACTAGTGATTTGGGGCTATATAAGTAAACGTTGATTGATTGATTGAAGTAAGCAGGCACGGAGCTATTTCTCAGCGTGTGTTTATTCCAGCCGGCACGTTAATACACTGACACACAACATCCAGATTCCCATCATGCATTGCTTCAAGACTACGGCAAGTAGTAATGTCCAAAAACATAACAGAGATGAAGCAGAAGAACGAAGAGGAGACATGGCGACGACGAGTAAGAAGAAGTAGTGGAAAAAATTATTTCAGTTCATCCAGGACAACTCGAAGGGGAACGGGTATGCTGCCTGCAAATTTTGTGGATCAGACTTTTCCATGGAACACGGTGGCCAAACGAATATATTCATTCATGAACGGATTAATTATATATGAATATATATATATGTATATATATATATATATATATATATATATATATATATATATATATCAATCAATCAATGTTTATTTGTATAGCCCCAAAGGACTGCACAAATCATTACGACTACAACATCCTCGGAAGAACCCACAAAAGGGCAAGGAAAACTCACACCCAGTGGGCAGGGAGAATTCACATCCAGTGGGACGCCAGTGACAATGCTGACTATGAGAAACCTTGGAGAAGACCTCAGATGTGGGCAACCCCCCCCCTCTAGGGGACCGAAAGCAATGGATGTCGAGCGGGTCTAACATGATACTGTGAAAGTTCAATCCATAGTGGATCCAACACAGCTGCGAGAGTTCAGTTCAAAGCGGATCCAAGACAGCAGCGAGAGTCCCGTCCACAGGAGACTATCTCAAGCGGAGGCGGATCAGCAGCGTAGAGATGTCCCCAATCGATACAGGCGAGCGGTCCATCCTGGGTCCCGACGAGCGGTCCATCCTGGGTCTCGACTCTGGACAGCCAGTACTTCATCCATGGTCATCGGACCGGACCCCCTCCACAAGGGAGGGGGGGCATAGGAGAAAGAAAAGAAGCGACAGATCAACTGGTCTAAAAAGGAGGTCTATTTAAAGGCTAGAGTATACAGATGAGTTTTAAGGTGAGACTTAAATGCTTCTACTGAGGTAGCATCTCGAACTGTATACTAACACTTTTACGAGTGTGTGTTAGGATTATTAACTTAGAGCGGCATTCTTTTTGTATTGTTTCAGTTTCACACATCCCTTAGTAAACTCACCAAAACGTCACTGTGGAGTTATTGAGTCTGTTTAGCTGATTGGAGAGCTAGCTCCCGCAGCTGGGCCCATGAAGAGGACTTCTGTTTAATTTGATCAGCTGTTTTTCTGCCGTGTTAAAGAAACCGTTTGGAAACAGTAAAAGTATGTAAATAAACATTTCAGGATTGTACTATGTAAATAACAAATTTCCTAATATATATACCTGCGGCTTATAGTCTGGGACGGCTAATACATAGGAAAAATATTTTTTTCCTCCAAAAATGTAGTTGGTGCGGCTTATATCCCTGTGCGTTCTGAAGTCTAGAAAATAGGGTATATATATACATATATATATATATATACACATATACATATATATATACACATATACGTATATATACCCACATATATATATATATATACACATATATATACATATACACACACACATATCCATCCATCCATCCATTTTCTGCCGCTTATTCCCGTTCGGGGTCGCGGGGGGCGCTGGCGCCTATCTCAGCTACAATCGGGCGGAAGGCGGGGTACACCCTGGACAAGTCGCCACCTCATCGCAGGGCCAACACAGATAGACAGACAACATTCACACTCACATTCACACACTAGGGCCAATTTAGTGTTGCCAATCAACCTATCCCCAGGTGCATGTCTTTGGAAGTGGGAGGAAGCCGGAGTACCCGGAGGGAACCCACGCATTCACGGGGAGAACATGCAAACTCCACACAGAAAGATCCCGAGCCTGGATTTGAACCCAGGTCTGCAGGACCTTCGTATTGTGAGGCAGACGCACTAACCCCTCTGCCACCGTGAAGCCACACATACATATATATATATATATATATATATATATATATATATATATATATATATATATATATATCTATCTATCTATCTATCGATGTCCCCAGTGGGACATCGGTGACAGTGACAATGACTATGAGAAACCTTGGAGAGGACTGCATATGTGGACAACACCCCCCCCCCCATGTACGTTGAATGTGTGTGTGAATTAGGTCTGGGCGATATGGCCTTTTATTAATATCTCAATATTTTTAGGCCATGTCATGATATATATCTCGACTGCAGTAATATATGCTCATTTTAAACTTTCATGCAAAGCGGGAAGTAACAACGATGTCAATTGACCAAAACTGTATTTATTAAACAGTTATTAAGCAGTGGCACAAACATTCATGTCATTTCCAAAACAGAAAGTGCAAGATTGTCTGAGACATTTTTAAAACAAGCTATGAGTGCACTTTTGTGAATGATGATACCAAGATGACATATCAAAACAACACTAAATCAAAGTGCACTTTTTGTACAGAACGCCACTACAATAGTTGAAAACAAATAAAGTGCACTTTTGTGCATGATGTCACACAATAACTGTCAAAAATGAGCTGCATAATAGGTTCCTGCGGACGTTTTCTCCGTCTGTTGTTGACGTTTTTTTTCATACGGTGTTGATGTGGAAATAGTTGCTTCGGCATTTTGTTGGTGTGGCACAGGCCGGAGATGTTGACATGCAGAGTTTCAAGCACTCTTCATTCTCTAGCGGGTGACTTCTCAAATTATGCTACATTAGCAGTGCTGCTATTTTTTGTAGCAACGACTTTGCAGCATAAATGTTGAACATATTCCCGATTGAAGCCAAATCACTGCCGGACTATGGATCCTGTGCTGTTTTTCTTGGTAATTAATTATTCCTCCATTTGTTACCAGATTTGCACCTTCTCTCTCGTATTACAACCCCCACCTCACCTTTAGCATCTTAGCTAATGTTACCATGTCGCTATCTCTTCTTTTCCGCGGGAGCGTGTGACGTTTCACATGTGACGCGTGTAAGAAGGTGCGCTTGGTTTATGTTTCCGTGAGAAGGAGAGACAAGAAAGAGTGGGAAACGCATGCAGTGTAATGCCCGCAGCCAAAAGCAACTGCGTGAGAACGTATACTCAAATATCCCAATGTTGTCATTTTCTATATCGCATAGAGACAAACCCGCGATATATTGAGTATATCCGATATATCGCCTAGCCCTATACCTGCGGCTTAAAGTCTGGGACGGCTAGTACATGGAAAAACATTTTTTCCCTCCTAAAATGTATTTGGTGCGTTCAATCAATCAATCAATCAATGTTTACTTATATAGCCCTAAATCACTAGTGTCTCAAAGGGCTGCACAAACCACTACGACATCCTCGGTAGGCCCACATAAGGGCAAGGAAAACTCACACCCAGTGGGACATCGGTGACAATAATGACCCAGTGACAATGATGACTATGAGAACATGATACTGTGAAAGATCAATCCATAATGGATCCAATACAGTCGCGAGAGTCCAGTCCAAAGCGGATCCAACACAGCAGTGAGAGTCCCGTTCACAGCGGAGCCAGCAGGAAACCATCCCAAGAGGAGGCTGATCAGCAGCGCAGAGATGTCCCCAGCCGATACACAGGCGAATATCAATAGTCTGGAAAGTACGGTTTATATGTATGTATGTACAGTGAATGTACGTGTGAATGTATTTATGGAAGGCTGCAGACAGACGTGCCCTGCCGAGGACAAGGCACGGGAGAAGCCGGAGACAACCAGCCCCCAATCCAGCAGGAGACCACACTTAAGGATGTGACGCCGCGACGGAGATCCCAGATACTCCCTGCAGTCGGATGGGAAAACCGCCCCACCTTGTCAGCTACTGGGCCCCCACAAAGAGAGCAAGGTGGACCCTCACCCTGGCCGCCCCACCCGATACAGTGGCAACAGGACCGTCCGCTAATTTTCTAAATATTTTGTTTATTTGAGATTCAGTTTTTTAAGGATGTTTAATATTTTTTAGTTTCAATATGTGTTTTCACTTTCGCATCTTTCTTTTTCAGATTATTTTTTTCTGGCGCTTTTTTAGTATAGAAAGCATGCCATGAACTGAGGGGGGCGTGGACTCATATCTCGAGGAGGATATGTGGCGTACCCCATCACGTTTCCTTTAAAGGCCTACTGAAATGAGATTTTCTTATTTAAACGGGGATAGCAGGTCCATTCTATGTGTCATACTTGATCATTTTGCGATATTGCCATATTTTTGCTGAAAGGATTTAGTAGAGAACATCGACGTTAAAGTTCGCAACTTTAGGTCGCTAATAAAAAAGCCTTGCCTTTACCGGAAGTCGCAGACGATGACGTCACAAGGGTGAGGGCTCCTCACGTCCTCACATTGTTTATAATGGGAGCCTCCAGGCTTCACGGTGGCAGAGGGGTTAGTGCGTCTGCCTCACAATACGAAGTTCCTGCAGTCCTGGGTTCAAATCCAGGCTCGGGATCTTTCTGTGTGGAGTTTGCATGTTCTCCCCGTGAATGCGTGGGTTCCCTCCGGGTACTCCGGCTTCCTCCCACTTCCAAAGACATGCACCTGGGGATATGTTGATTGGCAACACTAAATTGGCCCTAGTGTGTGAATGTGAGTGTGAATGTTGTCTATCTGTGTTGGCCCTGCGATGAGGTGGCGACTTGTCCAGGGTGTACCCTGCCTTCTGCCCGATTGTAGCTGAGATAGGCGCCAGCGCCCCCGAAAGGGAATAAGCGGTAGAAAATGGATGGGATGGAGGGAGCCTCCAGCAGAAAGAGCTATTCTGACCGAGAAAACAACAATTTCCCCATTAATTTGAGCGAGGATGAAAGATATGTGAATGAGGATATTGAAAGTAAAGGACTAGAAAAAAAAAAAAAAGTAAAAAAAATTACACACATTTACTATGATAATTCTGGAAAATCCTTCGTCTGCCCATTGTGTTACTAGTGTTTTAGAGAGATTAAATTGTACCTTAAGTCGGAGGGGTGTGGCTATGAGTACGTGTGTTTACTCAGAGTCTCTGTTGCAAGTCACGCTGCTGGAAGCTCCGCTGATGTCGCCGCGTGCCGCCGGTAAGAGCAAACTTATTACCACAATTTTCTCACCAAAAACTGCTGGTTGACATTTGGTCGGGATCCATGTTCGCTTGACCGCTCTGATCCATGGTAAAGCTTCGCCTTCGGGAATTTTAAACAAGGAAACACAGACTGTGTTTGTGTGGCTAAATGCTAAAAGCTTCCCACCTCCATCTTTCTACTTTGACTTCTCCATTATTAATTGAATAAATTGCAAAAGATTCAGCAATACAGATGTCCAGAATACTGTTTAATCATGCGATTAAAGCAGACTACTTATAGCTTGGATCGGGCTGGAAAATATCGTCCGCTACAACCCGAGACGTCGAACGACGCGTCATCATACGAGTCATCATACCGCGACGTTTTCAACACGACACTTGGCGGGAAATTTAAAATTACAATTTAGTAAACTAAAAAGGCCGTATTGGCATGTGTTGCAATGTTAATATTTCATCATTGATATATAAACTATCAGACTGCGTGGTCGGTAGTAGTGGGTTTCAGTAGGCCTTTAATGTGACGGATCAATTTAGCTAAAATCTGCTTGTGTAAGACAGGAAGTCATGCACGAACACACACAACAAAAATATCCAGTTTAAGTCTCACCTTAAAACTCATCTGTATACTCTAGCCTTTAAATAGACCTCCTTTTTAGACCAGTTGATCTGCCACTTCTTTTCTTTCTCCTATGTCCCCCCCTCCCTTGTGGAGGGGGTCCGGTCCGATGACCATGGATGAAGTACTGGCTGTCCAGAGTCGAGACCCAGGGATGGACCGCTCGTCGGGACCCAGGATGGACCGCTCGCCTGTATCGGTTGGGGACATCTCTACGCTGCTGATCCGCTTGAGATGGTTTCCTGTGGACGGGACTCTCGCTGCTGTCTTGGAGCCACTATGGATTGAACTTTCACAGTATCATGTTAGACCCGCTCGACATCCATTGCTTTCGGTCCCCTAGAGGGGGGGGTTGCCCACATCTGAGGTCCTCTCCAAGGTTTCTCATAGTCAGCATTGTCACTGGCGTCCCACTGGATGTGAATTCTTCCTGCCCACTGGGTGTGAGTTTTCCTTGCCCTTTTGTGGGTTCTTCCGAGGATGTTGTAGTCGTAATGATTTGTGCAGTCCTTTGAGACGTTTGTGATTTGGGGCTATATAAATAAACATTGATTGATTGATTGACTTTCAGAATAAAATACTCTAGTTTTCAAGGCTAATCGTATTTAACGCTTTGAAACGTCTTAATAGGCGGGGACGGACATGAAGTCAACTAGTCAAAGGTTTCAGGCGTGATTTCACCGGATTCTGGAGATTCAAAATCAAGTGATTATATTACAGGCATATCCTGGACAGCTGTATGGGGGGCCTGTGTCCAGCACTAAGTAATTAAGTTAAATTAAAGTTAAAGTACCAATGATTGTCACACACATATTAGATGTGGCGAAATTATTCTCTGCATTTGACCATTCACCCTTGATCACCCTCTGGGAGGTGAGGGGAGCAGTGGGCAGCTGCTGTGCCGCGCCCAGGAATCATTTCAATCAATCAATCAATCAATGTTTACTTATATAGCCCTAAATCGCTAGTGTCTCAAAGGGCTGCACAAACCACTACGACATCCTCGGTAGGCCCACATAAGGGCAAGGAAAACTCACACCCAGTGGGACATCGGTGACAATAATGACCCAGTGGGACGTCGGTGACAATGATGACTATGAGAACATGATACTGTGATACTGATGATACTGATGACTATGAGAACATATGAGAACATGATACTGTGAAAGATCAATCCATAATGGATCCAACACAGTCGCGAGAGTCCAGTCCAAAGCGGATCCAACACAGCAGCGAGAGTCCCGTTCACAGCGGAGCCAGTAGGAAACCATCCCAAGCGGAGGCTGATCAGCAGCGCAGAGATGTCCCCAGCCGATACACAGGCGAGCAGTACATGGCCACCGGATCGGACCGGACCCCCTCCACACGGGAGAGTGGGACATAGAAGAAAAAGAAAAGAAACGGCAGATCAACTGGTCTAAAAAGGGAGTCTATTTAAAGGCTAGAGTATACAAATGAGTTTTAAGGTGAGACTTAAATGCTTCTACTGAGGTGGCATCGCGAACTGTTACCGGGAGGGCATTCCAGAGTACTGGAGCCCGAACGGAAAACGCTCTATAGCCCGCAGACTTTTTTTGGGCTTTGGGAATCACTAATAAGCCGGAGTCCTTTGAACGCAGATTTCTTGCCGGGACATATGGTACAATACAATCGGCAAGATAAGATGGAGCTAGACCGTGTAGTATTTTATACGTAAGTAGTAAAACCTTAAAGTCACATCTTAAGTGCACAGGAAGCCAGTGCAGGTGAGCCAGTACAGGCGTAATGTGATCAAACTTTCTTGTTCTTGTCAAAAGTCTAGCAGCCGCATTTTGTACCAACTGTAATCTTTTAATGCTAGACATGGGGAGACCCGAAAATAATACGTTACAGTAGTCGAGGCGAGACGTAACAAACGCATGGATAATGATCTCAGCGTCTTTAGTGGACAGAATGGAGCGAATTTTAGCGATGTTACGGAGATGAAAGAAGGCCGTTTTAGTAACGCTTTTAATGTGTGCCTCAAAGGAGAGAGTTGGGTCGAAGATAATACCCAGATTCTTTACCGTGTCGCCTTGTTTAATTGTTTGGTTGTCAAATGTTAGAGTTGTATTATTAAATAGAGTTCGGTGTCTAGCAGGACCGATAATCAGCATTTCCGTTTTTTTGGCGTTGAGTTGCAAAAAGTTAGCGGACATCCATTGTTTAATTTCATTAAGACACGCCTCCAGCTGACTACAATCCGGCGTGTTGGTCAGCTTTAGGGGCATGTAGAGTTGGGTGTCATCAGCATAACAGTGAAAGCTAATACCGTATTTGCGTATGATGTCACCTAGCGGCAGCATGTAGATGCTGAAGAGTGCAGGGCCAAGGACCGAACCCTGGGGAACTCCACACGTTACCTTAACGTAGTCCGAGGTCACATTGTTATGGGAGACACACTGCATCCTATTAGTAAGATAAGAGTTAAACCAAGACAGGGCTAAGTCTGACATACCAATACGCTCTAATAAAATATTATGATCGACGGTATCGAAAGCAAAACTATTGTCTTTTCCTCAAGTCAAGTCGGTGCCATCACAGATGGAAGGCAAAGCTCAAGACGTCCAGTGTTGTTGCCGTTTACCAGCCGTTACATACACTATATTGCCAAAAGTATTTGTTCCCTCATCCAAATGATGAGAATCAGGTGACCTAATCACTTGGCCCGGTGTATAAAGTCAAGCACTTAGGCATGGAGACTGTTTCTACGAACATTTGTGAAACAATGGGCCGCTCTCAGTGTGGAACTGTCACACCATGCCACCTGTGCAACAAATCCAGTCGTGAAATGTCCTTGCTCCTAAATATTCCAAAGTCAAATTTATTATAAGAAAAGTGAAGAGTTTGGGAACAAAAGCAACTCAGCCACCAAGTGGTAGGCCACGTAAACTGAGAGATGGGTCAGCAGATGCTGAAGCTTACAGTGGAAAGACTTTCTGTACAGTCAGTTGCTACAGAGCTCCAAACTTCATATGACCTTCCAATTAGCCCACGTACAGTACACAGAGAACACATTCAATTGTGTGTGTGAAATGCAGTTCCTTTAAGGCACGCCCCCAATATTGTTGTCTGCGTGGAAATTGGGAGAAATTCGGTAAAATGGTTGCCCCGGGATATTTTTGTGAGGGTCACTGAAATTCAGGAATCTTACAGGAAAATCGGGACAGTTGGGAAGTGTGACTAAGACACGTAACTGCTCTGTACTTCTCCCTACGTCCGTGTACTACTCCGTACAGCGGCGTTTTAAAAAGTCATACATTTTACTTTTGGAAACAGACACCGATAATGTCCAATATTACATTCTAAAGCATTTATCGGCAAATAATATCGGCAGTCCGATATTATCGGACATCTCTTGTACTGACCCAAGTACCGTATTTTTCGGATTATAAGTCGCTCCGGTGTACACGTCGCACCGGCCGAAAATGCATAATAAAAAAGGAAAAAAACATACATATACTATATGTGTATATATGTATATATATATATATATATATCATTCAAATAACTATAACATAAAGAACATGCTATACGTTTACCAAACAATCTGTCACTCCTAATCGATAAATCCGATGAAATCTTCTTCCAAGATGTCGCTTGCTTCTTAACAACTTTGCCAACTCCAAAAGTTTGCGCCGCTTCCTCTTGTTGTTTCCTGCTGCATATTTTACTACGTCCAGCTTGTAATCTGCAGTACATGATTTCCTGTTCGGTGCCATTTTTGTTCAGCCCTTCTCAGTTTTTATAAGTTACCGCCAATGTTGAAATGATCCATTTTAATAGCTACGAATGTAGCATATAGCATTTAGCATCCCATGACCCACAATGCACTTCTGCCATGACCCTCCCCCGCCGAATTCTTATTGGTTGACGTGTGTGTGACGATTGCTGACATTTTCTTCGTCTCTTCCAAGGGAATTAGATAAATAATATTATTTGATATTTTACGCTAATGTGTTACTAATTTCACACATAAGTCGCTCCGGAGTATATGTCGCACCCCCGGCCAAACTATGAAAAAAACTACGACTTATAATCCGAAAAATACAGTATTTACACCGTGTGTCCTCATTTAGGCTTCTGATTGACTCAGATGGATCCACACTCATGGGTGCCAGTGCCACATTTTGCTTTGGCATGCAACTGAAAACTTGTGGAAATCTTTTCATTGGTTAGATGAAAAAATACCTATCAACGTACATGTCCTATATTGGAGAACAAATAAAAACATGGCAAACATTAGTCTTTTTAAAAAAATATTTTATATTTTGTTTCTCACCTAAGCCACTTTTAAGCTTATCCTAGAGAAAAGTCCTGAGAGGTCCACAGTTGTTTCAAAAAGTGCTGTGTTAGCCAACCCTTTAGTTGAGTCTTTGGTGCGGGGAAGAATAAGGCAGAAGTTTGTGGTCTAGTCGCCAAGATTGTCGGGTTCTTCTGGTCCCGTGCTCAGGACCGAATGCTGGCTGTCCGAGTCGGAGGTGTCGTAGTTGTCAGGCTCGTTTGTGTTGTCCGCCTCCATGAAGTCCAGCAGAAGGTCTCGCAGCGAGATATCACTCTCTGTGGTGCTCTGAGAGGCCTTGAACTGTTGGAGAAGTCACACTTTATGCCTTATTATTATGTATTTTCGCTCTTTTTTTACAGATTTTCCTCTTGTGGTTTTTAGGTTTCCTGTTGTATTAATAGAACGTGATGTGGGTCAAAAGAAAAACCCTCGGGCTGCACTTTGGACGCCAAAGTTTTACATAAATAGCCCGATGTTGTGGTTTCCTATACCTGCATGACATACATTTTAAATCAAACTATACATTGTAAGTTTTAGTGTTTGAAAACACACTAAAAATGACATTTACATTAATAATTATTCATATGTAAAATAATCATGATGAATAAGGACATTTGAACATGTTGAAGGAGCATGATAGTCATTTTTGCAATCCTACCTCCCGGTCAATGAAGCAATTTAAACATAATAAAATGTAACTTAACAGTATTGATTAACAATGTAAAATGACGATATTTTAAGTTTTATCGCTATGGTAATGAGGATAATTAAAAGGTAACTGCACTTTTTTTCCGGAATTATGCCCATCATTCACAATCCTTATGTGAGACAAGAACACATTTTCTTTTTTAATACATTCTAGCTCATAAATAAACATTAGCAAAAGTCAAATAACTGAGGGGTCAATTGGAGTCTTAAAAAAAAACTTTGTTTTATATACGCGATGTAAATATATATGTAATGTAGTAACAGGTACATGTATAATAACATGTAATATTTATGTATGTTGGTCATTTTAAGCATATAGTGAGGTAGTAATTTCACAGACGCTTCACGTTTGCTATTTCCCTTCCCCAACTACTACTCACGCAGACTTCATGAGGGCCAACAACGGTTATCCATCATCCATCCATCATCTTCCGCTTATCCGAGGTCGGGTCGCGGGGGCAACAGCCTAAGCAGGGAAACCCAGACTTCCCTCTCCCCAGCCACTTCGTCTAGCTCTTCCCGGGGGATCCCGAGGCGTTCCCAGGCCAGCCGGGAGACATAGTCTTCCCAACGTGTCCTGGGTCTTCCCCGTGGCCTCCTACCGGTTGGACGTGCCCTAAACACCTCCCTAGGGAGGCGTTCGGGTGGCATCCTGACCAGATGCCCGAACCACCTCATCTGGCTCCTCTCAATGTGAAGGAGCAGCGGCTTTACTTTGAGTTCCTCCCGGATGGCAGAGCTTCTCACCCTATTTCTAAGGGAGAGCCCCGCCACACGGCGGAGGAAACTCATTTCGGCCGCTTGTACCCGTGATCTTATCCTTTCGGTCATGACCCAAAGCTCATGACCATAAGTGAGGATGGGAACGTAGATCGACCGGTAAATTGAGAGCTTTGCCTTCCGGCTCAGCTCCTTCTTCACCACAACGGATCGGTACAACGTCCGCATTACTGAAGACGCCGCACCGATCCGCCTGTCGATCTCACGATCCACTCTTCCCCCACTCGTGAACAAGACTCCTAGGTACTTGAACTCCTCCACTTGGGGCAGGGTCTCCTCCCCAACCCGGAGATGGCACTCCACCCTTTTCCGGGCGAGAACCATGGACTCGGACTTGGAGGTGCTGATTCTCATTCCGGTCGCTTCACACTCTGCTGCAAACCGATCCAGCGAGAGCTGAAGATCCCGGTCAGATGAAGCCATCAGGACCACATCATCTGCAAAAAGCAGAGACCTAATCCTGCGGTTACCAAACCGGAACCCCTCAACGCCTTGACTGCGCCTAGAAATTCTGTCCATAAAAGTTATGAACAGAATGGGTGACAAAGGACAGCCTTGGCGGAGTCCAACCCTCACTGGAAATGTGTTCGACTTACTGCCGGCAATGCGGACCAAGCTCTGGCACTGATCGTACAGGGAACGGACCGCCAACAACGGTTACTTTGGGACAAATTATGACCCAGAAACCTTACATTTTTAGCCTGAATATAAGGAAGATTATCTACAAGTTTTAGAAGCCCTGTACTTAACATACCCAGCTCTAATTAAACACTAAGCATCATGTAACAACAAAATAAATACACAATAAACCAGAAATACAAAATACAAACATAATAAAACAATCACTTACCCCACAATGTCTGCTCTCTGTGGGATACCGACTGATAGTATTTTTATATTTTCCCGTTTGGATGAGGAATTAACCATAGTTCTCACCAAGGTTTTTTAAAAAAGTGGCCGCAAACAAGTGTTTAAAACGGTTACTTTGGGACAAATGATCATCCAGATCCTTACATGTTTTAGCCTGAATATAACGGAGATGATCTACAAGTTTTAAAAGCTGTGTACTAAACATATCCAGCTTTTGTTAAACACTATGCATCATGCAACAACAAAATAAGTACACAATAAACAAGAAATACGAACTACAAATATAGTAAAACAATCACTTATTCTACTATGTCTCTTGTCACTGGGATGCTGACTGATAGTATTTTTATATCTTCCCGTTTAGATGATGAATTAACAATAGTTCTCACAAAGGTTTTTTTTTAATATAAAGTGGCCGCAAACAAGTGTTTAAAACGGTTACTTCGGGACAAATGATGATCCAGATCCTTACATTTTTAGTCCGAATATAAGGAAGATGATCTACAAGTTTTAGAAGCTATGTACTAAACATATCCAGCATTTGTTAAAGACGATGCATTATGCAACAACCAAATAAATACACACTAAACAAGAAATACAAACTACAAATATAATACAACAATCACTTACCCTACTATGTCTGCTGTCTCTGGGAAGCTGACTGATAGTATTTTTATACCTTCTCGTTTAGATTAAGAATTAACCATAAATCTCACCCAGATTTTTTTTAAAAGTGGTCACAAACGAGTGTTTAAAACGGTTACTTTGGGACAATTGATGATCCAGAACCTTACCTTTTTTTAGCCTGAATATAAGGTTGGTGGAATTGTCTACTTCCAATAACTGCGTTGTTAGCCACTTCATATTTTAGGACTTAGAATGCTAACAAAAAGGAAACCAATATTTTATTGTCTTACATAAAGATTTTATATGATGGGTATTTTTTTTTTAAAATATGCATTTCCCCTTTAAACATTATACAAAGGAAATGTTTGTAGTTTTAAATCCATGTCAATGAGGACATTTAAATAAACATGTAAAATCCATCCATCCATTTATCCCATTTCAGTTTTACTTGCACATCCAAAAAGACATTTAAACATAATAAAATGTAAAGAAAAAATAATAATACTACACTATTTTGAGTGTTGCCTTCATGTCAATGAGGACATTTAAACAAGACAGGTGACTTTACAGTAATGTTTACAATGTAAAATAACAGTAATATTTGCAGTTTTACCTCCATGTCAATAAAGCTGTTTAAATATATTACTGTGTAAATAAAGAGTATTGATTTAAAATGTAAAAAAATATATTCTAATTTGACCTGCATTGCAATGAGGACATTTAAACAAAGTGTACAATAGTAATGATTAAAATTGTATTTAACAGTAATATTTGCAGTGTTATTCCATGTTGATGAGAACATTTAAACAAAATAATATGTAAATGAAAGATAATGATTAAAATGTGATATACTATTTTGAGGACATTTAAAGGCCTACTGAAATGAGACGGGGATAGCAGGTCCATTCTATGTGTCATACTTGATCATTTCGCATTATTGCCATATTTTTGCTGAAAGGATTTAGTAGAGAACATCGACGATAAAGTTCGCAACTTTTGGTCGCTAATAAAAAAGCCTAGCCTGTACCGGAAGTAGCAGACGATGTGCGTGTGACATCACGGGTTGTAGGGCTCCTCACATCCTCACATTGTTTATAATCATAGCCACCGGCATCAAGAGCAATTCGGACCGAGAAAGCGACGATTTCCCCATTAATTTGAGCGAGGATGAATGATTCGTGGATGAGGAAAGTTAGAGTGAAACACTAAAAAAGAAAAGGCGACGGCTCCAGTGGGAGCCATTTAGATGTAATTAGACACATTTACTAGGATAATTCTGGAAAATCCCTTATCTGCTTATTGTGTTAATAGTGTTTTAGTGAGATTATAAAGTCATACCTGAAAGTCGGAGGGCTGCGGTGAACGCCAGCGTCTCTGATAGAAGCCAAGATCACAGCTGCCTTTTTGACAGCTGCAGGAGGACGTCGCATAATCCACTCAAGTCCCCGGTAAGAGCTGACTTAATATCAAAATTGATTGACATGTGCTAGAGAAACATGTTCGCTTGACCGCTCTGTGTTAAAGCTTCACAACAAACAAAGAAACACAAGCTGTGTTTCGGTTGCTAAAGGCAGCTGCAATCCACCGCTTTCCACCAACAGCATTATTCTTTGACGTCTCCATTATTAATTGAACAAATTGCAAAAGATTCAGCGACACAGATGTCCAAAATACTGTGTAATTATGCGATGAAATCGGACGACTTTTAGCCATGAGTGGTGCTGGGCTGAAATGTCCGCTCCAACCAATAACGTCACAAGCACGCGTCAACATAAGCGTCATCATTCCGCGACGTTTTCAACAGGATACCTCGCGGGACATTTAAAATTGCAATTTAGTAAACTAAAAAGGCCGTATTGGCATGTGTTGCAATGTTAATATTTCATCATTGATATATAAACTATCAGACTGCGTGGTCGGTAGTAGTGGGTTTGAGTAGGCCTTTAAATGCCTAAAGAAAAATGAGATTTTTTTATACAAACGGGGATTGCGGGTCCATTCTGTGTCATACTTGATCATTTCGCGATATTGCCATATTTTTGCTGAAAGGATTTAGTAGAGAACATCCACGATAAAGTTCGCAACTTTCGGTGCTAAGAGAAAAGCTCTGCCTCTACCGGAAGTCGCAGACGATAACGTCACATGTTGATGGCTCCTCACATATTCACATTGATTTTAATGGGAGCCTCCAACAAAAAGTGCTATTCGGACCGAGAAAACGACAATTTCCCCATTAATTTGAGCGTGGATGAAAGATTCGAGTTTGAGGATATTGATAACGATGGACTAGCGAAAAAAACAAAAAAAAAACGCTATTGCATTGGGACAGATTCCGATGTTTTTAGACACATTTACAAGGATAATTCTGGGAAATCCCTTATCTTTCTATTGTGTTGCTTGTGTTTTAGTGAGTTTAATAGTACCTGATAGTCGGAGGTGTGTCAACGGGTGTGTTGACGCACAGTGTCTCAGGCGAGTTGAAGGCAGCTATGGACAGCACAAGCTCAGCTGATATCCGGTAAAAAGCGACTTTTTACCACAATTTTCTCACCGAAACATGCTTGTTGACATTCCGTCGTGATTCATGTTCGCTTGACCGCGCTCTGATCCATTGTAAAGTTTCAGCTCCGGGAATTTTGAACAAGGAATCACCGTGTGTTTGTGTGGCTAAAGCTTCCCAACTCCATCTTTCTACTTTGACTTCTCCATTATTAATTGAACAAATTGCAAAACATTCGGCAATACAGATGTCCAAAATACTGTGTAATTATGCCGTTAAAGCAGACGACTTTTAGCTGTGTGTGTGCGTAGCGCTCATACTTCCTAAAAACACGTGACGTCCTGCGTACACGTCATCATTACAAGACGAAACTCCCGGGAAATTTAAAATTGTAATTTAGTAAACTGAAAAAGCCGTATCGGCATGTGTTGCAATGTTAATATTTCATCATTGATGTATAAACTATCAGACTGCGTGGTGGGTAGTAGTGGGTTTCAGTAGGCCTTTAAGAGTACTGATTAAAATGAGAATTAAACAAGAAAACCATTCCAGTTTGACCTCCATTTCAATGAGGACATTTAAACAACGTGTAAAATAATAGTAATGATTAAAATGGTATGTAACAGTAATATTTGCAGTGTTTATCCATGTTGATGAGTATATTTGAACTTAATAAAGAGGAAATTAACAGTCATGAATATAATATAAAATGACAATATTTGTAGTATTACCTCCATATCAATGAGGACATTGTTCAGGTAGATTCTGTCGAAACATTTGAGGTTATTGAAGAGGTGGACAAGTTCCAAACATTCTTCATCCTCTTGCTCAGGGGCTGCTCGCCTGTATGACGTCACTTCCTCTTTGGACATTTGTGTTTTTTTCTTCTTGTAGTCTTGTCTTCTCCTTTGCGTTTTTTTCGTACCGTTCTGCTACCTTAATGGCAATTCCGTTTTCTTTTATGGGTCCGTGTCCCGTCCCGTTTGCAGTTCTGTGACAGTGGACGTTGTCGTCAGTCTTTGTGCTTTGAAAGTGTCTCGCATAAGCACGTTTTTTTTTTTTTTTTTTTTTTTAAAGTTCGCAGGCCAGCAAATAAGCAGCGGTTGCGTAGTGCCTCGTCATCTTGTGACGTCAACACCTTACGTCGATGTTATTTGTTTATTCATTTTATTTCTGTGGGGGGGGGCGATGACCGGAAGCACTTCGTTAGCTTAGCCACATGCTAGCCCATGTGTTGCGTTCACTGACTTCACGCTGGACCAACCCAACATGATGCCTTGATATCACCATTTGTGCGTTATTTTGTGTGATCAATATACAGGAGTGAGTAATAATATAGATCTTAAAGCTATAAGATTTTAGTTTTATTTAACAATGTCATAAATATCGATATTACCGCACTATTTATGGATAGTAATTCAACAATCAGGAAGTACCAGCATAGTATTGACTCCTGAATGCAACGTTTGTAATTGTAACAATCATGGTTATGCCACAATAATATGACACATGGCTAATATCTGTAGCATCAATAAAGTCACAATTATAATATTAGTAATATTGTATGCAATTATAATATATTTTATATATTATATATATTTATAATATAGTATGTCAGTATATAATATAAAATGTATATTAGGGGCTGCAAATCTTTGGGTGTCCCACGATTCGATTCAATATCGATTGTTGGGGTCGCGGTTTGATTATATATCGATTTTTTTTTTTGATTCAATGTGATTCTCGATTCAAAAACGATATTTTTCCCATTCAAAATATTTTTGCATTCATTCAATACATAGGATTTCAGCAGGATCTACTCCTGTCTGCTGACATGCTAGCAGAGTAGTAGATTTTTGAAAAAAAGCTTTTATAATTATAAAGGACAATGTTTTATCAACTGATTGCAATAATGTAAATTAGTTTGAACTATTAAACAAAACAAAAATATGACTTATTTTATCTGTGAAAAAATTGGACACAGTGTGTTGTCAAGCTTATGAGATGCGATTAAAGTGTAAGCCACTGTGACACAATTGTTTTCTTTTTTTTTTTTTATAAATGTTTAATGATCATGTAAATGAGGGATTTTTAATTACTGCTATTCTGAAATTATAACTAGTATTGATACTGTTGTTCATAATATTCTTTTTTGTTTTATTACTTTTGGTTTGTTCTGTGTCGTGTTTGTGTCTTCTCTCAATTGCTCTGTTTATTGCAGTTCTGAGTGTTGCTAGATCAGGTTTGGAATTGGATTGAATTGTTATGGTATTGCTGTGTAGTGGTTTGTTGGATTGATGAAAAAAAAAATTGTTAAAAAAAAAAAAGAGAATTGATTCTGAATCACACAACAGATTCGATTTGTATTCGAATCGATTTTTTCCCACACCCTTACTGTATATTCAGTATGTCAATATTACATATTTTATATTGCTACTATGTTACATTTTTAGGCAGCACGGTGGACAGGGATTAGTGCACGTGCCTCACAATACGAAGGTTCTGAGTTCAAACCCAGGCTCGGGATCTTTCTGCGTGGAGTTTGCAATTTTTCCCCGGGGCTGCGTGGGTTCCTTCCAGGTACTCCGGCTTCCTCCCACCGCCAAAGACATGCACCTGGGGATAGGTTGATTGGCAACACTAAATTGGCCCTAGTGTGTGAATGTGAGTGTGAATGTTGTCTGTCTATCTGTGTTGGCCCTGCGATGAGGTGGCGACTTGTCCAGGGTGTACACCGCCTTCCGCCCGAATGCAGCTGAGATAGGCTCCAGCACCCCATCGCGACCCCAAAAGGGACAAGCAGTAAAAAATGGATGGATGAATAAATATTGATATCACTGCACTATTTATGTACAGTAATTTATGTACAGGGACGGCGTGGCGCAGTGGCAGAGTGGCCGTGCGCAACCCGAGGGTCCCTGGTTCAAATCCCACCTAGTACCAACCTCGTCACGTCCGTTGTGTCCTGAGCAAGACACTTCACCCTTGCTCCTGATGGGTGCTGGTTGGCGCCTTGCATGGCAGCTCCCTCCATCAGTGTGTGAATGTGTGTGTGAATGGGTAAATGTGGAAGCAGTGTCAAAGCGCTTTGAGTACCTTGAAGGTAGAAGAGCGCTATACAAGTACAACCCATTTATTTATTTATTTAATTCAACAAACAGGAAGTACCAGCATAGTATTGAGTCCAGAATGCAACGTTTGTAGTTGTAACAATCATTGTTATGCCACAATAATGTCATGAAACATGACTAATATTTGTAGTATCAATAAAGTCACAATTATAATATTAATATATTTTATATATTATATAATAATAAAATAGTATATCAGTATATAATATATACTGTATATATAATATGTAAATATTACATATTTTATATTGCTACTATGGTACATTTTAGTCTACTTTATACCTTTTGTGTTCATCCTCTGTATTTGTGCCCTTGTGTGAAGTATCCTTTCCATCCTTACCCTTTCTATCCTTTTGTAACTGAGCTACTGTGTGGATAAATAATCAATTACTCGCCATAGAGCAATAAGCAATATATGATATCTGTCTATTACCCGACCGCTTCTATGTTAGCTACCTCTCTTTATAATGTATATTTCCTGCCTGATCTACTCTCTATTTTATGCTGCAGCTGTTACATACACTGTAATATTGTACATGGGAATTGTTATATATTGTAGATATTATATAAAAACATAATATATGATAATATAATGTATCAGTATATATGACATACTGTATATATAATATGTAAATATTACATAAATGTCATATTTTATATTGCTACTATGGTACATTTTTAGTCTACTTTTTACCTTTCGCCCTCTTTTTGGGATGGCGTGGCGGGGTTGGCAGAGTGGCTGTGCCAGCAACCTGAGGGACCTAGTTCAATCCCCACCTTCTACCATCCTACTCACGTCCGTTGTGTCCTTGAGCAAGACACTTCACCCTAGCTCCTGATGGGTCCTGGTTAGCTCCTTGCTTGGCAGCTCCCGCCATCTGTGTGTGTGAATGTGGAAATAGTGTCAAAGGGCTTTGAGTTCCTTAAAAAAAAAGTAGAAAAGCGCTTTACAAGTACAACCCATTTACCATTTTTTACCCTTGAGTGCATTATCCTTTCCATCATTGTAACTGAGTTACTTACTCTGTGGAACAATTTCCCTTGTGGATCAATAAAGTTGATCTAAGTGTAATGTAAAGCGGGTACAGTCTTCCTTTTCTAGTCATTCAAATTTGAACTTCACAGTACAGATAACGACATTTTGTTGCATTAGCTTGTTGTAGTGCAGGATAAAAGAGCAATAAGGTGCAGATATCGATAGATTACTGTACAGATAAATATATTGCACTTTTGCATATGCATCTACGTTTATGGACGTATGTTTTTTGTCTTTATATTCCAGCGAGTTCATGCTTTTTGGGGGGGAATTATTATGATGCGTTCAAGAGTCTTATAGCCTGAGGGAAGAAGCGGTATAGCTCGGGTGGGAAAGTGGCCGTGCCAGCAACTTGAAGGCTCCAGGTTCGATCCCCGCTTCTGCCATCCTCGTCTCTGCCGTTGTGTCCTTGGGCAAGACACTTTACCCACCTGCTCCTAGTGCGACCCACACTGGTTTGAATGTAACTTAGATATTGGGTTTCACTAAGTAAAAGTGCTTTGAGTCACAAGAGAAAAAGCGCTATATAAATATAATTCACTCCACAATTCACTTCACCGTTACAGAACCTGGAGGTTCTGCTACGGAGGCTGCGGAACCTCTTTTTAGAGTCCAGCAGGGAAACCAGTCATTGGTGATATGGTATAATGCAGGGGTCGGCAACCCAAAATGTTGAAAGAGCCATATTGGACCAAAAATACCACAACAAATATGTCTGGAGCCGCAAAAAAATAAAAGTTTTATTACATACAGATAGTGTGTCATGAGATATAAATTGAATTATGAGGACTTAAAGGAAACTAAATGAGCTCAAATATAGCTACAAATGAGCATAGTAATGCAATATGTACATACAGCTAACCTAAAAAGCATGTTAGCATCGATTCGCTTACAGTCATGCAGTGACCAAATATGTCTGATTAGCACACTCCACACAAGTCAATAACATCAACAAAACTCACCTTTGTGCATTCATGCACAACGTTATAAGTTTGGTGGACAAAATGAGACAGAAAAAGAAGTGGCATAAAGCACGTCTTAGAAAGTCGGAGAAAGTTCTACATGTAAACAAACTAGGGTGAGTTCAAGGACCGCAAAAATTAGTAGGACAAACGGCGCTCGCCAAATACTCGAATCAGTGAAGCATGTTTAATATAAACAGTGTGCTTTTTAGCAGTGGTTCTCAAATGGCGGTACGCGTACCCCTGGGGGTACTTGAAGGTATGCCAAGGGGGACGTGAGATTTTTTTTAAATATTCTAAAAATAGCAACAATTCAAAAATCCTTTATAAATATATTTATTGAATAATACTTCAACAAAATATGAATTTAAGTTCATAAACTGTGAAAAGAAATGCAACATGTTTATATTCAGTGTTGACAGCTAGATTTTTGTTCCATAAATATTGATGTTAAAACATTTTTTTTTTTTGTGAAGAAATGTTTAGAATTAAGTTCATGAATCCAGATGGATCTCTATTACCATCCCCAAAGAGGGCACTTTAAGTTGATGATTACTTCTATGTGTAGACATTTTTATTTATAATTGAATCACTCGTATATTTTTCAACAACTTTTTAGTTATTTTTGTATCTTTTTTTCCAAAAAGTTCAAGAAAGACCACTACAAATGAGCAATATCTTGCACTGTTATACAATTTAATAAATCACAAACTGATGATATAGTGCTGTATTTTACTTCTTTATATCTTTTTTTCAACCAAAAAGGCTTTGCTCTGACTAGGGGGTACTTGAATTAAAAAAATGTTCACAGGGGGTACATAACTGAAAAAAGGTTGAGAACCACTCCTTTATAACAATTAGGCAGGTTTGTGTCATGTTTTTCTTCCTACAGAAACCAAATTAAAAGAAAAAATATGTTTTTTCCCCCTCATCATTTCCATGGATGGATATATTTTTGAAAAAGCTCCAGAGAGCCACTAGGGTGGCGCTAAAGAGCCGCATGCGGCTCCAGAGCCGCGGGTTGCCGACCCCTGGTATAATGTGATGAGAAATATGGTTTTAATTGCAATATGGTAATGCTCTCTGTATTTAAAAATGTAGGTGTGCAATTTTATGTATTTAAACTACAATAATATGTGGCAATAACATGTACCCTCCTCAGCCTTCCCGGTAAGGTTTATTCAGGTGTACTGGAGAGGAGGCTACGCCGGATAGTCGAACCTCGGATTCAGGAGGAACAGTGTGGTTTTCGTCCTGGTCGTGGAACTGTGGACCAGCTCTATACTCTCGGCAGGGTTCTTGAGGGTGCATGGGAGTTTGCCCAACCAGTCTACATGTGCTTTGTGGACTTGGAGAAGGCATTCGACCGTGTCCCTCGGGAAGTCCTGTGGGGAGTGCTCAGAGAGTATGGGGTATCGGACTGTCTTATTGTGGCGGTCCGCTCCCTGTACGATCAGTGCCAGAGCTTGGTCCGCATTGCTGGCAGTAAGTCGAACACATTTCCAGTGAGGGTTGGACTCCGCCAAGGCTGTCCTTTGTCACCGATTCTGTTCATAACTTTTATGGACAGAATTTCTAGGCGCAGTCAAGGCGTTGAGGTGGTTCCGGTTTGGTAACCGCAGGATTAGGTCTCTGCTTTTTGCAGATGATGTGGTCCTGATGGCTTCATCTGACCGGGATCTTCAGCTCTCGCTGGATCGGTTCGCAGCCGAGTGTGAAGCGACCGGAATGAGAATCAGCACCTCCAAGTCCGAGTCCATGGTTCTCGCCCGGAAAAGGGTGGAGTGCCATCCCCGGGTTGGGGAGGAGACCCTGCCCCAAGTGGAGGAGTTCAAGTACCTAGGAGTCTTGTTCACGAGTGAGGGAAGAGTGGATCGTGAGATCGACAGGCGGATCGGTGTGGCGTCTTCAGTAATGCGGACGTTGTACCGATCCGTTGTGGTGAAGAAGGAGCTGAGCCGGAAGGCAAAGCTCTCAATTTACCGGTCGATCTACGTTCCCATCCTCACCTATGGTCATGAGCTTTGGGTCATGACCGAAAGGATAAGATCACGGGTACAAGCGGCCGAAATGAGTTTCCTCCGCCGTGTGGCGGGGCTCTCCCTTAGAGATAGGGTGAGAAGCTCTGTCATCCGGGAGGAACTCAAAGTAAAGCCGCTGCTCCTCCACATCGAGAGGAGCCAGATGAGGTGGTTCGGGCATCTGGTCAGGATGCCACCCGAACGCCTCCCTAGGGAGGTGTTTAGGGCACGTCCAACCGGTAGGAGGCCACGGGGAAGACCCAGGACACGTTGGGAAGACTATGTCTCCCGGCTGGTCTGGGAACGCCTTGGGATCCCCCGGGAAGAGCTAGACGAAGTGGCTGGGGAGAGGGAAGTCTGGGTTTCCCTGCTTAGGCTGTTGCCCCCGCGACCCGACCTCGGATAAGCGGAAGACGATGGATGGATGGATAATATGTGGCATTGTCAATTGCAATTTTATTCTGATGACCAAAAACAAGGTAATTGTTGAAATGGGACTATTTTTGAAAGTCCCCTTCAAGCAGGTGGTCTTATCCTGAGAGCAGGCGCCAGAGTAGCCTTGTAGCCCCCCGCGTGAATATTCTTGCGGCGTGAATGACTTTGCCAGACACATTCTCCTGTTTGCCTGGAGAAGCTATCATGTGACACGGAGCATCTCACCACGGCGTGGCGGCATTTGTTTTGGACACAAACAGCCTGAGGACCTCAGTCTGACCCTATTTAATATGTCATGTAGCCAAGGGGGCCAAAAAAGGAAACGAAGACCAAAATAGAAGTCAAGATAAAAATCTCAAACTTCCTTTTAACTGAATATCTTCGCACCTTTGAAGCCTTGCCGCGTCTGCCGTTTTAGCTGTGTGACATTTGCTAGCAGTTATTTTTGTTTACTGCCTTGCAAAGACGTAAGTGCGACATTGTGGACATGCTTGGATTTGCTGCCACCGATGCTACTATGAAGGAGATTACAATCATTGCTAAAAGCGCAGGAGGGAAGCTTGGTTGTTTATTTATAGGGACGTTGCTGCTTTAATGTGCAAACTAATCTCCAGCATGGTGAAACGTTTTGTTCTAGTTATACAAAAACACAACTTTGCACAGTCGACTCAGGAGCTAAGATGGGAGCCATTCAATTTTAGTGCATGTCCGTATAAAAGGGGCTATGATCAGCAGATGAAGCTGTGGTTGCACATAGGGCTGTGCTATATGGCCTTTTTTTAATATCCCAATATTTTTAGGCCATGTCACGATATATATCGCAATATTTTGCCTTAGCCTTGAATGAACATTTGATGCCTATAATCACAGCAGTATGAAGATTCTATGTGTCTACATTAAAACATTCTTGTTCATGCCGCATTGATATATATGCTCATTTTAAACTTTTATGGAGAGAGGGAAATCAGAACTAAGTCCATTTACCAACATTGTATTTATTAAACAGTTATTAAGCAGTGGCACAAACATTCATGTCATTTCAAAACAGAACGTGCAAGATTGTCAGAGACATTTTAAAACAAGCTGTGAGTGCACTTTTGTGCATGATGTCACTAAGATGACATTTCAAAACAACACTCAATTAAAGTGCACTTTTTGTACAGAACGCCACTACAATAGTTTAAAACAAAAAAAGTGCAGTTTTGTGCATGATGTCACTAAGATGAAATATCAAAACGACACTAAATTAAAGTGCACTTTTTGCACAAAACGCCTCTACAATAGTTTAAAACCAATAAAGTGCACTTATGTGCATGATGTCACACAAGATATTTCAATAACTGTCAAATAAAAATGAGCTGCATAATAGGTTCCTGCGGACGTTATCTCCGTCCGTTGTTGACGTTTTTTTTCATACGGTGTTGATCTGGAAATAGTTGCTTCGGCATTTTGTTGGTGTGGCACCGGCCGGAGATGTTGACATGCAGAGTTTCAAGCACTCTTCATTCTCTAGCGGGTGACTTCTCAAATTATGCTACATTATCAGTGCTGCTATTTTTTGTAGAAGAGGGTTAGTGCGTCTGCCTCACAATACGAAGTTCCTGCAGTCCTGGGTTCAAATCCAGGCTCGGGATCTTTCTGTGTGGAGTTTGAATGTTCTCCCCGTGAATGCGTGGGTTCCCTCCGGGTACTCCGGCTTCCTCCCACTTCCAAAGACATGCACCTGGGGATAGGTTGATTGGCAACACTAAATTGGCCCTAGTGTGTGAATGTGAGTGTGAATGTAGTCTGTCTATCTGTGTTGGCCCTGCGATGAGGTGGCGACTTGTCCAGGGTGTATCCCGCCTTCCGCCCGATTGTAGCTGAGATAGGCGCCAGCGCCCCCCGCGACCCCAAAAGGGAATAAGCGGTAGAAAATGGATGGATGGATGGACTTTGCAGCATAAATGTTGAACATATACCCGCTTGAAGCCAAACCACCGCCGGACGATGGATCCTGCGCCTGGTTTATGTCTCTGTGTTTATGTCTCTGTGAGAAGGAGAGAGTGGGGAAACACATGCAGTGTAATGCCCGCAGCTAAAAGCAACTGCGTGAGAACGAATACTCAAATATCACGATGTAGTCATTTTCTATAGCGCATAGAGACAAACCCACAGTATATCGATATATCGCCTAGCTCTATACCTGCAACTTAAAGTCTGGGACGGTTAGTACATGGAAAAACTATTTTTTTCCTCCCAAAGTGTCATATAAAATTATCTGCATAATAGGAAATCAAATAATGTATGTCCTTCGCTATGTGGTAGGTTGCTGCGCAAGGTTATCTCCTTCTGTTGTTGACCATTTTTTTCATACGGTGTTGATGTGGAAATGGTTGCCTCTTCATTTTGTGGGTGTGGCACCGAACGGAAATTTTGACATGCAGAGTTTCAAGCACTCTTCATTCTCTAGCGGGTGACTTTTCAACTGATGCTACATCCATCCACCCATCCTTTTTCTACCGCGTATTCCCTTTGGGGCTGCGGGGGGCGCTGGTGCCCATCTTAGCTACAATCGGGCGGAAGGCGGTGTACACCCTGGACAGGTCGCCACCTCGTCGCAGGGCCAACACAGACAGACAGACAACATTCACACTCACATTCACACACTAGGGCCAATTCAGTGTTGCCAATCAACCTATCCCCAGGTGCATGTCTTTGGAAGCCGGAGTAACCGGAGGGAACCCACGCAGTCACGGGGAGAACATGCAAACTCCACACAGAAAGATCCCGAGCCTGGGATTGAACCCAGGACTACTCAGTACCTTTGTATTGCGAGGCAGACGCACTAACCCCTCCTCCAATGTGCTGCCCCTGATGCTACATATTAGCAGTAATGCTACTTTTTGTAGCAACGCTTTTGCCCCACACTTGACATTTTACACTTGTCTGTTCGACAAGACGATGGACCCCATGCTGTTTTTCTTGGGAATTAATTCCTCCTTCATTTGTTACCAGATTCGCACCTTCTTTCTCTCGTGTTACCACTCACACCACAGCTAACGTTACCCATGCTGCTACCTCTCTGCTCCGCGAGGGCGTATACGTATGTGACGTATGTAAGAAGGTGCGCTTGTTTTATGTCTCCGTGAGAAGGAGAGACAACAAAGAGTAATAAAGGCCTGTAGTGTAATGCCCGCAGCGAAAAGCAACTGCGTGAGAACGTATACTCGAATATCACGATATAGTCATTTTCTGTATCGCACAGAGACAAAACCCGCGATATATCGAGTATATCGATAAATCGCCCAGCTCTAGTCGCACATAGAAGCTTGTTTAAAATTGTCATTGTGTCGGCCTTTACTGTTTATTTGAAGACACACTTCTTTGTTGATGTAATAATCCATCAAATTGACATTTCATCTTTCTTTTTTCTCGTAGGATGCGAGCTACTGGCTACAGGTGCACCGCTTGGAGCACGGCGACGGCGGCATCCTGGACCTCGATGACGTGCTCTGCGACGTGGCTGACGACAAGGACCGGGTAAGGCTGCTGCTGTCAGGTTGATAACGCTGGACATCCACCATGTTTGAACTCGCTGTGTGTGTGTGTGTGTTGCGTGAGTCACGCCTTTGTTTTGCTACACAATTAGCCCCCAACACAAAAGGAACCAAGGACCTATTGGCATCTCCCGCCACAGTGAGATAACTTTTAGCGTTGCCTACAATTTCCCTTTTTCATTACAGTGGTCAGAGAAGGGACACTCCTTCTGCTCGTGTTCTTTCAATTGTGTGTGTGTGTGTGTGTGTGTGTGTGTGTGTGTGTGTGTGTGTGTGTGTGTGCGCGTGTGTGTGTGTGTTTTCTGGCAATGCTTACTTAAAAGCCTACTAAAATGAGATTTTTTTATACAAACGGGAATAGCAGGTCCAATCTATGTGTCATAATTGATCATTTCGCGATATCGCCATACTTTTGCTGAAAGGATTTAGTAGAGAACATCGACGATAAAGTTTGCAACTTTAGGTCGCTAATAAAAAAGCCTTACCTTTTACCAGAAGTAGCAGACGATGTGCGCGTGACGTCACGGGTTGTGGAGCTCCTCACATTGTTTACAATCATAGTCAGCAGCAGCTAGAGCTATTCGGACCGAGAAAGCGACAATTTCCCCATTAATTTGAGCGAGGATGAAAGATTCGTGGATGAGGAAATTTAGAGTGAAGGCCGGGAAAAACTAAACAAAACAAAAAAAAAGGCAAGGGCAGTAACAGCGATTCAGATGTTTTTAGACACATTTACTAGGAAATTTCTGGGAAATCCCTTATCTGCCTATTGTGTTGCGAGTGTTTTAGTGGGTTAAATAGTACCTGAAAGTCGGAGGGGTGTGGCCACGGGTGTGTTGATCCCATTGTCTCTCAGGGAAGTCACAGCAGCTGCAGGAGGACGCTGGCTCCGCTGATCTCCGGTAAGAGCCGACTTATTACCACAATTTTTTCACCGAAAACTGCCGGTTGACATGTAGTCGGGATCCACGTTCGCTTGACCGCTCTGATCCATAGTAAAGCTTCACCTCTGGGAATTTTAAACAAGGAAACACCGTGTGTTTGTGTGGCTAAAAGGTTCCCACCTCCATCTTTCTACTTTGACTTCTCCATTATTAATTGAACGAATTGCAAAAGATTCAGCAGCACAGATGTCCAAAATACTGTGTAATTGCGCGATGAAAAGAGACGACTTTTAGCCGTAAGTGGTGCTGGGCTAATATGTCCCCTCCAACCAATAACGTCACAAACACACGTCATCATTCCGCGACGTTTTCAACAGGAAACGCCGCGGGAAATTAAAAATGTTTTTTTTTAGTAAACTAACCTGGCCGTATTGGCATGTGTTGCAATGTTAATATTTCATCATTGATATATAAACTATCAGACTGCGTGGTTGGTAGTAGTGGGTTTCAGTAGGCCTTTAAGACTGTTTACTGTCACCTTTAGGGGTGACAGTAAACAGTCACCCCTAAAGGTGACTGTTTACACAGTCACCTTTAGGGGACCTCTGATGGTATGGAGACAAAAAAAACAGGTCCCCTAAAGGGAAACCTTTTTAAATGATAGTCAGATCCATTCTATATCCTTATATATATGGTAGTTGGAGTCGCAGACAACTTCATTCCTGCTAAATAGCAGTTTTCAGTAATGTCACAGAAGATGCAGGATTTGCTTGCACATTTAAGTGGTGAAACTTCCTATAAGACAGGGGTTGGCAACCCAAAATGTTGAAAGAGCCATATTGGACCAAAAATACAAAAACAAATCGGTCTGGAGCCACAAAAAAATAAAAGCCATATTACATACAGATAGTGTGTCATGAGATATATATTGAATTAAGAGGACTTAAAGGAAAATAAATGAGCTCAAATATAGCTACAAATGAGGCATAATGATGCAATATGTACATACAGCTAGCCTAAATAGCATGTTAGCATTGATTAGCTTGCAGTCATGCAATGACCAAATATGTCTGATTAGCACACTCCACACAAGTCAATAATGTCAACAAAACTCACCTTTGTGCAGTCATGCACAACGTTATAAGTTTGGTGGACAAAATGAGACAGAAAAAGAAGTGGCATAAAGCACGTCTTAGAAAGTCGGAGAAAGTTCTACATGTAAACAAACTAGGGTGAGTTCAAGGACCGCAAAAATTAGTAGGACAAACGCCGCTCGCCAAATACTCGAATCAGTGAAGCATGTTTAATATAAACAGTGTGCTTTTTAGCAGTGGTTCTCAAATGGCGGTACGCGTACCCCTGGGGGTACTTGAAGGTATGCCAAGGGGGACGTGAGATTTTTTTAAAATATTCTAAAAATAGCAACAATTCAAAAATCCTTTATAAATATATTTATTGAATAATACTTCAACAAAATATGAATTTAAGTTCATAAACTGTGAAAAGAAATGCAACATGTTTATATTCAGTGTTGACAGCTAGATTTTTGTTCCATAAATATTGAGACAGAAAAAGAAGTGGCATAAATCACGTCTTAGAAAGTCGGAGAAAGTTCTACAAGTAAACAAACTAGGGTGAGTTCAAGGACCGTCAAAATTAGTAGGACAAAACGGCGCTCGCCAAATACTCGAATCAGTGAAGCATGTTTAATACAAACAGTGTGCTTTATAGCAATTAGGGAGGTTTGTGTCATGTTTGTCCTCCTACAGGAACCAAATTAAAACAAAAAATGTGTTTTTTTTCCCTTATCATTTTCACTTTTCATATATTTTTTAAAACGCTCATGAAAGCCACTAGGGCGGCGCTAAAGAGCTGCATGCGGCTCCAGAGCCACGGGTTGACAACCCCTGCTATAAGAGGATAGCTGTAGTGCTGTATTCTGAGGATCACGTCATATTTAATTTAAACTTTTTTTTTAAATGCTCCTCAGTAGTCACGTACACATTTGTGTGAATTATGCAAAATTATTTAAACTTGGTACCCATGAACCCTATTATCTCTTTTTCCCCAGGGTCGAAAGTAAGAATGATCGGCACATTACTTCATCATTTCAGAGATTTAAAGTCCTACTGAAACCCACTACTACCGACCACGCAGTCTGATAGTTTATATATCAATGATGAAATATTAACATTGCAACACATGCCAATACGGCCGGTTTAGTTTATCCATCCATCCAATTTCTACCGCTTATTCCCTTTCGGGGTCGCGGGGGGCGCTGGCGCCTATCTCAGCTACAATCGGGCGGAAGGCGGGGTACACCCTGAACAAGTCACCAACTCATCACAGGGCCAACACAGATAGACAGACAACATTCACACACTAGGGCCAATTTAGTGTTGCCAATCAACCTATCCCCAGGTGCATGTCTTTGGAAGTGGGAGGAAGCCGGAGTACCCGGAGGGAACCCACGCATTCACGGGGAGAACATGCAAACTCCACACAGAAATATCCCGAGCCTGGATTTGAACCCAGGACTGCAGGAACTTCGTATTGTGAGGCAGACGCACTAACCCCTCTGCCACCGTGAAGCCCCGGTTTAGTTTACTAAATTGCAAATTTAAATTTCCCGCAAGTTTCTTGTTGAAAACGTCGCGGAATGATTGTTGGTGGAAAGCGGTGGACTGCAGCTGTCTTTAGCACTGAGACACAGCCGGTGTTTCTTTGTTTGTTGTGAAGCGGAGCGGTCAAGCGAACATGTTTTCTCTACGTCAACCAGCATGTTTTTGGATGGGGAAATTGTGATATATATCTTACCGGAGACATCAATGGATTATTCGTCATCCTGCAGCAGCTGTCATGTCAAAAAAGGCAGCTGTGAGCTTGGCTCCTCGGCTTCTCTCTGAGACACTGTGTGTTCACCGCAGCCATCCGACCTCGATGTATGCCTTTACAATCCGTAAAATCTCACTAAAACACTATTAAAACAATAAGCAGATAAGGGATCTTCCAGAATTATCCTAGTAAATGTGCCTGAAATCATCGGAATCGCTCACAAGGCAATCGCCTTTTTTTTTTATTTTTTTTTTTTTAACTATATTTATTTATTTCCCCCTCACACGGGTGACGTCATCGTCTGCGACTTCCGGTACAGGCAAGGCTTTTTTATTAGCGACCAAAAGTTGCGAACTTTATCGTCGATGTTCTCTACTAAATCCTTTCAGCAAAAATATGGCAATATCTCGAAATTATCAAGTGTGACACATGGAATGGACCTGCTATCCCCGTTTAAATAAGAACATCTCATTTCAGTAGGCCCTTAAAGACGTGTATGAGCTAACTGGGCAGTGGCCATTTTACCTCATTTTTTTAATGCCTCCACAACCTGTAGAAAGGGTGGTCCCCACAAGTGATGATCAAAAATTTGGTCCTCATTCCAAATGATAACGTGTGTGTGTGTGTGTGTGTGTGTGTGTGTGTGTTTGCAGTCGCGTGCTGAAACTAGCAGAGCAGGCTTGCACTGTGTTTAGGGACTAACATTGGAAAGGATAGCATTGACTATTCATCACACAATTAGGAAATGATATAAAAAAAAAGCCAGCAGCCATCCAGCTTCTGACACACTCCCTAATTACCAGGATCTTGAAAGTCTTGATACAGGTTGTGTCTGCATCTACCAAGAGAGTTGTGTAGAGTTTACTCAGTTCAGTTCAGTTTATTTATTTATAAAGCACATTTAAAAACAACCCCAGTTGGCCAACATGCTGTACAGACATAAGAACACATTTGGGAGAAAAAAAAGTGTACCCAGTGTCACGTTTACATTATAACACAGAAAAATTAATAAAATACCGTCGTAAAACATACCCTAAAAGCATTGCACAATATATCATCTAAAAATACTACAATGTGGTAAATAAATACATGTATAAACCAAGAAATAATACGACCAAGATATCCTGCCTAAGTGGATTTGAAGGCCAGGCAGTAAAAATATGTTTTTAACGTAGATTTAAATTGGCTCAGATACTGGGAGGATCTAATGGATAGTGGAAAGCTGTTCCACGGTCTGGGCCCTGCCACTGAGAAGGCTCTATCTCTTCTGGATTTGAGTCTGGTTTTAGGGTCAGCCGGGAGGAGATGGTCTGAAGACATAATGGTCAACTAACCCAAAATGTTGAAAGAGCCATATTCATATTCTCTACACAGTGGCCTAGTGGTTAGAGCAGGGGTGCCCATTACGTCGATCGCGAGCTACCAGTCGACCGCAGGGGGTGTGTCAGTGGATCTCCAGGCAGGCTTTTAAAAAAAATAGACCTAAAAATTAGTGATCATCAATCTTCACCAAGACGTCACTTAAATGACATTCACGGTACCGGAGGGTCTTGTGAGATGACGCTGGCTGCTGCAAGATCATTATTATGAAAATATGACCGAGAGGAAGGCGAGAAACACTTTTTATTTCAACAGACTCTCGCGCCGTACCTTCCGTCAAAACTCTAAAGGCCGACTGCACATTTCCTATCTTCACAATAAAAGCCCTGCTTCATGCTGCCTGCGCTAACTAAATACAGAGTCTCGGAAAACTGGCGTGCACAAGCGATCCCTCAGAAAGCTGGCGTGCACATCACACCGAGACTCTTATTTTGTTAGCGCAGGCAGCATGAAGCAGGGCTTTTATTGTGAAGATAGGAAATGTGCAATCGGCCTTTAGAGTTTTGATGGAAGGGACAGCGCGAAAGTCTGTTGAAATAAAAAGTGTTTCTCGCCTTCCTCTCTGTCATTTTTTCATAATAATGAACTGGCAGCAGCCAGCGTCATCTCACAAGACCCTCGGGTGCCGTGAATGTCAATCAAGCAAGCTAAGGAATTTGCCGCCAATGTTTTTCTTGTAAAGTGTATAGAAGCTGGATGAATTAGATGCCAAAAACCAACCACTTTCATGTGGTATTGTACAGAAAGGACAACTTTTTTTCTCCTCCATTTGAAAATGTGGGCGTTATCATCATTACTGTCTGATTCCAATCAATGCAAGTCATCAGAATCAGGTAATACACCAACTTATATTCTTGTCTTCATGAAAGAAATACATCTATATGTGTTACACATGCTTGTATTATCATTAAACACATTTAACTTGTTTACAAAAATGTCTCTTTCATAAATAAATAAATATAAATGATATATATAAATGAGGTAGATCCCCTCGAGTTGGTCAATTGAAAAGTAGCTCGCCTGCAGAAAAAGTGTGGGCACCCCTGCGCTAGAGAATGAAGAGTGCTTGAAATTCTGCATGTCAACATCTCCGCCGGTGCCACACCCACAAACTGCCCAATCAACCATTTCCATCTGAAAAAAATTGTCAACAACAGAAGGAGATGACGTATGCAGTAACTTACCACATAGCGAAGAACATACCGTATATTTCGGACTATAAGTCACAGTTTTTTTCATAGTTTGGCCGGGGGTGCGACTTATACTCAAGAGCGACTTATGTGTGAAATTATTAACACATTACCGTAAAATATCAAATAAAATTATTCAGCTCATTCACGTAAGAGACTAGACGTATAATAATTCATGGGATTTAGCGATTAGGAGTGACAGATTGTTTGGTAAACGTATAGCATGTTCTATATGTTATAGTTATTTGAATGACTCTTAACATAATATGTTACGTTAACATACCAGGAATCTTCTCAGTTGGTTATTTATGCCTCATATAACGTACACTTATTCAGCCTGTTGTTCACTATTCTTTATTTATTTGAAATTGCTTTTCAAATGTTTATTCTTGGTGTTGGATTTTATCAAATACATTTCCCCAAAAAATGCGACTTATACTCCAGTGCGACTTGTATGTGATTTTTACTTCTTCATTATGCATTTTCGGCAGGTGTGACTTATACTCCGGAGTGACTTATACTCCGAAAAATATGGTACACTGTTTGATTTCCTATTATTCAGCTCATTTTTATTTGACAGTTATTGAAATATCTTGTGTGACATCATGCCCAAAAGTGCACTTTCTTTGTTTTAAAATTTTGTAGTGGCGTTCTGTACAAAACGTGTACTTTAATTGAGTGTTCTTTGGATTAGTCAACTTAGTGACATCATGCACAAAAGTGCACTAATAGCTTGTTTTAAAATGTCTCTGACAATCTTGCACTTTCTGTTTTGAAATGACATAAATGTCTGTGCTAGGGTTGTCCCGATCCGATATTTGCCAAAAAATGCGTAACGGCAAGGCATGGGAAAATGCCGATCCAGATCCAATTTAAAAAAAAAAAATCCGGTCCGTATTTTCCAACGCATCGATTTAAATAATACATTCCACTCTTCTGCTGCTCCCTATGCTCCGTTACGCATTTCAAGCACACCTTTAACACATCCACAGGTCTGTGTTCTTACCGTTAAGACGGCCATGTGAATTAAAAGTTACGGTAAAAATGTCAGCTGTGTGGGATTAATTTACCCTACAAAACGAAAAAGATGAAGAGGTGGAGTGCAAAACATGCCACATTAAAGTCAAGCGTGGTGGTAAAGTTGGAAGACATTTTAATGACTCTTGAGAGTGAGAGGCTTTTTAGCACAGCCTCACTCATCATTGATGAACACAGAGTAGGCTGACACCTGAGCATCTTGAAGTGCTCGTCTTTGTTAGAAAGAATCTCCCCATTATGCTTGGACGTCAATTGTTTGCCCACCTTCCAGGTTGTTTGTGTGTTTTGCTTTTTTTAATAATGTTTACAGCATTATTTGCACTTTATACTGTTCACTTTTTTACTGTTTAATGATGCCATTTCTGTTTGTCATGTATAATTTTTTCTATTTTGTGTTTATCCTTGAATACCAACCATTGTATATTATTCAAACTCACCTAATTCAGCTGGCTAGTTGTTATCAAGCGTACTAAAACCCTTTTCAACATGAATCTGATAACTAAGTAGGCTAAAAAACTTTAAACTTTAATACATGCTCGGATAGGTCAGTATCGGCCAGTATCGGATCAGAAGTGCAAAAACAATATCGGTATCGGATCGGAAGTGCAAAAACCTGGATCGGGACATCCTTAGTCTGTGTTACTGCTTAATAACTGTGTAATAAATACAGTTTTGGTAAATTGATTATGTTGTGATTTCCCTCTCTGCATGAAAGTTTAAAATGAGCATATGTTAATGCAGTATGAACAAGAAAGTTTTAATGTCGACACATAGAATCATCATACTGCTGTCATGCATCAAGTGTTCATTCAAGGCTAAGGCAAAATATCGCGATATATATCGTGTATCGCGACATGGCCTAAAAATATCGAGATATTAATAAAAGGCCATATCGCCCAGCCCTAGTTCAAGACTTACGGTCATTTCAAAACATCACTGCACATCAGTTTCCATCTTAAAGATCTAAAAACATTATTTGGGAATGTCCGGCGGGCCAGATTGTAAAGCTTAACGGGCTGCATGTGGCCCCCGGGCCTTAATTTGCCCAAGTCTGGTCCGTGGGGTACAACAGGGCAGCTCCTACGTCCATGTTGGTAGTCCTCCTGGCAGCTGTGACTCATCCCCGGCCTTTATTCCATCCAGCCCAACTTTTAAAGTGTGGAAGGAATGCCCAGCCCATCATCGAGGCACATGGACTCTTTTATTAGCAAAGAGCGAAGACAAGCACACAGTACGCTTTCAAAGTATGTGTCTGAGTCGCCTGCCAGGAAAAGTTACAAGCTTTGATGGATTTTTTTTTCTTTTTTTTTTTCCCCAGATGCCATCTTTCCTTCATTTTTTCTCGCCTTCTCTTTTTTTCCTTGTCCTACGGAATTCATTCCCAAACTGCCACCCGCTGGACAAATGTTCCCATGTCGGGTGTCAGGTGACACACTCGCCCCCATGCACACTCCTCAAAACATGCCAGGACTTCAAAACATGACGCGTTTGTGCGCCTGCCGTCACTCCGTCATTGCCATGCGAGTCCTGTCAATGTTTGAGTTTTTAGTATGCACTTGCGTAGACTCCTTCCAAATAATCTAACTGTATTATTAAAAACATAAAAATAAAGCAATTTTTTCTCTAACGAAAATGATGTATGCACACAAAACAGATTTTATATCAATCAATCAATCAATGTTTACTTATATAGCCCTAAATCACTAGTGTCTCAAAGGGCTGCACAAACCACTACAACATCCTCGGTAGGCCCACATAAGGGCAAGGAAAACTCACACCCAGTGGGACATCGGTGACAATAATGACCCAGTGGGACGTCGGTGACAATGATGACTATGAGAACATGATACTGTGATACTGATGATACTGATGACTATGAGAACATATGAGAACATGATACTGTGAAAGATCAATCCATAATGGATCCAACACAGTCGCGAGAGTCCAGTCCAAAGCGGATCCAACACAGCAGCGAGAGTCCCGTTCACAGCGGAGCCAGCAGGAAACCATCCCAAGCGGAGGCTGATCAGCAGCGCAGAGCGGAGGCTGATCAGCAGCGCAGAGATGTCCCCAGCCGATACACAGGCGAGCAGTACATGGCCACCGGATTGGACCGGACTCCCTCCACAAAGGAGAGTGGGACATAGAAGAAAAAGAAAAGAAACGGCAGATCAACTGGTCTAAAAAGGGAGTCTATTTAAAGGCTAGAGTATACAAATGAGTTTTAAGGTGAGACTTAAATGCTTCTACTGAGGTGGCATCTCGAACTGTTACCGGATAATTTTCTATTATATATATATATATATATATTATAGATAATATAGTTTTATCTTGGCGACATAGCGGATGTGGACGGACTCGGGCTGCAACGATGAGTCGACTTTGACGACAAATGTCCACAATAAACGTGTTTAAATGGACAACATTTTATTTGTCCTTTTAATTTTTGTAGCAGTTAAGTGAGCAGCACACTTACAGTATGAATTACAGATGTCTGATAATGGCTTTTTTGCCGATATCTGATGTTCCGATATTATCCAACTCTTAATTACCGATTCCGATATCAACCGATCCTAATATATGCAGTCGTGGAATCAACACATTATCATGCCTAATTTTCAGGGGCTTCACGGTGGAAGAGGGGTTAGTGCATCTGCTTCACAATACGAAGGTCCTGCAGTCTTCGGTTCAATCCCAGGCTCGGGATCTTTCTGTGTGGAGTTTGCATGTTCTCCCCGTGAATGCGTGGGTTCCCTCCGGGTACTCCGGCTTCCTCCCACTTCCAAAGACATGCACCTGGGGATAGGTTGATTGGCAACACTAAATGGTCCCTAGTGTGTGAATGTGAGTGTGAATGTTGTCTGTCTATCGGATAGAAACACTTTTTATTCCAACAGACTCTTGGGCCGTACCTGCTGTCAAAACTCTAAAGACCGACTGCAGAGTTCCTGTCTTCACCATAAAAGGCCTGCTGCATCCTGCCTGTGCTAACAAAATAAGAGTCTCAGAAAGCTAGCGTGCACAAGCTAGCAAGCTACGGCCTTTGATGCCAATGTATTTCTCCCCCGCCCTCAGCGACCGCTCCCTCTCCTCGCTCGCCCACACACTCACTGACGTCACTCACCTGCTATCAACACATTAAAGGGCCACACACACATATGCTACTCTCATAACAAAGTGTTTAAAAACGAGTATGCAAGTTGGACAAATGAGATGCCGAATCCAACCACTTTCATGTGGTATTGGACAGAAAGGAGGACTTTTTTTTCTCTTCCATTTGAAAATGCGGACGTTGTAAGCACTACTGTCTGATTCCAATCAATGCAAGTCATCAGGATCAGGTCATACACCAACTTATATTCTTGTCTTCATGAAAGAAAGGAATCTATATGTGTTAAACATGCTTGTATTATCATTAAACACAATTAACTTGTTAACAAAAATGTCTCTTTCATAAATAAATAAACATAAATTAAAAATATGAATGAGGTAGATCTCCTCGACTTGGTCAATTGAAAAGTAGCTTTCCTGCAGAAAAAGTGTGAGCACCCCTGCGTTAAACAATGTAACAAGGTTTTCCAAAATAAATCAACTAAAGTTATGGAACTGCCATATTTATTATTATTATAGTCATAAAGTGCATTTTTTTTTAACATGCCTCAAAACAGCAGCTTGGAATTTGGGACATGCTCTCCCTGAGAGAGCATGAGGAGGTGGAGATGGGCGGGGTTAGGGGGCAGAGGGTAGCGGGGGTGGGGGTGTATGTTGTATCGTCCTGGAATAGTTAGTGCTGCAAGGGATTCTGGGTATTTGTGCTGTTGTGTTTATGTGGTGTTCTGGTGCAGATGTTCTCCTGAAATGTTTGTCATACTTGTTTGGTGTGGGTTCACATTGTGGCACATATTTGTAACAGTGTTAAAGTTGTTTATACGACTACCCTCAGTGTGACCTGTATGGCTGTTGACCAAGTATGCATTGCATTCACTTGTGTGTGTGAAAAGCCGTAGACATAATGTGATTGGGCCGGCACGCAAATGCAGTGCCTTTAAGGCACGTCTCCTATATTGCTGTCTGGGTGGAAATTTGGTAGAAATTCGGGAGAATGGTTGCCCCGGGAGATTTTCGGGAGGGGCACTGAAATTCGTGAGTTTCCCGGGAAAATCAGGAGGGTTGGCAAGTATGACTGGGAGACGCAACTGCTGTGTACTTCTCCCTACGTCGTCACTCCAGAGAAGGCGTCTCCAGTTCTCTAGAGTCCAGTGGCGACGTGCTTTACACCACTGCATCCCACGCTTTGCATTGAACTTGGTAATGTACGGCTTAGATGCAGCCGCAAGGCCATGGAAACCCATCACATGAACCTCTCTGCGTACTGTGTGTGGGCTAATTGGTAGGTCACATGAAGTTTGGAGCTGTGTAGCAACTGACTGTGCAGAAAGTTGGCGACCTCTTTACACTATGCGCTGACCCCTCTCTGTCAGTTAACGTGGCCTACCACTTTGTGTCTGAGTTGCTGTTGTTCCCAAAGTCTTCCATTTTCTTATAATAAAGTTGACTCTGGAATATATAGGAGCGAGGGATTTTCACGACAGGATTTGTTGCACAGGCCTATGACAGTTCCATGCTGGAAATCACTGAGAGCGGCCCATTCTTTCGTAAATGTTTGTAGAAACAGTCTCCATGCCCAAGTGCTTGATTTTATACACCTGTGATTAGGGCACCAAATTCTGATCATTTGGATAGGTGGCCAAAAGCTTTTGGCAATATAGTGAAAACATGTTATAAATTTGGCTGACAATAGAGCGTTCAGTACTATCGAAATATTGTGATAATGCATGTTGATGACACATTCTACAGTGCAAAGCCACTTGTAAGTCGGCAATCTTCGCCTCCATGATAAATAAACTGTTCCTTACCAGTTGTATTAACAACGGAGGACAATTAATAGCTTAACATGCTACACTCCACACTGTAGGAGGATACAATAAGATATGCAAACTGCTAGACTTGAGCTCTTGAATGTAAACAAAGATGGGTGGATTGATACAAATATTGACATTAACGATATCAAGTATTGTATCGGTATGTGGTCGATCCTACAGTGATTATATTCCATCCATCCATTTCCTACCGCTTATTCCCTTTAGGGTCGCGGGGGGCGCTGGTGCCTGTCTCAGCTACAATAGGGCGGAAGGCGGCGTACACCCTAGACAAGTCGCCATCTATTGATTTTTTTTTTATTACCGCAAATATATGTATATTTTTTTTATTGTTTAAAAACTCAACACAGGAGGACTTTAAGGTAAAAAAAACAAAACAAAGCATTTCTATTAGAGCCGAAAGTAGGAAACAATTTAAACATTTGATTGATATTTTTAGACCGCCATCCTGTGTTTTTTGTCTGACTTATCAATGTAATCAAAAATTGAATCCTTTAATGACTAGTATCAGAATTGGTATGACCAATACTGCCCTGTATTAACCATATTTTTAGGACTATAGAGCACACTGGAATATAAGCCGCACCCACTAAATTTTATTAAAACACACACACGCATATATATATATATATATATATATATATATATATGTATATGTATATGTATATGTCAACGCCTCCTTTAGAAACCAGACTTTGCGGAATTCTACAGAATTCAGCAAACACATTTGGAACCTCAAAGACAATAATGTTAAATATTCAATAACATGGCAAATTCTTGCATCCAGCAAGCCTTACAACAGTGGTAATAAAAGATGCAACCTATGCTTAAAAGAGAAACTGTTTATTATATATCATCCAGATCTATCCTCCCTCAACAAGCGCAGTGAAATCATTTCAACATGCCGCCACAGACGGAAACACCTCCTAGGTAACACATGAGCCAATCACCACACCCTACGCCTGCCTGTACCCACCCACTCTGTGCCCTATATAAACCATTGTATGTGAATGCTTCCATTAAAATCTCCTGATGATTGAGGGAACCCCTCATGAAACAGTTCTGTAGAGATGAAGTAGTCTTGTGATTTTTTCCCACACCTACATATATATATATATATATATACATATATATATATATATATAGTGTGAAATTAGTTATTTACACAGAAGGAGAAATATTTTTTAAATGTTTATTTATATACCTTTTTTGTTTCCAGACGGTGTCAGTAACACAGCTAGGGGTGTAACGGTACACAAACATTTAGGTTCGATACGTACCTCGGTTTAGAGGTCACGGGTCAGTTCATTTTCGGTACATTAAGAAAACAACAAAATATTAATTTTTTGGTTATTTATTTACCAAATTTGTAAACAACGGCTTTATCCTTTTAACATTGGGAACACTATAATAATTCTGCCCACGTTAATCCACATTAAACTGCCTCAATGTGTTGCTCAGATTAAATAAAATAAAATGGCTCATAGTGATGTTGGTATTAGTTGCCTTGGAAGTGCTTAGTATAATTTGGGGAGAGTCCGCTGCTCAACTGCTAAACACCTACCTGCTCGACGCTGAAGCGCTGACTACATGCGCTCTGAATACGCACTGCTGATTGGCGGCTACCACTACGGTTGTAACCAATCAGATGGTTGTGTGGGTGGTACAATGCTGGGTGCTGTGCAGGAGATAGAGACAGAACGGAGCGTAGCAGCCTATTAAGACTTTAGCATAGCGGCTACTTCATATGTTCGTGTGGAAACTTGTTCGGTACTCCTCCGCACCGAACCGAACCCCCCGTACCGAAACGGTTCAATACAAATACACGTACCGTTACACCTCTAAACACAGCAGTAAAACGGCTGATCAAACAAAACAGAGGTCGTTGTCATTGACCCATTAGCTCTATTTCTTTGACAGCAGACTTCAAATATCACTACAGAGCTACACCTTAAAACATAAGACACATTAGAAGACACAAAAACAAATCCCCTTCAGAATAAACCATCCATCCATCCATCCATTTTCTACCGCTTATTCCCTTTCGGGGTTGCGGGGGGCGCTGGCGCCTATCTCAGCTACAATCGGGCGGAAGGCAGGGTACACCCTGGACAAATCGCCACCTCATCGCAGGGCCAACACAGATAGACAACACTCACATTCACACTCGGGCCAATTTAGTGTTGCCAATCAACCTATCCCCAGGTGCATGTCTTTGGAAGTGGGAGGAAGCCGGAGTACCCGGAGGGAACCCACGCATTCACGGGGAGAACATGCAAACTCCACACAGAAAGATCCCAAGCCTGGATTTGAACCCAGGACTGCAGGACCTTCGTATTGTGAGGCAGACGCACTAACCCCTCTGCCACCGTGAAGCCCAGAATAAACCAATTTGTATTAATTTGTCTAAGTAAAATTCACTGAACCTTTGAAAACTTTTCCACAATCTACCTGTGGGTCCAGGTTGGTACCAGCTGAGAATAACTCATATAGTTTCTAAAGCTTCTTGTAACGTTTGCTAAAACTCATTCTGAGTGATGTGAGAGCACAGAAGGCCATGATAGCTGGGTTCAAAGGTCAAATTAGTTCATGTTCCCTATCGCGTTTCTCAACGCTCTGCTCTCAGATCTTCCTCTGAGCTTTCATAACATTTAGCTCCGTATCAGTGCACAAAACCTGTGGATTTTTAAGGAATATCTGACACAAGCTGCTTCGGAGAGATACATTTATTTTCCCGATTGGGAATTTGACTGACATGTGGAATGTTCTGCGTTGGTACATACTTATTTCCAGCGGGGAACGTTTCAAGTCTGGAATTGTTAGAAGCCACTCAGGGGGCTGGATTACATAGATAGAACTCTCAAGGAACTCTCAAGAGTGTGCTAGTGACATGTCTAGGCAGGAATAGAATTATTCAACCATAACAAAGTGAGGATATTCAATAAACCAGAAAGCCCCGCCTTCCCTCAAGTGTAAAAGCGTTTATTGTGGAGTTCCTAAAAGGGTGAGGAGCGACATGCCGTCGTAACCGCTTGCTTGCCCTCCTTATCACTCAGCAGACCACACCCTCTCAGCCTTCAGTTCCTCCTGGGCAAGCATCAGTGATGACCTCATTCCTTCCACGCTTGCCGTTCTCCTCCCCCTTGTCTTCCCCCTTTGCAGCCCCCTAATGAGAACAAGATGAGGACCGGATGCCAGATCCGGGCTGTGGTGAACGTCCGGCCCAAGCACAGCAACTCATATCTGTTGTAATTGTTTATGTGACAAATAGTCTTCAAACATGCTAAATGCTAATCGTTTAGCCTCCAACTTTCCATAGCCGCGACCTTTTGGACAAGTTTAGCGAGCAATGCATCATTTTCTCTGTGGGGATTGTGGCTTTTTTTCTTGCAACTCAGCACTTCGAGACACTTACGCAGCAGAGAAAACGGTATGCAAAATTAGGAATTCTTTCAATCTGTTGCACGTCCTGGATGAGCGGTTACACCGAGAAGACCCACTATTGATAAACTATTGAAGATGCAACTCGATGAACCCAGGCGCAGATGTTGTTCCCTGGAGGTTTAAAGAAGACCTGATAACTTGGACTGCTGAAGCGGTGAAAAGGAGCGTCTCACATACTTGCCAACCCTCTCGAATTTTTCGGGAGACTCCTGAATTCCAAATCTCCCCGGACAACCATTCTCCCCAATTTCTCCCGATTTCCAGCCGGACCTAAGTGAGGACAGCCTGTTGTCACGTCCGCTTTTCCTCCATATAAACAGCATGCCGGCCCTGTCACGTTATAACATCTACGGCTTTTGGAGCTCAGTGCCCAACTGCACACACAACAAGAAGGAGACTATTCTATGTCTCCGTTACCCATAGGTTTATCTATAACCCATGCATTGCTTCAAAACTACGGCAAGTAGTAGTGTCCAAAAAAGACAGTGACAGAGAATTGAACAAGGATGGACAATTCAACCCTAAAGTCTCTCCTTTCTTGCAAATTAAATTTCACAGATGCTGTCCATACCAATGCTCCTTCAAAGGCTGTGCTACTGGCTGCAAAGCTTTGCACTTTCAAGTACAACAATGAGTGGAAAGGAGTGTTTTGTGTGTGTATATGTGTATATATATATACATATATATATAGACAGTGGGGCAAAAAAGTATTTAGTCAGCCACCGACTGTGCAAGTTCTCCCACTTAAAATGATGACAGAGGTCTGTCATTTTCATCATAGGTACACTTCAACTGTGAGAGACAGAATGTGAAAACATTCCAGGAATTCACATTGTAGGAAATTTAAATAATTTATTTGTAAATTATGGTGGAAAATAAGTATTTGGTCAACCATTCAAAGCTCTCACCGATAGAAGGAGGTTTTGGCTCAAAATCTCACGATACATGGCCCCATTCATTCTTTCCTTAACACGTATCAATCGTCCTGTCCCCTTAGCAGAAAAACAGCCCCAAAGCATGGTGTTTCCACCCCCATGCTTCACAGTAGGTCTGGTGTTCTTGGAATGCAACTCAGTATTCTTCTTCCTCCAAACACGACGAGTTGAGTTTATACCAAAATGGATACATGGGTGATACAGCAGAGCATTGGGAGAATATCATGTGGTCAGATGAAACCAAAATAGAACTTTTTGGTATAAACTCAATTCGTCGTGTTTGGAGGAAGAAGAATACTGAGTTGCAGCCCAAGAACACCAAACCTACTGTGAAGCATGGGGGTGGAAACATCATGCTTTGGGGCTGTTTTTCTGCTAAGGGGACAGGACGATTGATCCGTGTTAAGGAAAGAATGAATGAAGCCATGTATCGTGAGATTTTGAGCCAAAACCTCCATTCAGAGCTTCGAATGGTTGACCAAATACTTAGTTTCAACCACAATTTACGAATAAATTCTTTAAAATTCCTATAATGTGAATTCTTGGATTTTTTTTTCACATTCTGTCCCTCACAGTTGAAGTGTACCTATGATGAAAATTACAGACCTCTGTCATCATTTTAAGTGGAAGAACTCGCACAATCGGTGGCTGACTAAATACTTTTTTGCCCCTCTCTCTCTCTCTCTCTCTATATATATATATATATATATGTATATATATAAGAAATACTTGACTCCCCCGAATTCGGAGGTCTCAAGGTTGGCAAGTATGACGGCTCCTTCTCAGGGACCTCAGATTCTATTTTATAATTGTTCAGCTCTGATGGCGGTGGGGTTCAGTTTCTGGCATTTATCAAGTTTTTTTTTATTCAAAAGAAGCTCCTCCTCTTGGTCATCCGTTACTTTCAGGAACGCACGTACATCACTTCTCAAACAGCAAGATGTGTTGCAGTTTGTTTCACCCGTCGTCCTGATGGGAGAGTTTAATAGAGCGCCCGGTGACTCATGGATGAGGACTTGGCCCTAGTTGGTCCTGGTTGCTAAGCAACCACACTTCTGACACTACAGGCTGACTTCCATGCAGGTATCGGTGTGCTTAGCAGTGTACGGAATTAATCGTTCAAAAAGCAAGCTCCTGTAATGATGATCTCATGTCAGGGGTGTCCGAGCTTTGTTCAGTGAGGGTTGCATACTTAAAAATGAACTGATGATAGATTTTGTACATCACAAGTGTAACGTTATGTGTCACGGACTCAGGGTTGTGTTGGTCGTGACGCTATGATGCTGTGATGGCAGGCAAAGTGAAGGTAAATGTATTACATAATGTTGGATGCAAAGAACATTCAAACCAGAGATAAATGGTTTAAAATATAATATCGGAAATTATCGGTACCGGTTTCAAAAAGTAAAATGTATGACTTTATAAAACGCCACTGTACGGCGTGGTACACGGACGTAGGGAGAAGTACAGAGTGGCAATAACCCTTAAAGGCAATGCCTTTGCGTGCCGGCCCATTCACATAATATCTACAGCTTTTCACATACACAAGTGAATGCCAGGCATACTTGGTCAACAGCCATACAGGTCACACTGAGGGTGGCCGTATGAACAACTTTAACACTGTTACAAAAATGGGCCACACTGTGAACCCACACCAAACAAGAATGACAAACACATAACGGGAGACCATCTGCACTGTAACAAAACATAAACACAACAGAACAAATACCCAGAAGCCCTCGCAGCACTAACTCTTCCGGGACGCTACAATATACAATTATGAGATATCATTCATCTCATTATGTGAAATAAAACCTTTTTAATTGTTTTAGAACTTTATTTTTTATTCATAGAATTAAATTATGTACACATTGAGAACAAAAAGTGAATTAAATGTGTTATTAATTGCAATAAAATGGGAATGGAGTAGGATTAAATATGCTTTGTTTCTTCCTATTCCTTTTTGGACATCCATCCATCTTCTTCCGCTTATCCGAGGTCGGGTCGCGGGGGCAGCAGCCTAAGCAGGGAAGCCCAGACTTCTCTCTCCCCAGCCACTTCGTCCAGCTCTTCCTGGGGGATCCCGAGGCGTTTCCAGGCCAGCCGGGAGACATATTCTTCCCAACGTGTCCTGGTCTTCCCCGAAAATGAAAATATGTTATGTACAGTATCGTAATTTAATACTGGAATTAACTTAAACCATATATGCAAAACTATCTGAACAAACATCCACATCTTAGGAAATTGTAATATCTACTAGTATATCTCAAATTAAATTGTTTTTGTTTATGCAGTATGCTAAAGACCATTAAACAAGCTGCAGGTTAAAAATTACCCGCAGGCAGCACTTCGGACACCCCTGTTCCATTGGTAATGTTAATGACACCTTTAGTCACTAGTGGTATTATTTGTGTTCAAACTCGGTTCATATTTAGCAGACTTAATTTTGGCTGATCACGCTGCAGACTGTAGCACATTTCCTTTTGTGGTAGCAGCCTCACGTCCTACCTTAAGGTCCGGGCTCAGTGACCTCGAGGACCCGCACCACCGCTGATCCAGGCTGCACCGTACATGGACACGAGCGAGAGGATACCCTGTTTGATTTCAACGGATTAAAACCGGGCTTTTGTCTTGCGTTGAAATGTAAAGACTTCTAACAATTCTAACCGGACCTGTCGAGAATTGGATGTCAGATATCTCAAACTTCCATGTGAAAAGTTTCGATCATTGAGTCTTGATTCAGGCTGCTTTCGGTATTTTAGCAGTGTTGTGCACATGTCCTTCTCTCGGCATGACATCTAAATATGGACCAAACTATTATAACAGAGCATCTTTTTGTGCTCAGACGATCAAGGCCTCTCGTTGGAGAGGTCAGGTTTATGTAAGTTAGTCAGGTCACCTTCCATTGGTTCTGCACTTTCTACCTTGTCAATTATTCCATTTTACAATTTGTCTGCCAATTCTTAACAACAATGTTAGGTTTTCTTCTAGAACACATTTTAATTTTGAAAGTTCATGTTCTGTGGTCAAATGGTTACTACAGGTGGACATTTTAAGCCACCTCTGACCAGGTGCATCCTGGAAGCTTTAGGTTCTAGAACATTGATGTCAAACTCTGGCCCGCGGGCCTAATCTGGCCCGCTGTGTAATTTAATTTGGCCCTTGAGGCAATATCAATTTAGCATTAGAGCTGGCCCGCCGGTGTTACACCGCATTCACCGCTAATGCTCATACTTGCCAACCCTCCTAATTTTCCCCATAGACTCCCGAAGTTCAATGCCCCTCCTGAAAATCTCCCGGGGCAACCATTCTCCCGAATTTCTACCAATTTCCACCTGGACAACTATATCGGGGGCGTGCATTTAAGGCACTGTCTCTAGCGTTCTCTACAACCTGTCGTCACGTCCGCTTTTCCTCCATACTAACAGCGTGTCACATAGTATTTGTGGCTTTTACACACACGCACAAGTGAATGCAAGGCATACTTGGTCAACAGCCATACAGGTCACACTGAGTGTGGCAGTATAAACAACTTTAGCACTGTCACAAACATGCGCCACACTGTGAACCCACACCAAACAAGAATGACAAACACATTTCGGGTGAACATCCGCACCGTAACACAACCGAACAAATACCCAGAAACCCTTGCAGCACTTACTCTTCTGGGAAACTTCCAGCAAACTGACCAATAATTAATGTTTTATTCATGCATTTTCTCTCGCTACTTCAAGGCTTGAATGTTTGGTTCATTCATTATCGTTATTTTATTTTCAAATTTATTATTAGACCGTGTGATATTTACCTCAGAAGATTGCAAATAGAAAAAAAAGACATAACATTTTTATTTAAATTTTGTTTGACATGCCATTGATATTCTTTTAATTATTATTATTATTATTATTTGAAACTTGATTTTGCATGTCACTAAAGTTATATAAGCCTTGCTTGTTCAATATTTAATGCTAAACTTGTTTGGGTCCCTATTAAAAGGTTAATTTGTTCAACCTTGGCCCGCGGCTTTGTTCCGTTTAAAATTTTGTCCCACTCTGTATTTGAGTTTGACACCCCTGTTCTAGAAGAACCTGATGGAGGTAGATTTTTGTGGTGCAACTCTGCCCTCATGTGGTGGTGTTGTGGCACTGCATCACTGCTTCTTTTACAGCATAAACTCCAGTTCTGTGTTTTTTCCTGATGTTTGTCAGTTGGCAGCATTGTGCAAAAAACATCCATCCATCCATCCAGCCATCCATTTTCTACTGCTTGTCCCTGCTGGGGTAGCTGGAGCCTATCTCAGCCGCACACAGGCAGAAGACCGGGAACACTCTGGACAAGTCGCCACCTCATCGCAGGGCCAACACAGATAGACGGACATCTTTCACACATTAGGGCCAATTTATTGTTGCCAATCGACCTATCCTCATGCAAAAAAACCATAGCCACTTTTAATTCAACTTTTATTCAAACAAAATGGATTTGACTGCGTGGGTACTCCGGTTTCCTCCCACTTCCAAAAACATGCACCTGGGGATAGATTGATTGGCAACACTAAATTGGCCCTGGTGTGTGAATGTTGTCTGTCTGTGTTGGCTCTGCGATGAGGTGGCGACTTGTCCAGGGTGTACCCCGCATTCCACTCAAATGCAGCTGAGATAGGCTCCAGCACCCCCCAGGACACCGGAAGAGTTAAGTGGTAGAAAAATGGATGGATGGAATTCAACTTTTTTGACGCTTTCCCCTGTATTACCATTTATTTTTTGTTAAGCATTCTATCCTTCGAACCACTAAGAAAGTATGTCAACATTGTGGTTTTGTTATATTTTCACAACAGCATAAGGAACATGCAACTTGGATTGATCTTGCCCAAAAAGTGTCGGCTCGTTGCACTTCTGCTTGCCCTCAGAGTGACAGTTATTATAAATGTTAACTGCGTATAACTTAGCATAATATTGTGCCCCTTGTCTCCCTGTGTTATTGTTTTTGAACTAGTTGGAAAATCTCAAGTCAAGAGAATAAAAAATCCAAAAAATCAAGCATGCAACTATTGTAGATTTAATTTAAAAAGGGTTTGTTCACAAAACACATTAGCTTGTAACATTCCATCCATTCATTTTCTACCGGTTATTCCCTTCGGGGTTGCGGGGGGCGCTGGAGCCTAACTCAGCTACAATCGGGCGGAAGGCGGCGTACACCCTGGACAAGTCGCCACCTCATCGCAGGGCCAACACAGATAGACAGACAACATTCATATTGTTGCATCAAATATGTGTAGGGCAGGAGTGTCAGACTTGTTTTCATTGAGGGCCACACCACAGTAGAGGGCCGCTTGTAACAGTAAATCATTCATGAATTTGCTTATGAATTTAAATATTTTACCTTTTTTTTTTTTTTTTTTTTTTTGCCTTAGGAGTAAAACAATCTGTGGATTTTACCACTGTTTTTACAGAAAAAAAACTGGCAGCTTGGAGTTTCCAGACTTTTACAAAAAAATATATGGTGTTTTTTTTAAATTATTATTATTATTATTATTATTATTATTATTATTATTATTTTCAATATATCACAGAAATACAGTACCGCTGTTTAATTTTATTTTGGCAACTCCACTGCCAGTTTTTTTTTTTTTTTACCAAAATAAAATGTAGCACGATAAAATCATCAATTGTGGATTTTACAGTAAAATAAAAAACAAATGACAGTTAAGTCAGTTCAGTTCAGTTCAGTCTGGGCTTCATGGTGGCAGAGGGGTTAGTGCGTCTGCCTCACAATACGAAGGTCCTGGAGTCCTGGGTTCAAATCCAGGCTCGGGATCTTTCTGTGTGGAGTTTGCATGTTCTCCCCGTGAATGCGTGGGTTCCCTCCGGGTACTCCGGCTTCCTCCCACTTCCAAAGACATGCACCTGGGGATAGGTTGATTGGCAACACTAAATTGGCCCTAGTGTGTGAATGTGAGTGTGAATGTTGTCTGTCTATCTGTGTTGGCCCTGTGATGAGGTGGCGGCTTGTCCAGGGTGTACCCCGCCTTCCGCCCGATTGTAGCTGAGATAGGCGCCAGCGCCCCCCGCGACCCCGAAAGGGAATAAGCGGTAGAAAATGGATGGATGGATTATTATTATTATTATTATTATTATTATTATTATTTTCAATATATCACAGAAATACAGTACCGCTGTTTAATTTTATTTTGGCAACTCCACTGCCAGTTTTTTTTTTTTAACCATAATAAAATGTAGTACGATAAAATCATCAATTGTGGATTTTACAGTAAAATAAAAAACAAATGACAGTTCAGTCAGTTCAGTTCAGTTCAGTCAGGGCTTCACGGTGGCAGAGGGGTTAGTGCGTCTGCCTCACAATACGAAGGTCCTGGAGTCCTGGGTTCAAATCCAGGCTCGGGATCTTTCTGTGCGGAGTTTGCATGTCCTCCCCGTGAATGCGTGGGGTACTCCGGCTTCCTCCCACTTCCAAAGACATGCACCTGGGGATAGGTTGATTGGCAACACTAAATTGGCCCTAGTGTGTGAATGTGAGTGTGAATGTTGTCTGTCTATCTGTGTTGGCCCTGTGATGAGGTGGCGACTTGTCCAGGGTGTACCCCGCCTTCCGCCCGATTGTAGCTGAGATAGGCGCCAGCGCCCCCCGCGACCCCGAAAGGGAATAAGTGGTAGAAAATGGATGGATGGATGGAGTTCAGTCGACTTAGTTTTACTGTAAAAAAAACGAACATTGGTCATTTTTTTTTTTTTTTCAACTTCTAGTAATATGCTTTAAAAAACTGGCTACATTTTTACAGTAAAATCTATTGGGCGTTTTTATAGTGTACAATTTGACGGATAACTTGCTTCAAAATCATAAGTTAAGCAGATATTTAAGTATTTATTTGGATTTTGACCAAAAAAAGAGAGATAATATAATATTTGTTGCATTATTGAACACTTTTTCCCCCTGTCAAACTAGGAAGAAAAACCCCTAATACAGTGGTTCTTAACCTGGGTTTGATCGAACCCTAGGGGTTCGGTGCGTCCGGCTCAGGGGTTCGGCGGAAGTCAAGACACACCCGACTCCTCGGGTAAATAAAAACTTCTCCCTATCGCCGCATTACGGATACGGCAACAGCAGAAGTCACACTGATTTGCAGGTGTGTCATTTGTTTTGAGTTCATGCACTGTGTTGGTTTTGTTCTTTGAACAAGGTGAACTTCATGCACGGTTCATTTTGTGCACTAGTAAAAAAACATGGTACAGTTGTGATCAAAATTATTTCACCACCATACAATTTTGGTGTTTTAGCAAGTTGGACATTCATTCCGTATTTTGTTTATAGCCATATCAAATAAAGATGTGCCAAGTAGACAAATGCAACTTAAATTGTAACACTGTATTTTACAAAATACCAAAAAAGGACATTTTTCTTGATATCTCATTGACAAAATGATTCAACCCCATAGTTACATGCATCTTTAGTACTTAGTAGAACACCCTTTGGCAGTAATTACATCCTTCAAACGTGATACATAACCGGACACAAGCTTCTTGCAACCATCTACAGGTATTTTAGCCCATTCCTCTTGAGCAAAGGCCTCCAGTTCATTCATATTCTTGGGCTTTGTGCCTTCTTCAAGTCCCACCACAGCTTTTCTAGAGGATTTAGGTCTGGCGACTGTGAAGGCCACTCCAGAGTCTTCCAGCCCTTCTTCTGCAACCACTCTGATGTTGATATGGAGGTATGCTTGGGATCGTTGTCCTGTTGGAAGGTCCAACGTCTCCCAAGCCTCAGCTTCGTCACTGACTTCATGACATTTGCAGCTAATATATCCTGGTAGGAAATAGAATTCATATTGCCTTGAACGTGCTGGAGATTCTCAGTACCTGAGGCAGAGAAACAGCCCCAGAGCATGATAGTCCCCCCACTATGCTTAACAGTAGGCAAGGTGTTCTTCTCTTTGTAAGCTTCATTTTTTTCTCCTCCAGACATAACTTTGATTCATAGGCCCAAAGAGTTCCACATTTGTCTCATCACTCCGTAGAAGTTTCCCAAAACCTTTGGGGTTGGACCAGATGATTTTTGGCATACTGGAGTCGATTTTTCCTTGTGCCTGGTAGTCATAAGTGGGGTGCGCCTGGGAGTTCTGGCATGGAGGCCTTCATCTCCTAGTGTGCGCCTTATTGTCTGGGACGAAACCTGCGTTCCCCCCTCTGCAATGTCCTGTTGTAGTTCCTCAGCTGTTACCCGGTGGTTTTTCACCACTGTACGCTTCAAATACCGGACAGCAGTTGCACAGGGCATCCTCTTTCTACCACGCCCAGGTAGTGTTTCCACTATGCTTTTAGCTTTAAACTTGCGAATTATGCTCCCAACTCTGTCTCTTGGAATGTGTAATGTCTTTGCTATTTTCTTATATCCATATCCTTTCTTATGAAGAGAAATTACCTCCTCTCTTGACTTCTTTGACCACTCCCTGGACTTCACCATGTTGCAAAAACACCATTGACCTTCTACAAGAAGCTGAGCGTCACAGTCTTTTTCAATCAGTTTAATTGTGGCTCGTTATGGTTCTAATCACATCTACAGGTGTTTACAACACCTGATTGAAAAGACCTTATTCAAATTCTGTTCTTAAGAGTTATGATCTTCAAGGGGTTGAATAATTTTGTCAATGAGATATTAAGAGAAATGACACTGTTTGGTATGTTACAAAATATAATGTTGTAATTCAAGTTGCATTTGTCTATTCAATGCATTTTTATTGGATATGACTATAAACAAAATACGGAATAAATGTCCAACTTGCTAAAACACCAATATTGTGTGGGGGTTGAATAATTTTGATCACAACTGTGACACTTTAGTATGGGGAACATATTCACCATTAATTACTTGATTATTAACATGCAAATTAGTAACATTTTGGCTCTTAACTAGTCATTATTAATACTTATTAATGCTTTATTCGGCATGGCCTCATTATAACCCTAACCCTTTAACCCTAACCGTAACCAAATAACTCTAAATTAAGTCCTTGTTAATTAGAATATGTTCCCCATACTAAACTGTTACCGATTGGGGACGTCTCTACGCTGCTGATCCGCTTGAGATGGTTTCCTGTGGACGGGACTCTCGCTGCTGTCTTGGATCCGCTTGAACTGAACTCTCGCGGCTGTGTTGGAGCCACTATGGATTGAACTTTCACAGTATCATGTTAGACCCGCTCGACATCCATTGCTTTCGGTCCCCTAGAGAGGGGGGGTTGCCCACATCTGAGGTCCTCTCCAAGGTTTCTCATAGTCAGCATTGTCACTGGCGTCCCACTGGATGTGAATTCTCCCTGCCCACTGGGTGTGAGTTTTCCTTGCCCTTTTGTGGGTTCTTCCGAGGATGTTGTAGTCGTAATGATTTGTGCAGTCCTTTGAGACATTTGTGATTTGGGGCTATATAAATAAACATTGATTGATTGATATAACTTTGGCTTGAATTTGAAGGAAAACCACATTTTATTTTTCACTAAAGAAGGGTTCGGTGAATGCGTTTATGAAACTGGTGGGGTTCGGTACCTCCAACAAGGTTAAGAACCACTGCCCTAATACTTTTATTAAGAAAGTAAAGAAAGAAAATATACGGTATTTTATTGACATGGTATTTCCAGGCTTTTGCCTGCCGTAAAAAATGATGTGAAGGGCCAGATCTGGCCCACAAGCCTTAAGTTTGACACCTGTGGTGTAGGGAGTGAAGACAGAGAGAAGAATAAATGTATTTAGCAAGTAAGAACAAACAAATGTGTGTCATTAAAGAACAAGTGGCTTTAATCAGCCTGTTGTGCACATCTGGAAAGCCTCAGATTCTAAATTCCATGCAACTTAAAGTAGTCGTTTCCGTTAGTGACCACTGGATGTCAGGCTGTGATCATACTGAGGAGAAAAGACCGAGGCCCCAAAATGGTCAAAGTGAGTACTCATTGCTGTAACTGTTTACTTTTATATTGTCTCAAGTTGGACACTCAGCTGACCTCTGCATTCACTGGATATTTCTGGGGCACGCAAGAGCTATTAAAAGTCACTTTTTACAGACGGATCAGTGTTTAGACAGGAAGAAACCTTCTTTCACAACAAACTCTTTGACCTCAGAGAGCCTAACAAAGGCGTCACAGTCTCCATCCTCCTATTGTCTCCTGGTGAAGCTAACCCAAACAATCAAGGCGGTTCCGGGGAAGGTGTGTTTTAAATAGCACGTCTTGTTAGTTTGAAGTGCAGTAAAGATGATTTGACTTGATTTTCTCCATCGAGTTTGTATTTTTCCGTCAGTTTTTGTGCGACCAAGTAGGGCTGGGCGATATGGCCTTTTATTAATATCTCGATATTTTTAGGCCATGTCACGATCCACCATATATATATCGATATTTTGCCTTCGCTTTGAATGAAAACTTGATGCATATAACACAGCAGTATGATGATTATATGTGTCTACATTAAAACATTCTTGTTCATACTGCATTAATATATGCTCATTTTAAACTTTCATACAGAAAGGGAAATCACAACTAAGTCAATTGACCAAAACAGTATTTATTAAACAGTTATTAAGCAGTGGCACAAACATTCATGTCATTTCCAAAACAGAAAGTGCAAGAGACATTTTAAAACAAGCTATGTGTCCACTTTTGTGAATGATGTCACCAAGATGACTTATCCAAAATCAATCAATCAATCATTGTTTATTTATATAGCCCCAAATCACAAATGTCTCAAAGGACTGCACAAATCATTACGACTACAACATCCTCGGAAGAACCCACAAAAGGGCAAGGAAAACTCACACCCAGTGGGCAGGGAGAATTCACATTCAGTGGGACGCCAGTGACAATGCTGACTATGAGAAACCTTGGAGAGGACCTCAGATGTGGGCAACCCCCACCCTCTAGGGGACCGAAAGCAATGGATGTCGAGCGGGTCTAACATGATATTGTGAAAGTTCAATCCATAGTGGCTCCAAGACAGCAGTGAGAGTCCCGTCCACAGGAAACCATCTCAAGCGGATCAGCAGCGTAGAGATGTCCCCAACCGATACAGGCGAGCGGTCCATCCTGGGTCCCGACGAGCGGTCCATCCTGGGTCTCGACTCTGGACAGTCAGTACTTCATCCATGGTCATCGGACCGGACCCCCTCCACAAGGGAGGGGGGGACATAGGAGAAAGAAAAGAAGCGGCAGATCAACTGGTCTAACAAGGAGGTCTATTTAAAGGCTAGAGTATACAGATGAGTTTTAAGATGAGACTTAAATGCTTCTACTGAGGTAGCATCTCGAACTGAGTACTGGAGCCCGAACGGAAAACGCTCTATAGCCCGCAGACTTTTTTTGAGCTCTAGGAATCACTAATAAGCCGGAGTCTTTTGAACGCAGATTTCTTGCCGGGACATACGGTACAATACAATCGGCAAGATAGGCTGGAGCTAGACCGTGTAGTATTTTATACGTAAGTAGTAAAACCTTAAAGTCACACTAAAACAACACAAAGTGTACTTTTTGTACAAATTAATTTAATAACATTTGGACATACAAATTACAACTACATACAAATATAATTTGATTTAATTACAGTTTTGTACACCCGCCACTACAATAGTAAAAAAAAAAAAAAAAGTGCACTTTTGTGCATGATGTCACACACGATATTTCAATAACTGTCAAATAAAAATGAGCTGCATAATAGGAAATCAAATAGTGTATATTAGAGATGCGCGGATAGGCAATTGTATCATCCGCATCCGCGTCACCAAAGTCGTCATCCACCCGCCGTCTACCCGAACCATCATTTTATCAGGACCGTACCCGCCCGCTAACCGCCCGCTGAAATACATCAGAGGTTGGCCACCTTTACCACTCACAGAGCTATTTAAACCTGTTTCACAGAGTAATGATGACAATTGGAGCCGCTAACTTTCTCGCGACTTTTCAATAGCGTTCATCCTGATGACAAGAATATGGGCGTGCTGTGAAGCCATTGCCTTTGACACCTTCAACAACATGTTGTGTGCAGCACTGATGGTTGTGGTATAAACAACTTTAACACTTACTAATATGCGCCACGCTATGAAGCCACACAATACAGGATTGACAAACACATATCGGGAGAACATCCTCACAGTAACACAAAATAAACGCAACACAACTAATACCCATAATCCTTTGTATTCATGACACCCCCCCCCCCCCCCCCACCACCTTGCCGACGCACGGGGGGGGGCGGGGGGGTGTTGGGGTGTATAAAATAGTCAGGAAGTATCATGAATACAAAGGATTATGAGTATTTGTTGTGTTGCGTTTATGTTGTCAATGTCAATCAATCAATGTTTATTTATATAGCCCCAAATCACAAATGTCTCAAAGGACTGCACAAATCATTACGACTACAACATCCTCGGAAGAACCCACAAAAGGGCAAGGAAAACTCACACCCAGTGGGCAGGGAGAATTCACATTCAGTGGGACGCCAGTGACAATGCTGACTATGAGAAACCTTGGAGAGGACCTCAGATGTGGGCAACCTCCCCCCTCTAGGGGACCGAAAGCAATGGATGTCGAGCGGGTCTAACATGATACTGTGAAAGTTCAATCCATAGTGGCTCCAAGACAGCAGTGAGAGTCCCGTCCACAGGAAACCATCTCAAGCGGATCAGCAGCGTAGAGATGTCCCCAACCGATACAGGCGAGCGGTCCATCCTGGGTCCCGACGAGCGGTCCATCCTGGGTCTCGACTCTGGACAGTCAGTACTTCATCCATGGTCATCGGACCGGACCCCCTCCACAAGGGAGGGGGGGACATAGGAGAAAGAAAAGAAGCGGCAGATCAACTGGTCTAAAAAGGAGGTCTATTTAAAGGCTAGAGTATACAGATGAGTTTTAAGATGAGACTTATGTTGTGTTACTGTGAGGATGTTCTCCCGAAATGTGTTTGTCGTTCTTAATTGGTGTGGCTTCACAGCGTGGTGCATATTACTAAGAGTGTTAAAATTGTTTATATCATAACCATTAGTGTACTCTGTGTCACCCAGTATGCCTTGCAGTCGTGTGCGTGTTGTCGCCGAAGCCACACAGAACATGATGCTGGACTGACAATAAGATCGAACATGTTGTAGAAGGCGACAAAGCCAATGGCTTCGTAGCACGCAGCAATACTTGTTATCTGGGTGACTGCCGGTAGTCATTCAAGAGAATAATAGCGTCTCCTATTGACTTCTTCGCTTTATGACACAGGTCTTGAATGGCAAAGGATACCGATCCCAGAACCATGTATAATAAATATATTAGGATGGTTCAACCGCCACCCGCCCGAATCTAATTAAAATCTATTTTTTCGTCATGTCAACCGCGCGACCCGGGGTGTACCCGCGGACTCCGCGGATGAGACTGCAAACCGCGCATCTCTAGTGTATATCCTTCGCTATGTGGTAGGTTACTGCGGACATTATCTCATTTTTCATACAGTGTTGATGTGGAAATAGTTGCTATGGCATTTTGTTGGTGTGATGTTGACATGCGGAGTTTCAAGCACTCTTCATTCTCTAGCGGGTGACTTTTCAAATGATGCTACATTAGCAGTGCTGCTACTTTTTGTAGCAACGCTTTTGCCGCATAAATGTTCAACATAATCCCCGGTGAAGCCAGATCTATTTTTCTTGGGAATTAATTCTTCCTCCATTTGTTACCAGATTCGCACCACATCATCACAGCTAGCGTTACCATGTCGCTACCTCTCTGCTCCCCGGGAGCGTGTGACGTTGCACACTTGACGGATGTAAGAAGGGGCGCTTGTTTTATGTCTCTTTGACAAGGAGGTACAAGAAAGAGTGGGAAACACATGTAGTGTAATGCCCTCAGCTAAAAGCAACTGCGTGAGAACGTATACTCGAATATCACAATATATTCATTTTCTATATCGAGACAAACCCGCGATATAACGAGTATATCGATATATCGCCCAAGGTTAAATTACCTAACACTAGGGCGACATTGAATTGACATCAAGGTTTTAATTACTTTTATAATCTAACATGTGGGTTTTTTTTCTCCGCCAAGCCATGTAAAAGACATGTTCGTGTCAAAGTTGGTTTGTAATGAACCCCAAGATGCAGAGATGGAGGCAGGAATGGATTGAGAAAACTTGATTTAATAAAAATACTAAAACAAGAACAAACCAAAGGGGTACAACAAAAAGCGCGCACGAGGCGGATAACAAACAAAGAGAGCTTGCATGGGAGCTAGAAAACAAACGGAGCTTAGCATGGAAGCTAGCAAAAAACAAATAGGGCTTAGCATGGAAGCTAGCAGGAATCGAGCAGGAAACAGAAGTCGTACATGTAATCTGAAAACAAACTTGGAAGCACGGAACAAAAGGCTAACCGCAATAGCACATAGCTTACCGCAACGCTGCATTGACAAGACATGATACGACACGACAGGTAGCAATGGCAAGAGCGACAATACAATAATCCAGCACTCACTGGAGGAACAAAGCAGGTAAAATAGGATCGGGCTGATTGACACCAGGTGTGGCCAGGTGCCAATCAGCCGCAGCTGAGGGGAAAACAGCGCACAGGGAAAAAAACAGGAAACAGACAAAATAAGAGCGCTGACAGGAACTAAAACCAGGAAATACTAAACACACACACAGGAAAAACTAAATCACACACCAACTGTCAGTGGCAAGCCTGACAGTTCGCTAATCCGGATTATTGAGCCTCGCGTTTGTTTTTTCCCTAGCTTCAAACAGGTAGAAAGCCGTCTCACTCTGTATATTGCTCTCAGCCCCTTTATCTAACAGTAGGAATAACTGAATGCAGTGATCCCTCTTTTCAGTCATTCTAAAATCTTTGTCTCGGTGGACGGATAGCAGGTCACCAGCTCTAGATACACACAGGAGGCACGTACAGACAGTCTCCCTTCCCGTGACTCGCCATTGAGAAGTGGCCCAAAGTAACACCATGTATCGTATTTTCCAAATTCTAAAGCACACCGGGATATTAGGCACACCCTCTAAATTTTGGAAGCAAAAAATATGTTTCCATTTATTAGCCGCACCGGACTATAAGTCACGAATGTATACACACTTTAAATAATTGTAAACTAGGTGTTTATTATAATACGTTGAATTTTCAACATGTGACAGAATTTACAAACATCATTCTATGGTTTTGTCACCGCCTGTTCTCAAACTGATGTCCGTTCTGGTCCAGACTCGGCCGACAACGCGACGCGATGGAATAGCACACATCATGAAACAATTGAAGTGAAGTGAATTATATTTATATAGCGCTTTTTCTCTAGTGACTCAAAGCGCTTTACATAGTGAAACCCAATATCTAAGTTACATTCAAACCAGTGTGGGTGGCACTGGGAGCAGGCGGGTAAAGTGTCTTGCCCAAGGACACAACAGCAGTGACTAGGATGGCGGAAGCGGGAATCGAACCTGCAACCCTCAAGTTGCTGGCACGGCCACTCTACCAACCGAGCTAAACCGCCCCCTTGGTATTTGCATCCATTTACGTTCAATGGTTGTTCTCAATTCAATGATTATTGCAGGTCTCGTTGCGTGAACCTTGTCTTTTAGGTATCCCCGTAAAAAGAAGTCTAGTGGTGTGAGGTCTGGTGAACGTGGAGTGTATTCAACAAAACCCCTCCGTCCAGACCTCACACCACTTTACAATTTTAAAGGGGAACATTATCACAATTTCAAAAGGGTTAAAAACAATAAAAATCAGTTCCCAGGGGCTTGTTGTATTTTTCAAAAATTTTTTCAAAATTTTACCGGTCCCGGAATATCCCTAAAAAAAAACAACTTTAAAGTGTCTTTTTTTCGCTCTCTGCCAAGACACTGTTCATTTTCCTGTGACGTCACACAGTGCTGCCAATACAAACAAACAATGGCGAATACCACAGCAAGATATAGCGACATTAGCTTGGATTCAGACTCGGATTTCAGAGGCTTAAGCGATTCAACAGATTACGCATGTATTGAAACGGATGGTTGTAGTATGAAAGTATTGAAGAAGAAACTGAAGCTATTGAGCGAATAGCTATTGACGCTATTCATAGCCATAGCATGGCCGAATAGCTGCGTTAGCATCCCCGGTAAAATGTGCGGACGAAACATCTTGTGACACTGGAGCAACTTAAATCTGTCGATTGGTAAGTGTTTTTTTCGCATTAAATGTGGGTGGAAGGAAAGGTAACATAGTTGCAAATTCATCTGCAGGTTATCCATACATCTCTGTGCCATGTCTGCTTCAGCACCGCTGATAAATAGCATGTTAGCATCGATTAGCGTAGCATGTTAGCATCGATTAGCTGGCAGTCAACATCAACAAAACTCACCTTTGTGATTTCGTTGACTTTATCGTTGCAAATGCATCTGCAGGTTATCCATACATCTCTGTGCCATGTCTGCTTTAGCACCGCCGGTAAATAGTATGTTAGCCTCGATTAGCGTAGCATGTTAGCATCGAATAGCTGGCAGTCATGCCGCGACCAAATATGTCTGATTAGCACATAAGTCAACAACATCAACAAAACTCACCTTTGTGATTTCGTTGACTTTATCGTTGCAAATGCATCTGCAGGTTATCCATACATCTCTGTGCCATGTCTGTCATCACCGGTAAAATGTGGAGACACTCCAGCACATTCAATGGGGGTCTGGCGACAGTATTCTTGCCACTTTCGCATCTTTGGGCCAGTGGTGCAACTTGAATCCCTCCCTGTTAGTGTTGTTACACCCTCCGACAACACACCGACGAGGCATGATGTCTCCAAGGTTCCAAAAAATAGTCGAAAAAACGGAAAATAACAGAGCTGAGACCCGATGTTTGCAATGTGTTGAAAATGAAAATGGCGGCTGTATTACCACGGTGACGTCACGTTCTGACGTCATCGCCACAGAGTGATAAACAGACAGGCGTTTAATTTGCCAAAATTCACCCATTTAGAGTTCGGAAATCGGTTAAAAAAATATATGGTCTTTTTTCTGCAACATCAAGGTATATATTGACGCTTACATAGGTCTGGTGATAATGTTCCCCTTTAACAATTATTTTTCCACTTTAAGAGCATGATGCAGACAAAAACTCTGACTGTGTTTGCGTAAATCCAAATATTTTTAAAGTAAAATTAAAACTCTGGCCGAGTCATACCAAAGACTATAAAAATGGGACCCATTACCTGCCCTGCTAGGCATTCAGCATCAAGGGTTGGAATTGGGGGTTAAATCACCAAAATGATTCTCGAGCGCGGCCAGCGCTGATGCTCACTGCTCTCCTCACCTCCCTGGGGGTGCAACAAGGGGTACTTTACTTTCTTTACTTATTGCAAATTGTTCCGTGTGGCACCTTGAGACATGTATATGTTGATTGACTAAAAATAACATGTCTTCCTTCACTCTTATTTTATAGAGTTTTATGGCCAGTGGTGCAACTTGAATCCCTCCATCACAATCACAACTCGAATCGCAAATCCCAATTTTAGAGAGAAAAAGTGGAATTGAGTTTATTTCTCAAAATCGTGCAGGACTATTCCACACTCCTCCAAGGGAATGTTTATCTAAGGCCCCGTTTACACGAAGATGGATAAAGTTATCCAGGGTAAATCACACCTAACCTTATCCGTGTCCACACACACAACAATGCCACCGTTTAAGACCGCCGTCCCCCTCCGTCTGCGGCCTAGTACTCATGCGCGGAAAATGCACACGACATAGTCACCTCCAGTGTTGCTTTGTGTGCAAGTTGTTAAATGCAACTTATCTGAACAATATCCAGTGTTGTGGTATTTCAATTAACTGGAATCCAGTGTCCTGTGGGTTCAATTGTAGTGAATCACACCTGAGACATCATAAATTAATCAAATCTTTATTAGACACGTAAACAATGTGATGAAGAACATTTAACATCAATCAATCTAGGGATGTAGATATCTGGTTAGGACACTTCCCACTCTTTTGCCTTCACCTTCATTGTCCATACAATTTTGGTGACTTTGCTTTATATACTCTGGACCTCGACGTTGAGTCCGCGACATACATGGCAGACTATAACTCATACAGTCTGCTTTCCCAGTCCAAATACATTTGCCGTTTTCCTCGATAGCCAGATAATACAAAGCACACGCTTCCTTTTTTATCACATCCACAGGAGCCCGCATTCTCGTTGTCTCTCCTTCGACAAATGGATAAAGTTTTTCGCTAAGTAGCATCACAGCTGACCCGGCCAGACATTGGAAAGTTTTCTTGATGTCTGAGAAGTGTTGTATCCTAAATAGCTGCAATCGCTTTCTCTTAAAGGGGAGCTTTATGACCAGACCTACGTAATCATCACCAGACCTATGTAAGCGTCAATATATACCTTGATGTTGCAGAAAAAAGACCATATGTTTTTTTAACCGATTTCCGAACTCTAAAAGCGTGAATTTGGCGATCTAAACGCCTTTCAATTGTTCGCTGTCGGAGCGATGATCTTTCACCCGTGACGTCACAATGGGAAGCAATCCACCATTTTCTTAAACACATTACACACTCAAGTCAAATTAGCTCTGTTATTTTCCGTTTTTTCGATTGTTTTCCGTACTTTGGAGACATCATGCCTCGTCGGTGTGTTGTCGGAGGGTGTAACAACAAGATCAAGTCCGGATTCAAGTTAATTTACGTGGCGTGTGCATCGATTAGCACGGCATGCTAATCGATGCTAACATGCTATTTAGGCTAGCTGTGTGTACATATTGCATCATTATGCCTCATTTGTAGCTATATTTGCATCCAGCCTTTCCCTCCACCCACATTTAATGCCAAACAAACACATACCAATCGACTGATTTAAGTTGCACCAGTGTCAAAAGATGCGAAAGTCCCTTCTTTGGTCTGCACATTTTACCGCCGATGCTACGACAGACATGGCACAGAGATGTGTGGATATCCTGCGACACTCAAAGCAGATGCATTTCCAACGATAAAGTCAACGAAATCACAAAGGTGAGTTTTGTTGATGTTATTGACTTATGTGCTAATCAGACATATTTGGTCGCGGCATGACTGCCAGCTAATCGATGCTAACATGCTATTTAGGCTAGCTGTATGTACATTTGTAGCTATATTTGCATCCAGCCTTTCCCTCCTCTACATTTAATGCCAAACAAACACTTACCAATCGACGGATTTAAGTTGCTCCAGTGGTCTGGTCAAAAGATGCAATTTTTGGTTAAAAGGCGATCGCCGAATAACTTCAATAGCTGTTTGCTCAATAGCTTCAGTTTTTTCTTCAATTTCGTTTTCGCTATCTGCCCCCACACTCCAACCATCCGTTTCAATACATGCGTAATCTGTTGAATCGCTTAAGCCGCTGAAATCTGAATCCAAGCTAATGTCGCTATATCTTGCTGTGCTATCCGCCATGTTTGTTTGTATTGGCGTCACTATGTGACGTCACAGGAAAATGGACGGTGGATTTACAGATAGCGAAAATCAGGCACTTTAAAGCTTTTTTTTCGGGAGATTCCATGATGGGTAAAATTTTGAAAAAAACCTTGAAAATTAAAATAAGCCACTGGGAACTGATTTTTATAGGTTTTAACCCTTCTGAAATTGTGACAATGTTCCCCTTTAAGGTAGTTATGAGTGATTTCCACAAGCGTCTGTACATGTAGAGAAAGGAGAAACACGGGCATGTCTGGATGACTCACCTTCATATCTCCAGTGTTTAGCTCTGAGCTACGAAACCGCTTTATTATGAAGCTGGCTGTGGCGTAATCCTTCTGACGTCACTTCCTGTGTGGGGCGCGGTCTTTCGGGCGCCACCAGCCCACATCCCCGCCCCCTTCTCTGCGTCAGCTGAGGTGGGCGGGGTTTGGTGGTTGCAGGGGTGCAGCCCGGAAGAGTAGCGCTGCTTGGCATTCTGGGTATTTGTTCTTTTGTGTTTATTTTGTGTTACAGTGAAGATGTTCTCCCGAAATGTGTTTGTCATTCTTTTTTGATGTGGGTTCACAATGTGGCGCATATTCGTAACAGTTTTAAATTTGTTTGTACGGCCACCGTCAGTGTGACCTGTATGGCTGTTGGCTGTGATTAAGTATGTCTTGCAGTCACCAATATGTGTCATATTGCAAAGGAAAATGTTAAAGTGTTAGTATGTGCACAAACCTCTGAATAACAGATTACAAATATTTTTCAACTTGAATATAAAAATACACATAAATATTAAAAAAATAAGATTTTCCTTAAAATTACATATAAAACTGTTAGATTGTATGGACATAGACTTTTATATAACAAGCTACATATTAAATGAAAGTTAATTACTGTAATTTTACATGAATTTGAAAGTAATTTGAGAAAACAGAAAATGATATGTATTATTAATATGGTATTTTTCTGTAAAAAAATAGAAATATACGTAGTTTGTCATTACTGGCATATTACTTGAAATAACAGGCGGTTTGTTTATTTACAGATAATGTCTTCAATTCTACAGTTTTATAAACTATTTAAAAAAAATAGAAAAATTACAGTAGAAACTTAGAGTAAATTAACCATAAAAATAGGATTTTTTTTTTACAGTGTAGCTAAGAGCCGGAGATTTAAGAATTACACGGCTGACATACCTGGTGAGTAGCTCTGTCATTGGGGAGGACCTCAAAGTAAAGCCACTGCTCCTCCACATGGAGAGGAGCCAGATGATGTGGGTCGGGCATCTGGTCAGGATGCCACCCAAGCACCTCCCTGAGGAGGTATTTAGACCCAGGATGGACCCAGGATGGACCGCTCGCCTGTATCGGTTGGGGACATCTCTACGCTGCTGATCCGCTTGAGATGGTTTCCTGTGGACGGGACTCTCACTGCTGTCTTGGAGCCACTATGGATTGAACTTTCACAGTATCATGTTAGACCCGCTCGACTTCCATTGCTTTCGGTCCCCTAGAGGGGGGGGGGTTGCCCACATCTGAGGTCCTCTCCAAGGTTTCTCATAGTCAGCATTGTCACTGGCGTCCCACTGAATGTGAATTCTCCCTGCCCACTGGGTGTGAGTTTTCCTTGCCCTTTTGTGGGTTCTTCCGAGGATGTTGTAGTCGTAATGATTTGTGCAGTCCTTTGAGACATTTGTGATTTGGGGCTATATAAATAAACATTGATTGATTGATTGATTGATTTAGGGCATGTCCGACCGGTAGCAGGCCACGGGGAAGACCCAGGACACTTTGGGAAGACTGTCTTCCGGCTGGTCTGGGAACGCCTCGGGATCGCCCGGGAAGAACTGGACAAAGGGACTGGGGAGAGGGAAGTCTGGGCTTCCCTGCTTAGGCTGCTGCCCCCGCGACCAGACCTCGGATACGCGGAAAAAGATGGATAGATGGATGGATGGACGGACTTACCTGTGTAAAAAATTGTCCAAGGAGGGGGACCTTAAACGATGGTTTAGTAGGGCTGAAACAGGGCTTAGGCTAAATAATTTTTCCTGTAAGGGGTTAGTGTAGACATGGCCTAAAAGCCCAAGAAGAGCTTTTAGAAGGTGTTTTAACTTTACGAAACAAGTGCAGCCTGCTTGACGACCTTCTTGCGGCAGCAGCATCGTTCTGCCTTTGCCATTGTTCTTATCTCTTGGAACAAAGCCATCAGACTCAGGAAGAAGCTGTTGTCCTGTGTATGTGAGGCTGATGAGATCTGTTTAGTAAAGCTGTGAATTATAATGGCCTTTAAACATCAGACCTATCTCTTTCAGGCCTTAACAGCTGACAATAAAGCCCGTTTGGTTTCCTGTGTCTTACACATTTTCATCAAGGTTTCCTCTCACACCATCCTCTCCTCCATTCTGTGTTGTTGTAATTGGCCCATAAAATGAAATGTATGTAGACATATGTGGTCCTCTCTATTATTTCTTTGCTGAGACTAATTGCTCAGGAAAGAGACACTTGTCCTTCCACTTGGCTTTTCCCCTTCCTTTCCTTTTTGTTTTTCTTTACTGGTTCAACTGGAAACAGAGTGAACTTTTGATTTTCCTCAGCCTATCAAAACTGATGGACCAATCCATCTGACGTGTGTAAAAAAAAAAAAAAAACTTTTTTTTTTTTAGGTGGTGTTTGAGCTGATGCAATGCTTTCATAACCCTTGTAACAGAGGTTCCTAATGAGCCGCTCAGCTCCAAGACGCAGACTTGGACATAAAGTCTATCCTCAGAGAGTTTGACTGAAGTCTGCACTTTTTTGGAATTTTACCCATCGTTCACAATCATCATGACGGACAGGACGTCCATCCATCCATCATCTTCCGCTTATCCGAGGTCGGGTCGCGGGGGCAGCAGCCTAAGCAGGGAAGCCCAGACTTCCCTATCTCCAGCCACTTCGTCTAGCTCTTCCCGGGGGGATCCCGAGGCGTTCCCAGGCCAGCCGGGAGACATAGTCTTCCCAACGTGTCCTGGGTCTTCCCCGTGGCCTCCTACCAGCTGGACGTGCCCTAAACACCTCCCTAGGGAGGCGTTCGGGTGGCATCCTGACCAGATGCCCGAACCACTTCATCTGGCTCCTCTCGATGTGGAGGAGCAGCGGCTTTACGTTGAGCTCCTCCCGGATGGCAGAGCTTCTCACCCTATCTCTAAGGGAGAGCCCCGCCACCCGGCGGAGGAAACTCATTTCGGCCGCTTGTACCCGTGATCTTATCCTTTCGGTCATGACCCAAAGCTCATGACCATAGGTGAGGATGGGAACGTAGATCGACCGGTAAATTGAGAGCTTTGCCTTCCGGCTCAGCTCCTTCTTCACCACAACGGATCGATACAACGTCCGCATTACTGAAGACGCCGCACCGATCCGCCTGTCGATCTCACGATCCACTCTTCCCCCACTCGTGAACAAGACTCCTAGGTACTTGAACTCCTCCACTTGGAGCAGGGTCTCCTCCCCAACCCGGAGATGGCACTCCACCCTTTTCCGGGCGAGAACCATGGACTCGGACTTGGAGGTGCTGATTCTCATTCCGGTCGCTTCACACTCGGCTGCGAACCGATCCAGTGAGAGCTGAAGATCCCGGCCAGATGAAGCCATCAGGACTACATCGTCTGCAAAAAGCAGAGACCTAATCCCGTGGCCACCAAACCGGAACCCCTCAACGCCTAGGCTGCGCCTAGAAATTCTGTCCATAAAAGTTATGAACAGAATCGGTGACAAAGGACAGCCTTGGCGGAGTCCAACCCTCACTGGAAACGTGGACGGACAGGACGATAAATACAAATTTTTTATGCATTGTAAATATTAAATGCAATCGAAAGTCGCCAATGAAGCGTACTGGAGCCTATAAAAGCCCTTAAAAACATCCAAACACATTTATTAAAGCGTGCTTTGTGGGTGTAAGGAACAGTGTAACTTGGCCTGCCACCATCTCATCGCTGCCTGGGGGAGGGCGCAATAGACTACAGACGGTGGTGAAGTAGGCCAGCTTCGTCGCTTGAAGAAGCCTACAATTTGTGGTACATTTCATGACGGCTTAATGATGCAGTTACATTATTTGATCAACTATCAGAAACAGAAACTCATCATTTAACACAGTGGTTCTCAAATGGGGGTACGCGTACGTCTGGGGGTACTTGAAGGTATGGCAAGGGGTACGTGAGATTTTTTGAAAATATTCTAAAAATAGCAACAATTCAACAATCCTTTATAAATATATTTATTGAATAATACTTCAACAAAATATGAATGTTAGTTCATAAACTGTGAAAAGAAATGCAACAATGCAATATTCAGTGTTGACGGCTAGATTTTTTTGTGGACATGTTCCATAAATATTGATGTTAAAAATTTATTTTTTTGTGAAGAAATGTTTAGAATTAAGTTAATGAATCCAGATGGATCTCTATTACAAACCCCAAAGAGGGCACTTTAATTATGTGTAGAAATCTGTATTTATGATTGAATCACTTGTTTATTTTTCAACAACTTTTTAGCTATTTTTATATATATTTTTTCAAATAGTTCAAGAAAGACCACTACAAATGAGCAATATTTAGCACTTTTATACAATTTAATAAATCAGAACCTGCTGTATTTTACTTCTTTATCTCTTTTTTTCCCAACCAAAAATGCTTTGCTCTGATTTGGGGGTACTTGAATTAAAAACATGTTCACAGGGGGTACATCACTGAAAAAAGTTTGAGAACCACTGATTTAACATATTGTCTTTTTTTGCTGCTTCGACAAAGAAAAAGGTAAAGTGAAATAACTTAGTGTAGTATCCTACATTTCTCTTTTGTAAAGTAAATCTGAACAGCCAAAATGGGCATCTACAGTACATCAACTGTATGATTTGCCCAAGAAGCTGGACAGGACCAAAAAAAAAAAAAAAAAAGATTTTATTTGGCGGCCGCCTTAACAACAAAGCGCTGCGGGAAACCCTGATGGTATAACTATATATGTAATTTAGTGACAGGCACATCAATAATAACATTTAATATTTACGTATTTTAATCAAGGGGGGGGGGGTTGCCCACATCTGAGGTCCTCTCCAAGGTTTCTCATAGTCAGCATTGTCACTGGCGTCCCACTGGATGTGAATTCTCCCTGCCCACTGGGTGTGAGTTTCCCTTGCCCTTTTGTGGGTTCTTCCGAGGATGTTGTAGTCGTAATGATTTGTGCAGTCCTTTGAGACATTTGTGATTTGGGGCTATATAAATAAACATTGATTGATGATTGATTTAAGTTAAGTATTAGGATAGGGGTGGACACTATACTACTGATCCATTTTCCAAAAACGCATCACCACTTTGGCTTTTTTCCCCACGACACAATGATTACTGCAGACTTCATGAGAGCCAACAAATATGATAAAACATCACTTACTGTACAATATCTGCCATCATTAGGATGCCGACTGATAGAATCTTGTTATAGTTCCGTTGAGATGAAGTATATCCTCACAAAGAAAAGCGGGGTGAAACCAATCAATCAATCAATCAGTCAGTGTTTATTTATATAGCACTAAATCACAAGTGTCTCAAAGGGCTGCACAAGCCACAACGACATCCTCTGTTCAGAGCCCACATCAGGGCAAGGAAAAACTCACATTCCAGTGGGATGTCAATGTGAATGACTATGAGAAACCTTGGAGAGGCCCGTAGATATGGATGACCCGCCCCTTTCCCCCAGGGGAGCTTGGATGCAATGGACGTCGAGTGGGTCTAGCATAGTGGATCCAACATATTAGTGAGAGTCCAATCAATGTTGGGGCCAGCAGGTGACCATCCCGAGCAGAGACAGGTCAGCAGCGCAGATAATGTCCCCAACCGATGCACAGGCGATTGGTCCACCCCCGGGTTCTGACTTTGGTCATGACCTGTACCAACCAAGCGACTTTTCGTGTCGTTCTCGCCGTTCCCAGGTCTAAATTGGTTGTCAAAGTGTACCAACTTGTCGGAATACGTCCTCATTGTTCAACTTTTCAGATGAAAGGAGATGATTTATGATATACAACAAACTTTAACAAACAAAGAAAGCTCGATGAGGTCCACTTTGGCACACAAGCTTGTGATCACGGCGCCACTACATTTAGTTTTTCTTTGTTAGTGGGTTTTTTTTTTTTTCCCCCCTTGGCCTCAGTCTGCACCCCCACTCCAGGACCCAGGCTAAGACCGATTTTTTTTTAAATTTTATTTTAATCTTCTATTCTTTTCTCCCATACCCCCCCTGTTTACCTGTATGTCATCTTTTTTGTAAGGGGCGCTGGAAGCCGGCAGACCCGTCAGCGATCCTGTTCTGTCTCCCTGTAATGTTTGTCTGATCTTGAATGGGATTGTGCTGAAAATTGTAATTTTCCTGACGGAATAAATAAAGTACTATCTAATCTAATAATAACAATACCACAAATACTTGGTTAGTATTCAAATCACAAAATGTAAATGGAGTATTGTGGGCGCTATTTGGATGTTGTTGTTTTTTTTTTCAAATTACCTCATTGACTCCGCAGTAAGCAGACTTCTATTTACGTTTATTTAAGACTTAGAATGCTTTAATAAATACATCTGTCGTCATGTCTATCATAATGATTGTAAACGATAGGGGGGAAAAAGTACAGTTCCTCTGTATCGATTGGGGACATCTCTACGCTGCTGATCCGCCTCCGCTTGAGATGGTCTCCTGTGGACGGGACTCTCGCTGCTGTCTTGGATCCGCTTTGAACTGAACCCTCGCGGCTGTGTTGGAGCCACTATGGATTGAACTTCCACAGCATCATGTTAGACCCGCTCGACATCCATTGCTTTCGGTCCCCTAGAGGGGGTGGGGGTTGCCCACATCTGAGGTCCTCTCCAAGGTTTCTCATAGTCAGCATTGTCACTGGCGTCCCACTGGATGTAAATTCTCCCTGCCCACTGGGTGTGAGTTTTCCTTGCCCTTTTGTGGGTTCTTCCGAGGATGTTGTAGTCGTAATGATTTGTGCAGTCCTTTGAGACATTTGTGATTTGGGGCTATATAAATAAACATTGATTGATAATTGATTTAAGTTAAGTATTAGGATAGGGGTGGACACTATACTACTGATTCTCTGTACAAATATTACAATATATATTTGATCTGGTCCGTAAACTTATTTTCAGGTGAACAAACTGTAACTGCCCCCAGAACATGTGTTGCCGAATCCAAATTCCCAGAGTACTGCATGTTTCAAGTCAGACCGTGAAGCATTGGCTTTCCTTGCCAAAACCAGATGAAGAGTCCCATTTGGGGATTGGGATGACGTATTCAGAACTGAAGTTTACAAGTCTCGTATGAAGGGAGCACTTCCTCCTTAGCAACGCTGCATTTGTCCTCTTAAAGGGATTGTCCATCAATCCCAAAAACACCAAGAGGTCAGCAATGAGGGTAGGCATTGCCGAAATGGTCTAAATCAGTGGTTCTTTAGCGTACCCCCAAACCTCAAGTACCACCTCAGAAAAAAACTTGTCTTACCCTGTCATCATCATCGGCGGTGACTCGAACGAGTATGACGATCTTCCTGGTAAGGGTGTATCTCTTTATGAAAGACGCCTGTGTGTGACTTTGTTTAACGTGGTGAGACTGGTGCACGGACAGTTACCACACGATCCTTGACAGATCTGGGTCTGGGTCCAGTGAAATGGAGTCCAAGACGACTGGGGAACCTTTTCTGCTGCAGCCTTCCTCCGCCGTCGCAGCCGTTGTGGTAGTTCTTAAATTTACCGTCTTCCGCCTGCTCCGCCGTTGAAGTCTTCACCGTATCCCTGGCTAGGGGGCAGTCAGGTACTAGGCCTTTGCCACGGGCCACCGTGGGTAACAGTAGTAAAGGGGTTAACTTCCTAGTGCCCCAAGATCCCATTGAGGAGCCTCCACTGCCGGATGCACTTTAACTTCATGCCCAGGACACTGTCTTACCCTGTACCACCACAATGACCCACATTTAAATACAGTAGCGCAGTAGGCCTAAGTATTCATTAAAGGCAATGCTGAGGTTTTCTTTAACAAGTATATTGAACACTTTTGGCCGCTGTAACATTACACACCGTTTGAATATGAGAAAATAAAACACTGTACTTTAATCAAGGGATTATTTGGGGTACCAATAGATGGAACTCATCACTGGTCAGAAATGTATATAGCGAATTATATTGCAGCCTCCTGGGATAATGACATACAATAAATGCTCACGGATCACAGATTTAGTGTCATAAAAACAAGATCTTCTTTTGCAAACTGAGGAAGGTATTAATGTTTTTCTTTTCATATTTTCACCCGAGAGAAAGAGACCTTGGTTTTTTGTGATAATTAAAAAATATAGTTTTAATCTCTGTAGTATTTACCATACTGTGTACGGATACTATACTTGATATCGTTACTGTTGGTATTTGTGTTGATCCACCGACCTAGGTTTCCAGTGTGGAGTGCAGCCTGTTTAGCTAGTCTTCGTCCTCCAGCAATAATAATATTTCTCAGAAATGTAGTTTATTTGCCACCATGGAGGTTAAGATTGCTAACTTAGAAGTGGCTTTGCACTGTGGAAGGACGTTAGATTGTAATATGATGGTGTTTTTTTTTTAACCTGAAATAACATCAATTTACCATGAATTGATTTACATGGACCCCGACTTAAACAAGTTGAAAAACTTACTCGGGTGTTACCGTTTAGTGGTCAATTGTGCGGAATATGTAGTACTGTACTGTACAATCTACTAATAAAAGTTTCAATCAAACAGCAAAGTAGTAGAATGTATGGTAACTTCCAGAGGAAGTCAAAAGTCTGACGCTATTTTTAACTTTTATTGCCAATTTTATGATAACAACCCGCCCAATTCCAACAGGTCCTACCTGGTGTGTAAACACTTTTGCTTCATGGACACACAACAACACTTTCTCACTCTCCGCCAATCCACTTTCTGGCACGGACGGTGTGTTTGCAAACAGGGGAAAAATGAACATCAAATCAAAACATAAAACATTACCTCCATCAGGTTGATAGACAGTTGCAATAGCCAATCAAATCACGAGTTGTTGTCAGTAAGGCCTTCTAGATGGTCTAAGGCAGATATATAGTGATGTTATGAGCTAGGTATCATAAGAACTCTATTTCCCAGCATGCCACAGTAGTAAAGAGCATGGGCAGTAGCCACATTTAGTTTGTTAAATGTAGACATGCCGGCCGGGATGTTTTGCACGAGAACCTGTGGAGTAAACTTTAAGAAGTCAGCCAACACGCCTCGTCTGCATCTTTTATGATGAGACAAGACAACACATATATTTGCGAGGCCATTTTCAAGAAGGATATTTAAAGAGAAACTACATCTTGTGAGAACATCTCAACCAACTCCGATGAAATTTGAGTTTGGATATTTTATTTCTTTATTTTTTTTATGTTTAAAATGTTTTTTGCAATTTTAATTTTGACAGTACAACATAAGATATGTCTTAATTGCTGATGCGGTTTTATTGATATTTAAATGCCCCAGAAAATAACCCGTTTTGTGAACTGTTGATTAGAGATGTCTGATAATATCGTACTGCAGATATTAATCGGCCGATAAATGCTTTAAAATGTAATATCGGAAATTATCGGTATCTGTTTTAAAAAAGTAAAATGTATGACTTTTTAAAACGCCGCTGTACTTAGGAGTACACGGACATAGGCAGAAGTACAGAGCAGTTGTGTCTCCCAGTCGTACTTGCCAACCCTCCCTATTTTCCCGGGAGACTCACGAATTTCAGTTCCCCTCCCGAAAATCTCCCGGGGCAACCATTCGCCTGAATTTCTCCCGATTTCCACCCGGACAACAATATTGGCCGAGTGCCTTAAAGGCACTGCCATTGCTGCTGTCCCAATCACAAAATATCTACGGCTTTTCACACACACAAGTGAATGCAAGGCATACTTGGTCAACAGCCATACAGGTCACATTGAGGCTGGCCGTATAAACAACTTTAACACTGTTACAAATATGTGCCACACTGTAAACCTCCATCAAACAAGAATGACAAACATATTTCGGGAGAAGATATGTTTGTCTCCGCCTCCCTCTTCCTCAAATATCTCCCTCAACCCCTAACCAACCCCACCCACCTCAACCTCCTCATACTCTCTCAGGGAGTGCATGTCCCAAATTCCAAGCTGCTGTTTTGAGGCATGTTAAAAAGAATAATGCACTTTGTGACTTCGATAATAAATATGGCAGTGCCATGTTGGCATATTTTTCCCATAACCTGAGTTGATTTTTTTGGGAAAACCTTGTTACATTGTTTAATGCATCCAGCGAAGCATCACAAAGAAATTAGGCATAATAATGTGTAATTCCACGACTGTATAAATCGGTATCGGTTGGTATCGTAATCCGTATTTAAAAGATGGACAATATCGGATATCGGCAATAACGCCTTTATTGGACATCTCTACTGTTGATGTGTTTCAATGCCCAGTAGTGCGTAAATGTGGTCCTGTATAGTATTTCTCCAGCTATGATCATTTGGTGACATAAATAATGGTATTTCGAGAGGTAATCTTTGAAGTTGGACATCAGAGAAGGCCTAGGTGGGAAACGCACGGCCCGCCACTGCAATCGAAAGATCACAGCAAAACAAGATTGCATCACAATATCTCGTCGTGGTCCTCCTGAATGAAGCAGCAGACTACTTGCTTACCCTGCTGTCGCCGCCTTTAACAACGTTGTCTCTGCTTTTATTCAGAGAACTCAAAGCTTCAAAAATCAATCGCAGGTTAAAATCAATCAATCAATGTTTATTTATATAGCCCCAAATCACAAATGTCTCAAAGGACTGCACAAATCATTACGACTACAACATCCTCGGAAGAACCCACAAAAGGGCAAGGAAAACTCACACCTAGTGGGCAGGGAGAATTCACATCCAGTGGGACGCCAGTGACAATGCTGACTATGAGAAACCTTGGAGAGGACCTCAGATGTGGGCAACCCCCCCCCTCTAGGGGACCGAAAGCAATGGATGTCGAGCGGGTCTAACATGATAAAAGATCACGTTTGTAGAAAAGAAGGAGGGGCGATACCCTCAGCTGCTCTGCCTACCCAACCCGCAAAACAAATCGCTAATCCGCCGTCCCTTACCCCAAGCCCACCATCAGTTAAGGCCGCATATCCTTAATTGGAGGAAATCCTCCATCGAAAGTTGGCGCAGCTTGCGGTGTCATCAGTTATCTTCAATGTTAGGGGGGGCCTTAGCGGCGAAGCATGGGATTAATTATCGCACCACTTTTGAAGGAAATGACTCCCCAGTGAAATCAGTGGTCTGAGGCCTTTCAGAAGTAGCCAAAAAAGACATAGGATATTGAGCCAAAAGAACACATGGCTCGTGTTTGAGAGCAAAAGTCATGATTTTAAACTGTTAGGATGGCCGGACGTTATCGGATAGGCATGTCACAGAAAAACACATCTAGTCATCTAAAGGTGAAATAATAATTTTAGAATAATTTGACCTTTGTAATCTCTGAAGACCTCATCTTCTCCAATTTCAGCTGTAATCCTAATGAGGGGTTGGTTCAAATGTACTCCCTAAGTAGTGCACTCAGCTTTTTTTCATGTGTCAGCACATATTTTGTTTCTCATTAAACAGCTATCGCTCTTGAGTCAGGCCCCTCGGCCCGATATTCAAAGCTACCCCACCTCTTCCTGTGCATTTGGGCCTTCCCAGAGTGTGGAGGTCTTGAATCCAGGTCCAGTCCTGATAGGTCCTTCTGTTTGCTCTTTGTTGGTTGTAGCAGGAGTGTCCTTAGTCTTTCTAACAATGGCGGTCCACGGAAAAATAAAGGATGCAAAAAAGATACATTTTGTTCTTTAACTTTTGGGTTGCCAGTAGGGGTGTGGGAAAAAAATCGATTTGAATACGTTGTGCGATTCAGAATCGATTCTCATTTTTTTAAATATCGATTTTTATTTATTTTTTATTTTTTTTATTTGTTTATTTTTTTTAATCAATCCAACAAACCACTACACAGCAATACCATAACAATGCAATCCAATTCCAAAATCAAACCTGACCCAGCAACACTCAGAACTGCAATAAACGGAGCAATTGAGAGGAGACACAAACACGACACAGAACAAACCAAAAGTACTGAAACAAAAATGAATATTATCAACAACAGTATCAATATTAGTTGTAATTTCAGCATAGCAGTGATTAAAAATCCCTCCCTGACATCAGCATTAGACATTTATATATAAAAAACGAACAATAGTGTCACAGTGGCTTACACTTGTATCGCATCTCATAAGCTTGACAACACACTGTGTCCAATGTTTTCACAAAGATAAAATAAGTCATATTTTTGGTTCGTTTAATAGTTAAAACAAATTTACATTATTGCAATCAGTTGATAAAACATTGTCCTTTATAATTATAAAAGCTTTTTAAAAAAAATATACTACTCTGCTAGAATGTCAGCAGAATGGGGTAGATCCTGCTGAAATCCTATGTATTGAATGAATAAAGAATCGTTTTGAATCGGAAAAATATCGTTTTTGAATCGAGAATCGCGTTGAATCGAAAAAAAAATCGATATATTATCGAATCGCGACCCCAAGAATCGATATTGAATCGAATCGTGGGACACCCAAAGATTCGAAACCCTAGTTGCCAGGTAGTTTTTAGCAATTTTACATTTTTACTGGTTTCCTTTTTTCTGTTACAATCTGTGTGATTGTATATTTACTCTTTTTATTCCGTTCATTGCGAAAATGTAATTTTTTTTTTTCCTTACTACCTTTAATACCTGTAATAAACCCTAAGGGGTCAGGAAAGATACTGCACGTTGTGAAATGCGCCCCTCTTCTCCGGGCATATCAGCGCAATAATAATTCATTTTCTACCACTTATCCTTAATAACTTTGACAAAATAATAGAATGAAAAATGACGCAATATGTTACTGCATATGTCAGCAGACTAATTAGGAACCTTTGTGTGTTTACTTACTAATGAAAGACAAGTTGTGTTGTACGTCCACTATTTTATTTAAGGTCAAACTTGCAATAAAAAACATATGTTTAATGTACCGTGAGATCTTTTGTTAAAATAAAGCCAAATATTGCAGTTTTTTGTGGTCTCTTTTATTTAGAAAAGCATCGAAATTATTTTGGTACCGCTATCGAAATTTTTTTGATGCCACTACCAAAATATTGGTATTGGGACAACAATATGGCACTGTAATAAGTTACATTTAGAACCAGTTTAGTTTAAAACTTAATCAGTTTGGGGGTTGTCTGCCTGGAAAACTTTAAAGCCCCTGACTTATATTGCAATTATGAACTGTACAAGTCAAAAACTGCTGTATAGATGTGTTTGTATATATAAAGTCTTGTTTTGTTATTCACAGTTGGAATACCTTATTTCTTTGAATTGCCGCAGGGCATATAGTATGCGCCTGCCTTGAATTACAAAATAATTAGCGCATGCTTAGTATTACCGCCTGGTCAAACTTGTGACGTCACGAATGACACTTCCCCTGTCATCCTTTTCAAAGTGGAGGAGGCTGATTTCAATACGGGTAATTTGAAATCGCATAAAGAGAAGAAGATTAAGAGCTATTCAGTAGGATTTAAGGTCCAAGCTTACACTACACTCAAATTTTTACTGCATGCCTTTGGTAAGTGCCGGAGTGAGAAGAGGTTTTAAAACAATTAGCGCATGCTTACTTTTACCGCATGCCTTTGGTAAGCGCAGGAATGAGAAGAGGTTTTAAATTAAGTAGCGCCCCGGCGGCAATTCAAGGAAATGCGGTAGTTGAAGAATGCCTCTCGACTGGAATTCTTAAGAAGATGTTGGTTCCCTCCAAAAGCTATTAAGCGCCTACATTGGCACACAGGCGGTTCGGCCTTATTAAACGTATATATCATTACGCTGGCCGCCGTCCGCCGCCACGTTTACGGCCCGCCGCGGCGCTTGCGACGTGTTGATTAGCCGTGTGGAAAACAGGTAATTGAAGCAAGACATCTAAATATAACTAAGTGCGATTAGCACTGAGGGGACATGACGTATGATGCTCATTAACGGGCGAACAAACGGGCTCCACTCTCACCGTGCCACCCTCAGCCTTCCCGCCCACATTCCAGTCATTACTGGGTACGCAGGACTGTCAGCATCACTCACTTTGCCTCTCCAACGACTCAATCTGGACGGCCTCATTGTTTCTCATACATTAGATTAGATTAGATGCTGTATATACATTTCAGCATAGTAGGGTTGTACGTATAGTACCGCGATACTAACGAATCATATTCGGTACTATACTGCCTCTAAAAAGTACCGGTCACCGCCCCCTGCCTGCCCGTCGTCGTCACGTCGTGTCATTGCTGGTTTACGAGCAGAGGAGCATGTTCGGCAGTACACAATCACAGAGTACTTACAAGCAGACACAGTGTATAGACAGAAAAAGGAGAACAGACGCATTTTGGTTTAAAAACTAATGATAAAGGTGAAGTTATAACACTGAAACGCCCTCAGGAAGAGGTGCTTTAAGACATGGCTAGCTAACAAGCGGTTAAAGTCCATCCGCAGTCGGCAGTGTTTTAGCTACTTCTAAATCACTAATCCTCGCCTCCACGGCGACAAATAAAGTACGTTTCTTACAAGTATCATCCCTGCAGGACGAGGAAGAGCTAAACACGTTTCACGTCAAAATGGCGTTGGTATGTGACATGTTACATTTTTTTAGCCATTTTCGCAGGTGTACACCTTACAGTCATTAAACTCAGTACATGACACATGCCACCTGTTAGCATGATAGCTATTTTAGGCTATTTTACACTTGTTTTCGCTAATTTCACAGCCGTTCACCTTGTTATATAACTTGGTATATGACACATGCTCACTGTTAGATTGCTACCGCTTGCGTCTAATGGCGTTAAAATGTAAACAAACGCCATTGGTGGAGCTACACCTAACATCCACTGTAATGATATCAAGTACAAAAGCATATCATGTGGATACTACCATAATTACATCAATATATTTTAGCATCACAAAATCTTATTTCGTTTAAAAAAATGTATGTTATGTTCAAAAAATTCACATGAGGACTTTGAATATGAGCAATGTATGATCCTGGAACTACTTGGTATCGGATTGATACCCAAATTTGTGGTATCATCCAAAACTAATGTAAAGTATCCATACAACAGAAGAATAAGTGATTATTACATTTTAACAGAAGTGTAGATAGAGCATGTTAAAAGAAAGTGAGCAGATATTAAAAGTAAATGAACAAGTGGATTAATAATTCATTTTCTACCACTTGTCCTTAATAATTTTGACAAAATACAATGGAAAATGACACAATATGTTACTGCATCAGTGTTTCCCAGAGGTCAGGTATCTATTTGTCGCGGTGTGGTCGAGCGGCGGGGGGGTGGGGGTTGGCAGCAGCGGTGGCGGCGATGACCAAGAAGAACGCGGAGTTGGAATATAATTACAACACTTTATGTACATATTTCTATACATATTTATATAATATTTACATATTTATATAATATGTAACTACAAGCTCCATTCACAGACAGAGTCCCATTGCTTTTATGAGCGGTCGAGCGAGTCAAAAGCCGGAAAAAAAATAAAAAAATAAAAATAACTATTTATTTTAATTTTTTTTATTTGTGTCGGCCGTAATTCTTTCTTGGCGGGCCGCCACAAATAAATGAATGTGTGGGAAACCCTGATGCACATGTCAGCAGACTTATTAGGAGCCTTTGTTTGCTTACTTAATAATAAAAGAAAAGTTGTCTCGTATGCTCACTATTTTATTTAAGGACATACTTGCAATAAGAAATAGGGATGTCCCGATACAACTTTTTTACTTCCGATACGATACCGATATTGTAGCCTTGAGTATTTGCCGATACCGATATCAATACGATACGATATAGGCACAAATCATACATATATTTATTCCTTATTTTGTTTTGTGGAATGTTAGAAAAGGCTTGATAAAGTGATGTTACTGTTACTGATGTTGTAGTGTTAAAATAGAAAACAATAGTCAGCAAGAGTAGGTATAGGAAAAACTGACCCATTTATTATTAACCAATTGGTTACATAAATTTTAACCTTCAACATAAGAGTATTACCTCAACAAATCCAATAAAAACAAAATGTTATATTTAAAATGCAAAATAACCACTAATACCAACATAATTATACAATTGAAAAGAATAAATTAGAAATAAAGTAGAAGATGCTGAAAAATAACCTAAATAAATCCAATAAAAAAAAACAAAAAACGTTTTAAAGTGCAAACAATTCAAGTTCACTTCAGTTATTTTTTTACTGTCAGCATATGTTGGAAACAACTGTGGGCAGGGACAGAAACAACTGTGGGCAGGGACAAAAACCACAAAAACAACACAATATTGTCCACTGTCCAACTGCTCTAAATTAAGAGTTCACAGCTCCAGTTTCACTGACTGACTATGCCCAAAACAATGTAGTATATACTCTTAGTCTTCACTGAAGAATAGTGTAAACACAATAAACATATCACTCTAATAACAAGAGCATAAAACAAATAATAATCAGTCAGTGCTGACTACCCTTACTATTCCTCCTCCTCCTTCTCCACTTTCTGCAGTCCGAGAACAATGTGGAGATTTTCTTTTAAGAAGATAAGCATTTCGGCATGCTGTGAGTTAAAATACTTCCACACAGCCGACATCACTACACTTTGCTGAGCACACGCGTTGTCGTTGTTGTGATCACGTGGGCTGTGCATGCTGGATCAGAGACGCTCTTCTTCCGCGGCCGCCACCAACGTTAATTAAGGGGCATTGCCGCCACCTACTGTGTTGGAGTGTGATCAAACCAGTCACCTATTATAGAAGTGCTGCAGCGGCAAATGGACAGCTTATATCGGAGTTTTTAGATTCAGTCCGATAAAATCCGATATTCACTTTTTTGGCCAATATCGGACCGATTTCCGATATCAATATCGGATCGGGACATCCCTAATAAGAAACATACGTTTAATGTACCCTAAGATTATATGTTAAAATAAAGCCAATATTGTATTTTTTTGTGTGCTCCCCTTTATTTAGAAAAACATCGACAAGTACAGAAAAGTATTGAAATACATTTTGGTATCGGTACATAATAATTATCATGCAGGAGTTGTGTGTTGTTGCTGTAATGGCAAAAGAGTTATCATGTCTTCACACACACACACACACACACACACACACACACACACACACACACACACACACACACACACACACACACACACACACACACACACACACACACACACACATACATACATGCACAGCCCAGGCCATATTGTTTGAACTCAATGCGGCCCCCCGAGTCAAAAAGTTTGAGGACCCCTGCCCTAGAGTCTTTCGTTTTTCAGCATGCGACCCTCACTGTAGAAAGTTGGGACACACCTGATGGAGAGAAAGAGGTCAACAACACAGAATGTCCGTGTTTACATCATCGCTTCAGCTTCATCTTGCGTTACAAAACTATCTTCCAATTAGTCCCATTGCTCCACATGACATGTTGAAACAACTTGGACAAACAATGAGGTCTGCTGACCGGCGTGTCGCTGGCCTTGGGCTTCCTGGCGACTGCTGGGGCGAAAAGCTGTGTTGCAAGGATGGGAAAAGTTCTTCATTGCTCTGTCGGGTAGAGAGTTGAGATTAGATGTTTGGAATAGGCAGCTGTGCTCGTGGAAGTGATCCATGTTGTTGCTGAAGTTTCCTACATTGTTGTTTCAAGGTTAACTGCACTTTTTTTTTTTTTTCTAATTTCTGCTTATTATTCACAATACTTAGGAGCGATCCCAACTGGACTGTTTTTCAAATTGTTTCCAAAAAATCTTTTGAAATGTGGACTCGTCAGACCACAGAACACTTTTACACTTTGCATCAGTCCATCTTAGATGAGCTCAAGCCCAGTGAAGCTGGCAGCATTTCTGGGTGTTGTTGATAAATGGCTTTCGCTTTGCATAGTAGAGTTTTAACTTGCACTTACAGATCTAGCGACAAACTGTAGTCAATGACCGTAGTTTTCGGAAGTGTTCCTTAGCCCATGTGGTGATATCCTTTACACACTGATGTCGCTTCTTGATGTAGTATCGCCTGAGGGATCAAAGGTCACGGGCATTGCTGCTTATGTGCAGTGATTTTTACAGAGTTTCTGAACCTTTTGATGATATTACGGACCGTAGAAGGTGAAATCCCTAAATTCCTTGCAATAGCTGGTTGAGAAATGTTGTTCTTAAACTGTTCGACAACTTGCTTCACGCATATGTTCGCAAAGTAGTGCCCCCTCACCCCATCCTTGTTTGTGAATGACTGAGCATTTCATGGAAGCTGGTTTTATGCCCAATCATGGCTCCCACCTGTTCCTAGTTAGCCTGTTCACCTGTGGCATTTTCCAAATAAGTTTTTGATGACCATTCCTCAACTATCTGTCTTTTTTGAAACATGTTGCAGGCATCAAATTCCAAAAGAGCTAATATTTGCAAAAAACAACAAAGTTTTTCAGTTCCAACGTTAAGTATCTTGTCTTTGCAGTCTGTTCAATTGAATATAGGTTAAAAATCGGTGGCTGAGTAAATACTTTTTTGCCCCACTGTACCTACAGTCTGTGTTCCCCTTTAAGCCATCAAGAGGTTTTTTTTATGAAGATGCATTGTAACCCCGCTCTTTCCTCATTGTAACCTCACTGATTACTAATAACCAACATATGGATTTATGTAAGGAGGGGTAGAAATTTCTGGCCTTTGCTCAACTACTTAATGAGGTATGAACTTCTCATTAGGTCACGCCTACCCTTTATATATTTTTTATATTGTATAAACACACACACTTTCAAAATCAAGCTCATATCAGCACAGGCTGGGTGTAATGAGGCCAATAAAAACTCCAAAGTGCGTGCGTGCGTGAAGAATGAGTTTTGACCTGGGTTCTCTAACAAGGGAGCTTGTTCAGCACGCTATAAAAGTCTTAATTGAACGTGAACCGTATATGTGCTGGAAACTGAGAAAAAAAATACTGTAGTAGTTTGATGGATGTGTTTCTGTAATTGTGTTTTCTTTTGTTTTTTTCCAGCACACTGAAATTTGCATTTGTTTCAAATAGGGCTGGGCGATATATCGAAATATTCGATATATCGCGGGTTTGTCTATACAGAAAATGACTATATCGTGGAATTCGAGTATACGTTCTCACGCAGTTGCTTTTAGCTGCGGGCATTACACTACATGCTCTTCCCACTCTTTGTGTCTCCTTCTCACAGACAGCAAGTGCACCTTCTTACATACGTCACATATTGTCATGTCATACGTCACATACGTATACGCCCTCGCGGAGCAGAGATGTAGCAGCGTGGGTAACGTTAGCTGTGGTGCGAGTGGTAATACGAGAGAAAGAAGGTGCAAATAAAGGAAGAATTGATTCCCAAGAAAAACAGCAGGGGGTCCATCGTCTGGCGGTGGTTTGGCTTCAAGAGGGAATATGCCTAACAGACAACCGTAATTTGTCAAGTGTGGGGCAAAAGCGTTGCTACAAAAAGTAGCATTACTCATCAATATGTAGCAGCATTTGAAAAGTCACCTGCAAGAGAATGAAGAGTGCTTACTCCGCATGTCAACATCTCCATTCGGTGCCACACTTTCAAACCATCAAAATGCCGAGGCAAACATTTCCAGATCAACACCGTAGGATAAAAGTAGTCGACAACAAAAGAAGATAATGTCCGCAGCAACCTGCCACATAGCGAAGGACGAGCACTATTTGATTTCCCATTAAGCAACTCATTTTTATTTGACAGTTATTGAAATATCTTGTGTGACATCATGCACAAAAGTGCACTTTATTTGTTTTAAACTATTGAAATGGCGTTCTGTACAAAAAGTGCACTTTAATTTAGTGTTGTCTTGATATGTCAGCTCTCCCGTACAAAGGCAATACCTAGTAACTCACGTCTAGCTGATTTTGAGAAAACAAAGGAAAACCAATCTATCTTGATGCTGTCTTACAAAGATCTACAAAGTCATCAAACGTATAGATGTTTTCTTGAGCTTTCATTTTCTTGCCGATTGAGCCATGGATTGAATCTGCTCTCATGAACGTGTGCCCTTTCTCCAGATATTTTATCACAATCTCGGGTGGACCCCATTCTGCGTTTGCACATTGGGCAAGTCTGGTTTTTATTTTGACCTCCACAGTTATCTGCCCAAAAGAGTATGCAAGGGGAAGAATTAAGAACAATACATTTAATGAAGGTGCTTGCAACGTCCTGGGCCAATCTTCCAAATATCCCCTCGTGCCATAATATCACATAATCAGGTTGACTGTCGGCCCCCATTCCTGCAAATGTCTCATTCAAGACAATAAGGCGACTGACAAAGAAGCTCCGATTGGTCCCTTGAGATACTAGGTTTTTCTGTTGTATCTACGCGGTTATGTGGTAGTTGCTAGGTCCTGCCATGCGCGTAACAGCTTACTTACGGAACAAATTACAATATCGCATACACTAATGTAAAGCATATCACCCAGGAACTCCAAAATTATTATCTGCTCAGTTTTGACCAAAATGGAGTTACTGGGTTTTGCCTTTGGACGGG
>NC_084624.1:41639927-41659927 GCF_033978795.1 Nerophis ophidion
TGTCGCTATATCTTGCTGTGCTATTCCCATTGTTTGTTTACATTGGCAGCACTGTGTGACGTCACAGGGAAATGGATAGTGGTTTCGAAGATAGCGAAAATAAGGCACTTTGAAGCTTTATTTAGGGATATTCCGGGACCGGTAAAATTTTGAAAACAACTTAAAAAAATACAACAAGCCCCTGGGAACTGATTTATATTTTTTTTAACCCTTTTGAAATTGGGATAATGTTCCCCTTTATGTTTCTAGAAGGTCAACGGGCTCATAGTGATGTTTGTAATAGTTGTGACTGGGAAGTGTTTTTTTATAATTTGGGGAGTGTACGACGTCAGCTGCTCACCTGCTAAACACATATCTGCTCATCCCGACGCCGTAGCACTGACTCCATGCTTTCTGAATACGCACTGCTGATTGGCTTTGTATGTAACCAATCAGATGGTTGTGTGGGCGGGTGCTCACTGCTCAGACAGAGGCAGCTGCAGAGCAGCTTGTTAAGACTTTAGGTTCCAAACTCGTTCGATACACCCTCGTACCGAACTGAAACCCCCGTACCGAAATGGTTCAATACAAATACACGTACCGTTACACCCCTAGTGAGAATGTATACTCGAATATTACGTAATAGTCATTTTCTATATCGCACAGAGACAAACCCGTGATTTTTCTTATATCGATATATCGCCCAACCCTAGTACAGAGTTAGCGCACCCAGGAACTCCGCAGTCTACCTTTTGATGTGTACTGACGGAAGTATTCTATTTGATGCGCAGCGGTAGTCTTAGACAGAAGTGACGGTGTTATGCCGTCAGCGCAGACCCGCCTCAGCCCCCAAGTGCTGGCCTCTCCTTCCGCCAAGCCTGGTCCCACGCTCCAAACGACCTTGCACTCCCACACAATTTACACTTTTGAAATCTGTTGGCGCTCATATTTCCAAGAATCCTCAGTGGTTTATGTGCACTGAAAATAAAGCAAAGAGCAGACACTCAAAAGATAACATTTCACATGAACACGCTGACCTTAGCTCACTGGAAGAAATCTGGAGAGCTTGACACAGTGTGACGCCCTGCCAACAATACCATTTTTCCATCATCTCCCACGTGTGGTCCACTCCAACCAATCCGCCATAAGCGAGTTTTCTCAAAGTGGGGAAATGAGTCGGTCATAATGTTTTATTTTCGTTTCCATTTGCAGCATTGTTGTTTGGACCTGGGCTTCCCACACAGAGCAACTTTTAAACACAGCGATTAATTTTAATGGACAGGCTCTTCCTCCCTCGCGTTGTTGTTCCCATACTCTTGAGCGAACTCCAACTGCCGCCTCTTTACTGATAAATTCCCCGCAGTGGAATCACGCTGATTAATTGACTTAATCGAGCAGCGGAGTTGATGAAAGGATGTTGGCATCCTCCGCTTCCAACATTTGTTTCAGCATCTTTAGCAACGCTCACAAAGACCTGCCGGGATGTGCAGCGGACAGAACACGACCTCAACGTGGAGCCTTTATTTTATTTAGCTCCAGCAGGTGTGGGGAGCAGAGGGATGCAAAGACGTCATCGTCTAATTTGCATAATTGGACAGGACTGATTTGCATGTAATTGTAATGGACTGACGGAGACAGGAATAACATTGTGGGAGACGAAACTAAAAGGGCTTTTAGACGAGGCAGGAGTCAGAGCAGCACCCGCTGCTTCTTGAGAAAAGCGATGCTTTCTTTCATTTTAAAGCCCCTATGTTTGTCTTTGTTACCTTTAAATGCACCAAGAGACCATGTAAACGCTGGGGTGTGTCCGTCTGTGTGTTAGTTAGCTGGTCGGTGAGCCCAGAGGTTCTCAAATGGGGGTACTCGTAAACCTCGGGGTACTTGAATGTATGCCAAGGGGTACGTGAGATTTTTTTTGGAGGTGGCAGAGGGGTTAGTGCGTCCGCCTCACAATACGAAGGTCCTGCAGTCCTGGGTTCAAATCCAGGCTCGGGATCTTTCTGTGTGGAGTTTGCATGTTCTCCCCGTGAATGCGTGGGTTCCCTCCAGGTACTCCGGCTTCCTTCCACTTCCAAAGACATTCACCTGGGGATAGGTTGATTGGCAACACTAAATGGTCCCTAGTGTGTGAATGTGAGTGTGAATGTTGTCTGTCTATCTGTGTTGGCCCTGTGATAAGGTGGCGACTTGTCCTGGGTGTACCCCGCCTTCCGCCCGATTGTAGCTGATATAGGCGCCAGCGCCCCCCGCGACCCCAAAAGGGAATAAGCGGTAGGAAATGGATGGATGGATGAATATTCTAAAAATAGCAACACTTCAAAAATCCTTTGTAAATATATTTATTGAATAATACTTCAACAAAATATGAATGTAAGTTCATAAACTGTGAAAAGAAATGCAACAATGCAATATTCAGTGTTGACAGCTGGATTTTTTGTGGACATGTTCCATAAATATTGATGTTAAAGATTTATTTATTTTTGAAGAAATGTTTAGAATGAAGTTCTTGAATCCAGATGGATCTCTATTACAATTCCCAAAGAGGGCACTTTAAGTTGATGATTACTTCTATGTGTAGAAATCTTTATTTATAATTGAATCACTTGTTTATTTTTCAACAAGTTTTAAGTTAATTTTATTTCTCTTTTTCCAAATAGTTCAAGAAAGACCACTACAAATGAGCAATATTTTAAAGTTAAAGTTAAAGTACCAATGATTTTCACACACACACTAGGTGTGGCGAAATTATTCTCTGCATTTGACCCATCACCCTTGATCCCCCCCCTGGGAGGTGAGGGGAGCAGTGGGCAGCAGCGGTGCTGCGCTCGGGAATCATTTATGGTGATTTTTTTTCAACCAAAAATGCTTTGCTCTGATTAGGGCGTACTTGAATTAAAAAAAAAAGGTTCACAAGGGGTACATCACTGAAAAAAGGTTGAAAACCACTGGGTTAGCCGCATAACTCAAAAAGATATAGGTGGATTTTCATAAAACTTTTGGGAAAAGTCTAAAATGGTTTAATGCAAGGGTTTCAAACTCAAATATATAGTGAGACACAATTTAAAACTGAACAAAGCCGCGGGTTGAGTTTGAACAAATTTACTTTTTAATAGGGACCCAAACAAGTTTTGCATTGAATATTGAACAAGCAAGGCGTATATAACTTTATAGTCCATCCATCTTCTTCCGCTTATCTGAGGTCAGGGCGCGGGGGCAGCAGTCTAAGCAGTTAAGCCCAGACTTCCCTCTCCCCAGCCACTTCGTCCAGCTCCTCCCGGGGGATCCCGAGGCGTTCCCAGGCCAGCCGGAAGACATAGTCTTCCCAACTAGTCCTGGGTCTTCCCCGTGGCCTCCTACCGGTTGGACGTGCCTTAAACACCTCCCTAGGGAGGCACTCAGGTGGCATCCTGCCAAGATGCCCGAACCACCTCATCTGGCTCCTCTCGAGCAGCGGCTTTACTTTGAGCTCCTCCCGGATGGCAGAGCTTCTCACCCTATCTCTAAGGGAGAGCCCCGCCACCCAGTGGAGGGAACTTATTTCGGCTGCTTGTACCCGTGATCTTATCCTTTCAGTCATAACTCAAAGCTCATGACCATAGGTGAATGTGGGAACGTAGATCGACTGGTAAATTGAGAGCTTTGCCTTCCGGCTCAGCTCCTTCTTCACCACAACGGATCGGTACAACGTCCGCATTACTGAAGACGCCGCACCGATCCGCCTGTCGATCTCACGATCCACTCTTCCCTCACTCGTGAACAAGACTCCTAGGTACTTGAACTCCTCCACTTGGGGCAGGGTCTCCTCCCCAACCCGGAGATGGCACTCCACCCAACTTTATAGTGACATGCAAAATCGAGTTTCAAATAATAATAATAATCGGCTGATATATACATACATACATATATATATATATATATATATATATATATATATATATATATATATATATATATATATATATATATATATATATATATATATATATATATATATATATATATATATCAAGGGCATATAAAATAAAAATTGAATACCTTTTTTCTATGTGCAGCCTTCTAAAGTAAATATCAAAATAAACTATTTCCACAGGCTAATAATACATTTGTAAATAAAATAACAATGAGGTGGGCGGGGTAGCGGCGGGGGTGTATATTTTAGCGTCCCAAAAGAATTAGTGCTGCAAGGGGTTCTGGGTATTTGTTCTGGTGCAGGAGTTAGTGCATGTGCCTCACAATACGAAGGTCCTGAGTAGTCCTGAGTTCAATCCCGGGCTCGAGATCTTTTCTGTGTGGAGTTTGCATGTTCTCCGCGTGACTGCGCGGGTTCCCTCCGGGTACTCCGGCTTCCTCCCACCTCCAAAGACATGCACCTGGGGATAGGTTGATTGGCAACACTAAAATTGGCCCTAGTGTGTGAATGTGAGTGTGAATGTTGTCTGTCTATCTGTGTTGGCCCTGCGATGAGGTGGTGACTTGTCCAGGGTGTACACTGCCTTCCGCCGGTATGCAGCTGAGATAGGCTCCAGCACCCTCTGCGACCCCAAAAAAAGGAACAAGCGGTAGAAAATGGATGGATGGAAACTAACAATAATGAATGAATCAAACATTCAAGCCTTGAAGTAGCAAGAGAAAGTGCATGAATAAAACGTTAATTATTGCTCAATTTGCTAAACTGATTTGCTTTAACACTGAATATGGAAGAAGAAAGGCTTATATAATTTAATAGAGCAAAATCAACTTTCACGAAAAAACATCAATGGGATATTAGATACAATTTAAATAAACAATTTAATACCTCTATTCTATTTGCAGCCTTCTGAGGTAAATATCAACATTCACTTTTTCCACAGGCTAATAAATTTGATTTTTTTTTTTTTACAATGACCTGGGGGGGTTGGTGGTAGCAGGGGGTGTATATTGCAGCGTCCCGGAAGAGTTAGTGCTGCAAGGGGTTCTCGGTATTTGTTTTGTTGTGTTTATGTTGTGTTACGGTGCAGTTGTTCTCCCGAAATGTGTTTGTCATTCTTGTTTGGTGTGTGTACAGCCCTTCCCTTTGGGCTGATACTGTGTTGACCAGTTTGACGCGTGCAAATGATAGAATGTCCAGTACTGTAGTTTTGTGTTCGAATATGACAATCCGTTTATTTTATGCTAGCAAAATTATATCAAATGTAGGCTATACCAATCAATCAATGTTTACTTATATAGCCCTAAATCACTAGTGTCTCAAAGGGCTGCACAAACCACCACGACATCCTCGGTAGGCCCACATAAGGGCAAGGAAAACTCACACCCAGTGGGACATCGGTGACAATAATGACCCAGTGGGATGTCGGTGACAATAATGACTATGAGAACCTTGGAGAGGAGGAAAGCAATGGATGTCGAGCGGGTCTAACATGATACTGTGAAAGTTCAATCCACAATGGATCCAACACAGTCGCGAGAGTCCAGTCCAAAGCGGATCCAACATAGCAGCGAGAGTCCCGTTCACAGCGGAGCCAGCAGGAAACCATCCCAAGCGGAGGCGGATCAGCAGCGCAGGATCGGACCGGACCCCCTCCACAAGGGAGAGTGGGACATAGAAGAAAAAGAAAAGAAACGGCAGATCAACTGGTCTAAAAAGGGAGTCTATTTAAAGGCTAGAGTATAACAAAGTATGCTGACCTTGAATGGCACATTGTCACGACACGACACGCCACGGTCGAAAACTGTTTGTCCTCCTGCAATCGCCCCCCCCCCTGAGTGTTCCCAGCTGAACCCAATTAAAAGAAGCTACCATGGCAACCGCACCATAGCAACTGTCCCCTCCCTGGTTCTTAACAGGAAGAGGGCGGAGCAATCAATTAGAAAAAATTAAAAGCAATATAAACAAATAAGGACATTTGGCTCCAACAGTGTGGGTTCACAGTGTTAAAGTTGTTTATACGGCCGCCCTCAGTGTGACCTGTATGGCTGTTGACCAAGTATGCATGGCATTCACTTGTATATGTACAAAAGCCACATATACTGTATTACGTATTTGGGCCGGCACGCTTTTTTTATGGAGGAAAAGCTGACGTGACGACAGGTTGTAGAGGACACTAAAGGCACTCCCCCAATATTGTTGTCCGGGTGGGAATTGGGTGAATGGTTGCCTTGGGAGATTTAGTCCCGTTTAGTCTCCAAAAGTCTCTTTGCTAGATTTGTCGAAAGAGAAGAACTAAAGAGGTCTGATTACTCGCTAAATATAAAAAGAGCACTGATGCTACATCTTCTTATTAGGGCTGGGATATATATCGATGTACTCGGTATATCGCGGGTTTTTCTCTGTGCGATATAGAAAATGACTATATCGTGGTATTTGAGTACTTGTTCTCACGCAGTTGCTTTTAGCTGCGGGCATTACACTACATGTGTTTCCCACTCTTTGTTGTCTCTCCTTCTCACAGAGACGTAAAACAAGCGCACCTTCTTACATACGTCACGTGTTCAACGTCACACGCTCCTGTAGAGCAGAGAGGTAGCGACATGATGACATTAGCTGTGATGCTAACGGTGCGGTGCGAGTGGTAATAGGAGAGAGAGATGGTGCGAATCTGGTATCAAATGGAGGAATAATTAATTCCCAAGAAAAACAGCACGGGGTCCATCGTCCGGCGGTGGTTTGGCTTCAAGAGGGAAGATGTCGAACAAATATGCGGAAAAAGCGTTGCTACAAAAAGTAGCAGCACTGCTAATGTGGCGTCATTTGAAAAGTCACCCGCTAGAGAATGAAGAGTGCTTGAAACTCTGCATGTCAACATCTATGTTCGGTGCCACACCAACAAAATGCCGAAGCAACTATTTCCACATTAACACCATGTGAAAAAAATAGTCAACATCAGAAGGAGATAATGTCTGCAGGAACCTACCACATAGCGAAGGACATACATTATTTGATTTCCTATTATGCAGGTTGGTAGAGTGGCCGTGCCAGCAACTTAAGGGTTGCGGTTTCGATTCCCGCTTCTGCCATTCTAGTCACTGCCGTTGTGTCCTTGGGCAAGACACTTTACCCACCTGCTCCCAGTGCCACCCACACTGGTTTAAATGTAACTTAGATATTGGGTTTCACTATGTAAAAGTGCTTTGAGTCACTAGAGAAAAGCACTATATAAATGTGATTCACTTCACTTCACTTTATTCAACAGATATTGAAATATCTTGTGCACTTTATTTGTTTTAAACTATTGTGGTGTTCTGTACAAAAAGTGCACTTTAATTTAGTGTTGTTTTGATATGTCATCTTAGTGACATCATGCACAAAAGTGCACTCATAGCTGGTTTTAAAATGTCTCTGACAATCTTCCACTTTCTGTTTTGGAAATGACATGAATGTTCGTGCCACTGCTTAATAACTGTTTAATAAATACAAGGGGTGTAACAATACGTGTATTTGTATTGAACCGTTTCGGTACGGGGGTTTCGGTTCGGTGCGGTGGTGTACCGAACGAGTTTCCACACGGATATATTAAGTAGCGTAAAAAGTACTAAAAATGCCGGACATTTGAGGCATCTAAGAAACTCTGCAAAAGAAGACATGTCCGGTGAAAAGAGGAGGTATGGTCATTCTATCATAGCCCGGTCGCTGCTAGCATGCTAGCAAAAGAGGACATGTCCGGTGCTAGCAGCGATCAGGCTAAGAGACTGACCATACCTCCTCTTTTCACTGGACATGTTCTCTTTTGCGGGGCTGTCCGGGTGGAGTTTCTGAAATGCCTCAAATGTTTGGCATTTTAAGTTAGGGTTGCGTGTATTTTCAATGTGCGTTCAGGGTTAAGAAGGGGTTCAAAACAAAACAAATTGTGTGTGCAGCATTCGTGAGGGAGGGGCAGAGAGCGATAGAGGCTCTGCTTTTTATCCATTGATTTATCAGATTACATTTTTTATCATCTATAGCAGGGGTGTCAAAAGTGTGCCCCGGAGGCCATTTGCGGCCCACTGCTAATGTTTTAAAGGCCCACGGCACATTCTAAAAATACTATTAAAATAAAAAATTAAAAACATAACTAAAGTGAAATAAAAAAGCTTGAAGGTTAAAAGTAATTTAGAAAAAGCTGCAATGTTGACTAATAAAACAAAGCTGTTTTTTTTTTCTTTCAAACTGCCATTGCTCAAAACATAATATTGAATCAAAATCAATGTTGTTATGAATTATTGACCTATCCAAGGTTCCGATTCCTTCACATCAAATATTCCACTAAGAAAAATATTTTTGGTGGAAGATTTTGCAAATTTGCTAAATAAATAACCCAAAAATATATATTTTGTTGTTTTCTTACTGTACCGAACCGTGACCTCTCAACCGAGGTACGTACCGAACCGAAATTTTTGTGTACCGTTACACCCCTAATAAATACAGTTTTGCTCAATTGACTTAGTTGTGATTTCCCTCTCTGCATGAAAGTTTAAAATGTATGAAGAAGAATGTTTTAATGTAGACACATGGAATCATCATACTGCTGTGATTACATGCATCAAGTGTTCATTCAAGGCTAAGGCAAAATATGGTGATATGTATCGTGTATCGTGACATGGCCTAAAAATATCGAGATATTAATAAGAGGCCATATCGCCCAGCCCTACTTCTTATTCTCTGGCAGACTAAGTGTGTATGAGTTGTGTTAAGAAGCAGAGTTACACACAGTTCCGTTATATTGTTATGTGTTAAAACGCGAGGGCAAATCTAAATCTAAATCTATTTGTTCTGGCCTGCCACAAGTAAATGACGTTTTGGTCCATCCATCCATTTTCTACCGCTTGTCCCTTTTGGGGGTGGGGGGGGGTGCTGGAGCCTATCTCAGCTGCATTTGGGCGGAAGGCGGGGTACACCCTGGTCTTTTTTTAATTTTAGCAAGCAGCAAAAAGTAAACACTGTCCTATGGTCTTAAGTTTTTACAATTTAAAGTGTATCTCCTTCAAATATTCTTGTTGAAAAGCAAAATGAAAAACCTATTCCTTTTCTCCCTCAGACATGCCATTGCACGTACGTCGCAGCAGCGACCCAGCCTTGTTGAGAATCAACGAGCCGTTCGCCGGCAGTGAGTCGCTGGTCCAAGCACAAGAGCCTCCGTCGAGGAAGAACCCGACACGATGGTCCACCACTGCTGGTTTCTTAAAAGCTCGCCACTCGTCAGGCTCCAGTAGCCTGGAGAGGAAGGTAAGAGGTGGACGCATTGTCTTTACAGTCCTTTCCAACAACGCTCGTCTCTTATACCTTACCATGTTTTGTCCGGTTGTCCCCTGCAGGCTAAAGCTTTGGACTCGTACCGCAGTCTGCCACGCGATGCTAGCGCCTGGGCCAATCAGAGAGACTTCCACAGGGAAACGGCCCGCTCGTCTCTCAGCACCAATCACCCTATGGTGGATCGCTGGCTGGAGAGACAAGAGCAGGTAGGACAGTAATTACATCTTCAACAGTTGGGCCTTTCAATCATTGTTGGATAAGCTCCGAGCAATCGGATTCGACGAAACCTCATCAAGCTGGATGCAATCTTACTTGGAGGGGAGGAAACAGGTGGTAGAGGTGAACGGCACCATGTCCCCTCCCCTCTCAGTAAGCTGTGGAGTCCCCCAAGGCAGTATACTAGGACCTTTACTGTTCCTAATATACGTGAATGACATGCCATCAGCATGCCACTGTGAATTGTTCCTGTTTGCGGATGACTCGGCCCTGCTGGTATCCGGCAAGGACAAGTCACAGGTGGAACAAATCCTCAGTGCTGAACTCCTCAATATTTGCACCTGGCTCGCTGACAACAAGCTATCCATACACTTAGGTAAAACGGAATCCATCCTATTTGGGTCCCATATCAAACTTAAGAAGGTCAGTGACTTCACTATAAAAGTGGGTGACATTGTTATCACCAAGAAGGATGAGATCACCTACCTAGGTTCCATTCTAGAGGCTAATCTTTCCTGTGATAAAATGGCAACTAAGGTGATCAAAAAGGTCAACCAAAGAACGAGATTCCTCTACAGAATCTCCTCTCTGGTCAACAAAAACACCTTGAGGATTCTAGCGGGAACTCTCATTCAACCCTTCTTCGATTACGCTTGCACCTCCTGGTACCCCAGCACCTCCAAAACCCTCAAATCTAGACTCCAAACATCCCAGAATAAGCTAATCCGGTTACTTTTAGACCTCCACCCCAGATCGCACCTCAATCCAACCCACTTCTCCAAAGTGGGCTGGCTCAGGGTGGAGGACAGAGTAAAACAACTTGCACTGAGCCTAGTCTATAAAATCCGCTACACCTCCTTGATACCGAAGTACATGTCAAATTACTTCCTTAACGTAAATGACCGCCATAACCACAACACCAGGGGGAGCTCCACAAACTACGTTAAACCCAGATTTCGATCTAACAAAGGTCTTAACTCATTCTCTTTCTATGCCACATCAATGTGGAATGCACTCCCAACAGGTATAAAAGTAAGTGCATCTCTATATTCCTTCAAAACCGCTCTAAAACAACACCTCCAGGCAACTTCAACACTTTACTAATACCCTCCTCCATTCACATCCCATCTCCCCGGATTATAAACAACCCAAATGTACTTCTAATGTATATACTTGTTCTTATGCTATCTGAACTCACTATGTTCTCTGCTGGCTGTACATATCCTACTGTAAGGCCTACACTGTTTCAATGTCCACATTTCTCTGTTGATGCAATTGTTGATGACCGAAGTTCTGATATCAACCAAAGGTCCCCATCCCACCCCCCGGATTGTAAATAATGTAAATAATTCAATGTACATACTATGATGATTAACTTGTGTGATGACTGTATTATGTTGATAGTATATATTTGTACCATGAATTGATTAACGTGGACCCCGACTTAAACAAGTTGAAAAACTTATTCGGGTGTTACCATTTAGTGGTCAATTGTACGGAATATGTACTGTACTGTGCAATCTACTAATAAAAGTATCAATCAATCAATCAATCAACTCTTGTAGAGCATATGGTGGTCAGTGTCTCCCCTACCACTAAATTAATGGTAGGGGAACGGTTATGTAAATGCATTTGATTTGGACTTAATTGTATGTATTTTATAACACCCGATCAGATCAGAACACTTTAAGGATTTCTTATTATTCAATTAAATATCCTTTTCTTATTTACTAGGGATGTGCACAACTCACGATACTAACATTAATATTCCTTCTCGATGCCGGTATTCATCAGTTCTTTTATCACTACTATGTCATTTTTGTAACTACAGATGTGAAAAAAAAAAACAATTTAGCACAAGGGATTGTACATGCACCTGGGGATAGGTTGATTGGCAACACTAAATTGGTCCTAGTGTGTGAATGTGAGTGTGAATGTTGTCTGTCTATCTGTGTTGGCCCTGCGATGAGGTGGCGACTTGTCCAGGGTGTACCCCGCCTTCCGCCCGATTGTAGCCGAGATAGACGCCAGCGCCCCCCGCAACCCCAAAAGGGAATAAGCGGTAGTAAATGGATGGATGGATGGATTGTACAGCACCAACATCCTGTAAAATCTCACAGAAGGGAAGTCTTGTATCAACACCTGCTTTTTAAAGGCCTACTGAAATAAGATTTTCTTATTTAAACGGGGATAGCAGGTCCGTTCTATGTGTCATACTTGATCATTTCTATTGCCATATTTTTGCTGAAAAAATTTAGTAGAGAGCATCCACGATAAAGTTTGCATCTGGAGAAAAGCCCTGCCTCTACCGGAAGTCGCAGACGATGACGTCACATGTTGATGGCTCCTCACATCTTCACATTGATTTTAACGGGAGCCTCCAACAAAAAGAGCTATTCGGACCGAGAAAACAACAATTTCCCCATTAATTTGAGCAAGGATGAAAGATTCCTGTTTGAGGATATTGATAGCGACGGACTAGAAAAAAAAACAAACAAAAATGCGATGGAATAGGGACGGATTCAGATGTTTTTAGACACATTTACTAAGATAATTCTTGGAAATCCCTTATCTTTCTATTGTGTTGCTAGTGTTTTAGTGAGTTTAATAGTACCTGATAGTCGGAGGTGTGTGTCCACGGGTGTCTTGACGCCAGTGTCTCAGGGTAGTCGACGTCAGCTATTGGTGGCACAAGCTCAGCTGATCTCCGGTAAGAATCAATCAATCAATCAATCAATGTTTACTTATATAGCCCTAAATCACTAGTGTCTCAAAGGGCTGCACAAACCACCACGACATCCTCGGTAGGCCCACATAAGGGCAAGGAAAACTCACACCCAGTGGGACATCGGTGACAATAATGACCCAGTGGGACGTCGGTGACAATAATGACTATGAGAACCTTAGAGAGGAGGAAAGCAATGGATGTCGAGCGGGTCTAACATGATACTGTGAAAGTTCAATCCACAATGGATCCAACACAGTCGCGAGAGTCCAGTCCAAAGCGGATCCAACACAGCAGCGAGAGTCCCGTTCACAGCGGAGCCAGCAGGAAACCATCCCAAGCGGAGGCGGATCAGCAGCGCAGAGATGTCCCCAGCCGATACACAGGCAAGCAGTACATGGCCACCGGATCAGACCGGACCCCCTCCACAGGGGAGAGTGGGACATAGAAGAAAAAGAAAAGAAACAGCAGATCAACTGGTCTAAAAAGGGAGTCTATTTAAAGGCTAGAGTATACAAATGAGTTTTAAGGTGAGACTTAAATGCTTCTACTGAGGTGGCATCTCGAACTGTTACCGGGAGGGCATTCCAGAGTACTGGAGCCCGAACGGAAAACGCTCTATAGCCCGCAGACTTTTTTTGGGCTTTGGGAATCACTAACAAGCCGGAGTCCTTTGAACGCAGATTTCTTGCCGGGACATATGGTACAATACAATCGGCAAGATAGGATGGAGCTAGACCGTGTAGTATTTTATACGTAAGTAGTAAAACCTTAAAGTCACATCTTAAGTGCACAGGAAGCCAGTGCAGGTGAGCCAGTGAGCCAAGAAGCGACTTTTTACCACAATTTTCTCACCGAAACCTGCTGGTTGACATTCGGTTGGAATCCATGTTCGCTGTGATCCATAGTAAAGTTTCACCTCCAGGAATTTTAAACAAAGAATCACTGTGTGTTTGTGTGGCTAAAGGCTAAAGCTTCCCAACTCCATCTTTCTACTTTGACTTCTCCAATATCAATTGAACAAATTGCAAAGGATTCAGCAACACAGATGTCCAAAATACTGTGTAATTATGCGGTTAAAGCAGACGACTTTTAGCTGTGTGTGTGTGCAGCGCTCATATTTCCTAACAGCCCGTGACGTCAAGCGTACACGTCATCATTACGCTACGTTTTCAAGAAAAAACTCCCGGGAAATTTAAAATTGCAATTTAGTAAACTAAAAAGGCCGTATTGGCATGTGTTGCAATGTTAATATTTCATCATTGATATATAAACTATCAGACTGCGTGGTCGGTAGTAGTGGGTTTCAGTAGGCCTTTAAGTCCTAAACAAGTCAAGTATGTTTGAAATGCAAGATACAATGCAGTTGTTATGTCCTCATTTTGTAAAGACCACAGAGATCAATCCATCAATCAATCAATCGAAGGTTGTATATAGCCCTTAATCACGGGTGTCTCAAAGGGCTGCACAAGCCACAATGACATCCTCGGCTCAGATGCCTCATCAGAGCAAGAAAAAACTCAACCCAATGGGCGTAATGGGAAACCTTGGAGGGGACCCCCCCCCCTGTGAGCGACCGGTGCAATGGATGCCGAGTGGATATGGTTAATAATGTGAGAGTCCAGTCCTTAGTAGGGCCGGTAAGGGATCGTCTTGAATGGAGACAGGTCAGCAGCGCAGAGACGTCCTCAACTGATACACAGATGAGTGGTCCACCCCCGCGTACCGACTTTGAACAGATCATCTGTGGTCACCTTTTCCACTTTGCATCAGTCCATCTTAGATGATCTCGGGCCCAGACAAGCCGGCGGGGTTTCTGGATGTTGTTGATAAATGGCTTTCGCTTTGCATAGTAGAGCTTTAACTTGCACTTACAGATGTAGCGACAAACTGTATTTAGTAACAGTGGTTTTGTGAAGTGTTCTTGAGCCCATGTGGTGATATCCTTTAGAGATTGATGTCGGTTTTTTGATACAGTGCCGTCTGAGGGATCGAAGGTCACGGTCATTCAATGTTGGTTTCCGGCCATGCCGCTTACGTGGAGTGATTTCTCCAGATTCTCTGAACCTTTTGATGATATTATGGAGCGTAGATCTTGAAATCCCTAAATTTCTTGCAATTGCACTTTGAGAAACGTTGTTCTTAAACTGTTTGACTATTTGCTCACGCAGTTGTGGACAAAGTGAAGTGAAGTGAATTATATTTATATAGCGCTTTTCTCAAGTGACTCAAAGCGCTTTAGATAGAGACACCCAATATCTAAGTTACATTTAAACCAGTGTGGGTGGCACTGGGAGCAGGTGGGTAAAGTGTCTTGCCCAAGGACACAACGACAGTAACTAGGATGGCACAAGCGGGAATCGAACCTGCAACCCTCAAGTTGCTGGCACGGCCACTCTACCAACCGAGCTATGCCGCCCACAAAGGGGTGTACCTCGCCCCATCCTTTCTTGTGAAAGACTGAGCATTTTTTGGGAAGCTGCTTTTATACCCAATCATGGCACCCACCTGTTCCCAATTAGCCTGCACACCTGTGGGATGTTCCAAATAAGTGTTTGATGAGCATTCCTCAACTTTATCAGTATTTATTGCCACCTTTCCCAACTTTTTTGTCAAGTGTTGCTGGCGTCAAATTCTTAAGTTAATGATTATTTGCAAAAAAAAAAAAAGTTTATCAGTTTGAACATCAAATATGTTGTCTTTGTAGCATATTCAACTGAATATGGGCTGAAAATTATTTGCAAATCATTGTATTCCGTTTATATTTGCATCTAACACAATTTCCCAACTCATATGGAAATGCACCTCCTCGCGACCCCAAAAAGGACAAGCGGTAGGAAATGGATGGATGGATGGATTTTGTACATAAATGATTACAGAGTTACTGGTTATAAAGGCTGCTGACGATTGACGTATACGTGCAGCGAGTCAGTTGGCGGAGAACGCCTAAAAACTATTATTCAAAAATGTATTCAATACGACGGTCCTGCAGTCCTGGGTTCAAATCCAGGCTCGGGATCTTTCTGTGTGGAGTTTGCATGTTCTCCCCGTGAATGCGTGGGTTCCCTCCGGGTACTCCGGCTTCCTCCCACTTCCAAAGACATGCACCTGGGGATAGGTTGATTGGCAACACTAAATTGGCCCTAGTGTGTGAATGTGAGTGTGAATGTTGTCTGTCTATCTGTGTTGGCCCTGCGATGAGGTGGCGACTTGTCCAGGGTGTACCCCGCCTTCCGCCCGATTGTAGCTGAGATAGGCGCCAGTGCCCCCCGCGACCCCGAAAGGGAATAAGCGGTAGAAATGGATGGATGGATGATGGTATTCTTGGTAATTTGTATCAATTCAGATTGGGGATTCGGATGTGAATCGATTTTGTTCTGGCACCTCATATTATTTGCATGACACTGTCATTTTCTGTCTCTAAATCTTTATAAATAAAAAAAATAAGGGACGGCGTGGCGCAGTGGGAGAGTGGCCGTGCGCAAACCGAGGGTCACTGGTTCAAATCCCACCTAGAACCAACCTCGTCACGTCCGTTGTGTCCTGAGCAAGACACTTCACCCTTGCTCCTGATGGGTGCTGGTTAGCGCCCTGCATGGCAGCTCCCTCCATCAGTGTGTGAATGTGTGTGTGAATGGGTAAATGTGGAAGTAGTGTCAAAGCGCTTTGAGTACCTTGAAGGTAGAAAAGCGCTATACAAGTACAACCCATTTATTTATTTATTTATTATAATTGATCATCTACTTGGTATTGTGTGGGGAGGAGTGATAGCATGTGTTAAATGATGTGTGTTTATTTTGACTCTGTGGACTAATTTGTGTTATTTTTGTGCTGAAAGTTTGTCAAATGTTAATGTGGAGGAGTGTTTGCTATGCTGCATGTTTTCCAGGGTGTGTGTTCGCATTGGTGTTTTGATTATTAGCCCATTTCCCCCCCCAAGCCACACATGTGCATTCCAAATGTAACTGTAGAGGAGTGATCCCATTACGCTGCGTGCATACGTGTATTATTGTGCTCCCGGCCTCAAAAGATTTACATCCAGCATAAACACAGCATATGTGGTATTACAGTATCAGAGACAAACGAAAGATGTTTTGTGGGGTACACTGTGGTCGCGTGCAACTATGCTACTCGACCAGCGTTTTTCAAACTTTTTTGAGCCAAGGCACATTTTTTGCGTTGAAAAAATTCAGAGGCACACCCCCAGCAGAAATCATTAAAAAACGAATCTCAGTTGACAGTAAAAGGTCGTTGTCGCAATTGTTGGATATGACTTTAAACCATAACCAAGCATGCATCACTACAGCTCTTGTCTCAAAGTAGGTGAACTGTCACCACATCACGCCGGACTTTTTTGCTGTTTTCCTGTGTGTAGTGTTTTAGTTCTTGTCTCACGCTCCTATTTTGGTGGCTTTTTTCCTTTTTTTTTTTTTTTTTTGGTATTTTCCTGTAGCAGTTTCATGTCTTCCGGGCAGCATGCATGGTACAGAGGTTAGTGCATGCACTGCAAAAAGTCAGTGTTCCAAAACAAGAAAAAAAAATACAAAAATGAGGGGTATTTTATTTGAACTAAGCAAAATTATCTGCCAATAGAACAAGAAAATTCGGCTTGTCAAGACTTTCCAAAACAAATAAAATTAGCTAACCTCAATGAACCCCAAAATACCTTAAAATAAGTATATTCTCACTAGATAGATAGATAGATCGATAGTACTTTATTGATTCCTTCAGGAAAATAAAAAATTCCAGCAGCAGTGTACAGAGTTGAGATCAATCAAACAGTAAAAAGTAAATAATGGGGTTATAATAGAAACAAATAGAAAAATATTACAATAAGAATAAAAATAAAAAGCAACAATGAGATTTAAAATATGACAGTAAAATAAGAATATAACAAGACAAAGTAGGCAGTATAGGCCATGTTATGAAAACGTATTGCACTGTTATTGTTTTGCATCCCCTGTCATCCTAGTACCCCCCGCCCCAGAGAGGAGTTGTACAGTCTAATGGCGTGTGGGACAAAGGAGTTTTTGAGTCTATTAGTCCTGCACTTGGGATGAAGCAGTCTAGCACTGAACAGGCTCCTCTGGCTACTGATAACGCTATGCAAAGGTTGACTGGCATCATCCAGGATGCTCACTAGTTTGTCCACAGTCCTCTTCTCTGCCACCGTCACCAGTGAGTCCAGTTTCATTCCGATTGTAGAACCGGCCCGCCTGATCAGTTTCTCAAGTCTGGAGCTGTCCTTCTTATACGTACTGCCCCCCCAGCACACTACCATGTAGAACAGAACACTGGCAACCACAGACTGGTAGTACATCCACAAGAGTTTTTTGCAGATGTTGAAGGAGTGCAGCCTCCTGAGGAAGTACAGCCTGCTCTGTTCTTTCCTGTACAAGTGGTCCGTGTTAATAGTCCAGTCCAGCTTATTGTCCACCCAAACTTCGAGGTACTTGAATGAGTCCACGGTCTGTACCTCGACTCCCTCGATCACAATAGGTTGTGACCGTGGACTCGACCTCCCAAAGTCAATGACCAGCTCCTTGGTCTTTGACGGATTGAGTTGCAAGAGGTTCCTGTGGCACCAGACAGCAAAGTCCCTCACCAGGCTCCGAAACTCCTCATCTCTGCCGTCCCTGATGCACCCGACGATGGCTGTGTCATCCGCGTACTTCTGCATGTGACACAGCTCTGAGTTGTAGCAGAAGTCAGCGGTGTACAGGGTGAAGAGAAGAGGGGCCAGCTCCGTTCCCTGCAGTACTCCGGTGCTGCTGATCACAGTGTCAGACGTGATGTCCTTCAGTCTGACGTACTGTGGCCTATCCGTGAGGTAGTTTGAAATCCAGGCAACCAGGCAGGGGTCCACTCGCATTCTTTCTAGCTTGTCCTGGAGAAGGCAGGGCTGGATAGTATTAAAGGCACTCGAAAAGTCCAGAAACAGGATCCTATCCTCACTGTGCCATTTCCCTTATCCAGGTGTGAGTGGGCTCGGTACAGCAGGTAATATAATTATAATTACAAGCGCACTTTTCTTGGTAGAAAAAAAAATAAAGACCTGTTTGCTCAATATGTTGAAAAATATTCTTAAATAAGTAAATGCTAGTACCATCCATCCATCCATCATCTTCCGCTTATCCGAGGTCGGGTCGCGGGGGCAACAGCCTAAGCAGGGAAACCCAGACTTCCCTCTCCCCAGCCACTTCGTCTAGCTCTTCCCGGGGGATCCCGAGGCGTTCCCAGGCCAGCCGGGAGACACAGTCTTCCCAACGTGTCCTGGGTCTTCCCCGTGGCCTCCTACCAGTTGGACGTGCCCTAAACACTTCCCTAGGGAGGCGTTCGGGTGGCATCCTGACCAGATGCCCGAACCACCTCATCTGGCTCCTCTCGATGTGGAGGAGCAGCGGCTTTACTTTGAGTTCCTCCCGGATGGCAGAGCTTCTCACCCTATCTCTAAGGGAGAGCCCCGCCACACGGCGGAGGAAACTCATTTCGGCCGCTTGTACCCGTGATCTTATCCTTTCGGTCATGACCCAAAGCTCATGACCATAGGTGAGGATGGGAACGTAGATCGACCGGTAAATTGAGAGCTTTGCCTTCCGGCTCAGCTCCTTCTTCACCACAACGGATCGGTACAACGTCCGCATTACTGAAGACGCCGCACCGATCCGCCTGTCGATCTCATGATCCACTCTTCCCTCACTCGTGAACAAGACTCCTAGGTACTTGAACTCCTCCACTTGGTACCTAGTACCATTATCTTGACATAATGATATGCGCTCGGCATCATGATTTTTTTTTTTTCATGCTTGAAGTAAGAAATTATTACTTTAAAAAAGTAGTTTTATTCTTGTGAGTGTTGATGACACAGTTTTGCAACAGTTGATATTTTAGTTTCAAGCATATTTTACTCAATATAGGTCATCAAATCTCAGCAACAAGCTGTAATATCTTACTGAGATCATATAGGACCAAAACCCTTAAAACAAGTAAAACACTAACATAAAATCTGCTTAGTGAGAAGAATTATCTTATTAGACAGAAAATAAGCAAATATCACCCTTATTTGAGATATTTAATCTTACTTAGATTTCAGTTTTTGCAGTGTGTGCCTTACAAGACGCAGGTATTACACGGTTATTCTGCCGAGCTCTTGACAGTTCCGACACTGAACAACAACACATCATTTTCAGACTATAATTACCGGTTTGCAAAAAAATATTTTTAACCCAAACAGGTGAAATGAGATCATCTCCCACGGCACACCAGACTGTATCTGACGGCACACTACAGTGGTTGAAAAACACTGCATTAGGCTATTTCTTGTTTGGCCTTTACCATGCACACTCAGTGATTGATGAGTCTAAAAACAGTGTTGGCTGTCATTAAAAAGCCGCATCAGTGGTCTCTCGTACAATTAGCGTTGAAAGATGTTTAACAGGTAGCAGGTCACCATGGCAACAGTGAGCCTTCAGAGCAACTAAGGGGGAAAGAAAAAGCCTGCGCTCCCTGCCACCGCGGACTCTGTGTGCTTTGTGTGCTCATTTATACAGTCTGAATAAAGCATTGTATGGATTATGCATTCAACGTAACACAACCTTTCTCGCGACCTCATTTACAAAGTTACAAAAAAACGTTACAATAGTGTTATGAATAAGGGAACAATTACTTACAGGAGAAATCCGCTGCTGGTTATATAATGTGATGTTTTATTTTTCTCTAACCTGAGTGTTTTTTATGTATTTGCAGTGTTTCAGTGTGTGCGTTATGTCCGCTCTTGTTAGTGTGTCGACGCCCGGCCGGCCTCAGTGTGTGTCTTCGCAACGCTGCTGTGTGTCATCAGCTATTAGGGAGGCACCTGGTTATCTGTCATGG
>NC_084624.1:41664927-41717427 GCF_033978795.1 Nerophis ophidion
ATGAGAAGAGGTTTTAAAAGAATTAGCGCATGCTTACCTTTACCGCATGCCTTTGGTAAGCGCCAAAGTTAGAAGAGGTTTTAAATTAATTAGCGCCCCGACGGCAATTCAAGGAAGTACGGTAAATGGGCTTTACAGCGTCATGCTTGTATACCCTCGATTTTTCCGGGAGACTCCCAGTTTTCAGTGCCCCTCCAGGGTAATCATTCTCCCGAATTTCACCCAAACAACAATATCGAGGGGGCACAGTGAAGGCGCTGCCTTTAATGTCCTCTACAACCTGTACAAACAGCGTGCCAGCCCAGCCGCATGTTGTATTTGGGTTCTGTAGACGCAGTGAGCGACTGCAAGACAAAGTTGATCAACAGCCACACAGGTCACACTGAGGGTGGCCGTATAAACAACTTTAACACTGTTACAAATATGTGCCACACTGTGAACCCACACCATACAAGAATCACAAACACATTTTGGGAGAACATCCACACCGTAACACAACATAAACACAACAGAACAAATACCCAGAATCCAATGGAGCTTTAACTTTTCCGGGCTACAATATACACCCCCGCCTCCCCCAATCCCGCCCCCTATTGTAGCCCGGAAGAGTAAGTGCTGCAAGGGATTCTGGGTATTTGTTCTGTTGTGTTTATGTTGTGTTACGGTGCAGATGTTCACCTAAAATGTGTTTGTCAATCTTGTTTGGTGTGGGTTCACAGTGTGTCGCATATTTGTAACAGTGATAAAGTTGTTTTTACGGCCACCCTCAGAGTGACCTGTATGGCTGTTGATCAAGTATGTCTTGCAGTCACTTCCGTGGGTCTGCAGAAGCCTCATACAATATGTGATTGGGCCGGCACACTGTTTGTATGGTGGAAAAGCGGACGAGACGGCAGATCGTAGAGGACGCTAAAGTCAGTGCTATCATGGCACGCCCTTATTAATATTGTTGTCCGGGTGAAAACCAGGAGAATTGGGGCACTGATATTCGGGTGTTTCCCAGAAAGATCGCGAGAGTTGGCAAGTATGTTGCTAGGGCGGGAAAGCTTTTCAAAGAAGGTGAATTCATTAAAAAGCGCATGTTAAATTTTTTTAAAGAAATCATTTCGTGCGGCCCAGCCTCACCCAGTTTCTGCATCCAGTGGCCCCCAGGTAAATTGAGTTTGACACCCCTGGTTTACACAGTCACCTTTAGGGGACCTCTGACGGTATGGGGACAAAAAAAAAAAAACAGGTCCCCAAATGGGAAACATTATTAAATGACAGTCCGTCTTCCGCCCGATTTTAGCTGAGAAAGGCATCAAAATGGAGTCAGATCCATTCTGAAGATGCCCAAGTGATTTTTTTAAGCTTTGGCCCATAAAACATGTTTACTGGTTAGTTTGAGTATGAGACATCTCCACAACAGCCCCCTCATCAGGCTGTAGCTGGTATATTTAAGTGGTGAAATTTCCTATAAGACGGGGGCCGGCAACCCGTGGCTCTAGTAGCGCCGCCCTAGTGGCTCTCTGGAGCTTTTTCAAAAATGTATGAAACATTTGTTGTTTTAATATGGTTTCTGTAGGAGGACAAACATGACACAAACCTCCCTAACTACTATAAAGCACACTGTTTTTATTAAACATGCTTCACTGATTCGAGTATTTGGCGAGCTCTGTTTTGTCTAATTTTGGCGGTCCTTGAACTCACCGTGGTTTGTTTACATGTATAACTTTCTCCGACTTTCTAAAACATGTTTTATGCCACTTCTTTTTCCGTCTCATTTTTTCCACAACACTTTTAACGCTGTGCATGAATGCACAAAGGTGAGTTTTGTTTCTGTTATTGACTTGTGTGGAGTGTGGTAATCAGACATATTTGGTCACTGCCTAGCTCCATCTTATCTTGCCGATTGTATTGTACCATATGTCCCGGCAAGAAATCTGCGTTCAAAGGACTCCGGCTTATTAGTGATTCCCAAAGCCCAAAAAAAGTCTGCGGGCTATAGAGCGTTTTCATTTCGGGCTCCAGTACTCTGGAATGCCCTCCCGGCAACAGTTCGAGATGCCACCTCAGTAGAAGCATTTAAGTCTCACCTTAAAACTCATTTGTTTACTCTAGCCTTTAAATAGACTCCCTTTTTAGACCAGTTGATCTGCCGTTTCTTTTCTTTTTCTCCTATGTCCCACTCTCCCTTGTGGAGGGGGTCCGGTCCGATCCGGTGGCCATGTACTGCTTGCCTGTGTATCGGCTGGGGACATCTCTGCGCTGCTGATCCGCCTCCGCTTGGGATGGTTTCCTGCTGGCTCCGCTGTGAACGGGACTCTCGCTGCTGTGTTGGATCCGCTTTGGACTGGACTCTCGCGACTGTGTTGGATCCACTATGGATTGAACTTTCACAGTATCATGTTAGACCCGCTCGACATCCATTGCTTTCCTCCTCTCCAAGGTTCTCATAGTCATCATTGCCACCGACGTCCCACTGGGTGTGAGTTTTCCTTGCCCTTATGTGGGCCTATGTGGATGTCGTAGTGGTTTGTGCAGCCCTTTGAGACACTAGTGATTTAGGGCTATATAAGTAAACATTGATTGATTGATTGAAGCTAATCGATGCTAACATAATAGTTAGGCTAGCTGTATGTACATATTGCATCATTATGCCTCGTTTTGTAGCTATATTTGAGCTCATTTGGTTTCGTTTGAGTCCTCTTAATTCAATCTCATGGCACTATCTGTATGTAATATGGCTTTTATTTTTTTGCGGCTCCAGACATATTTGTTTTTGTATTTTTGCTCCAATATGGCTCTTTCAACATTTTAGGATGCCGACCCCTGCTAGAAGAGGACAGCTTTAGTGCTGTATTCTGAAGATCATGTCATGTTTAATTTGAACTCTTTTTTTAAAGAAATGGTCCTCAGTAGTCACGTACAATTTTGTGTGAATTATGCAAAATTATTTAAATTTGGTCCCCAAGAACCATATTAACTCTTTTTTTTCCCAGGGTCCCCAGTAAGAATGATCAGCAAATTACTTCATCAATCCAGAGATTTAAAGACGTGTATGAGCTAACTGGGCAGTGGCTATTTTACCTCATCTACCCGCTCGACATCCATTGCTTTCCTCCTCTCCAAGGTTCTCATAGTCATCATTGTCACCGACGTCCCACTGGGTGTGAGTTTTCCTTGCCCTTATGTGGGCCTACCGAGGATGTCGTAGTGGTTTGTGCAGCCCTTTGAGACACTAGTGATTTAGGGCTATATAAGTAAATATTGATTGATTGATTATGCCTCCACAACCTGTAGAAAGGGCGCTCGCCACAAGTGATGGTGTGTGTGTGTGTGTTTGACCAGCAGGTGCTGCTGTAGTGCTTTGATGAGAGTTGTGTGTTTGCACACGCATATATATGTGTGTGTGCGCTTTGAGAAAAGCGTGAATGGGTCTTGGGATAAATACTGTGTGCAGATGTGTGAAGTCGATGTTTAGCAGTGGCGCCATGTTGCATTTAACGGTCTGACTCTCTCGCCCAGCTCTACTTGTTCTTTGTTTTTCTGCGTCCCATTGTCAGGAAGCCCACACGTGCCATGAAGATCGATTATTGATGTTGAACACAATGCGTTCCAAGCAGTGTCCCATGCAAAATGCATTATTTTATAATAATAACATTAGGGCTGGGCGATATATCGATATACTCGATATATCGCGGGTTTGACTATATCGTGATATTCCCGTATACGTTCTCACGCAGTTGCTTTTGGCTGTGGGCATTACACTACAGGCTCATTCTTGCTCTTTCTTGTCTCTCCTTCTCACAGAGAGTTAAAACAAGCGCACAATTCTTGCATACGTCACATACGTATACGCCCTCGCAGAGTAGAGAGGTAGCGGCATGGTAACATTAGTTTGGTGCGAGTGGTAATACGAGAGAAAGAAGGTGCGAATCCGGTAACGAATGAAGGAAGAATTCATTCCCAAGAAAAACAGCACTGGGTCCATTGTGTGGCTGCGGTTTGGCTTCAAGCGGGAATATGTCGAACATACAACCGGAATATGTCAAGTATGTGGCAAAAGCGTACAAAAAGTGGCAGCTCTACTAATGTAGCATTATTTGAAAAGTCACCTGCTAGAGAATGAAGAGTGCTTGAAACTCTGCATGTCAACATCTCCGACACGGTATGAAAAAAATAGGAGATAAGGTCCGCAGGAACCTACCACATAGATAAGGACCTACACTATTTGATTTCCTATCATGCAGCTGATTTTTATTTGACACTTATTGAAATTGACAGTTATTGAAACCCCAAATGTCAAAATTGTGCTTTGGCGCCCCCTAGGAAAAACCCCAGACAAAACTGCTTGTAACTTCTATTAGGAATGTCGTAGAGACATGAAACAAAAACCTCTATGTAGGTCTGACTTAGACCAGGGCTTGGGTCGCGGGGGCAGCAGCCAAAGGCGGACCCGACCAACGCTGCTTGCAACTTTAATTAAACGATTGATCTTCCAAGTGCAATGGTAAAGAACTAATGAGAAATCAAGTGTATTGCATTTTAAAGGGTTACTTACATTATTATTATCACATACTGTCACTACATTAGTGCTCAATTTGCTCTTTAAATAATGATGACTGTAACGTATTATTTTCGGGTCTCCCCATGTCTAGCATTAAAAGATTACAGTTGGTACAAAATGCGGCTGCTAGACTTTTGACAAGAACAAGAAAGTTTGATCACATTACGCCTGTACTGGCTCACCTGCACTGGCTTCCTGTGCACTTAAGATGTGACTTTAAGGTTTTACTACTTACGTATAAAATACTACACGGTCTAGCTCCATCTTATCTTGCCGATTGTATTGTACCATATGTCCCGGCAAGAAATCTGCGTTCAAAGGACTCCGGCTTATTAGTGATTCCCAAAGCCCAAAAAAAGTCTGCGGGCTATAGAGCATTTTCCGTTCGGGCTCCAGTACTCTGGAATACCTCCCGGTAACAGTTCGAGATGCCACCTCAGTAGAAGCATTTAAGTCTCACCTTAAAACTCATTTGTATACTCTAGCCTTTAAATAGACTCCCTTTTTAGACCAGTTGATCTGCCATTTCTTTTCTTTTTCTTCTATGTCCCACTCTCCCGTGTGGAGGGGGTCCGGTCCGATCCGGTGGCCATGTACTGCTCGCCTGTGTATCGGCTGGGGACATCTCTGCGCTGCTGGTCCGCCTACGCTTGGGATGGTTTCCTGCTGGCTCCGCTGTGAACGGGACTCTCGCTGCTGTGTCTTGGATCCTCTTTGGACTGGACTCTCGCGACTGTGTTGTATCCATTGTGGATTGAACTTTCACAGTATCATGTTAGATCCGCTCGACATCCATTGCTTTCCTCTTCTCTAAGGTTCTCATAGTCATCATTGTCACCGACGTCCCACTGGGTCATTATTGTCACCAATGTCCCACTGGGTGTGAGTTTTCCTTGCCCTTATGTGGGCCTACCGAGGATGTCGTGGTGGTTTGTGCAGCCCTTTGAGACACTAGTGATTTAGGGCTATATAAGTAAACATTGATTGATTGATTGATATTGATTATTGACAATCATTTGTGGGACAACATCGTCCAGCAAAATGTATTTACGGCCCGGGCTTAATTAACTCTGGAAAAAAGTTAATGTTAGTTCTTCTTGAAGCTTCATCATCTTTGATCTTCTGGTTTTGATGTGAGGGAGCGCCGCCAGGAGCCTCCCCCTCCTTCCAGCTGTGAGAGTCAGGTCTGGCAAGGAGACACGGTGGTGATGAAAGACCTTCTTCTTCCCTTCAGGGAGCATTATTCCCCCGAGGCGTCTTCTACCTCAGGGTGCAACCTGCCACCCCAACACATAAGTGCACACCACACATCTAAGTAGACCTCAGCCACAACATCCTCTCCACCAGATGGTGTCTTTAAAAAAAAAAAAAATGCAATGCACCTGTTTAAAATTTGGAGAAGTCGGTCGGAGACGGAATGAATAATGAGAAATGTCACTCTCTGCTTGGCAGTTATGTAGCAGATTGAGTGTCTTTTTCCAGGAAAAAAAAACCCTATACTTTTAACAAAATTGGCTCAATCAATGAATGTCAAATAATGTCCATCCAAAAGCCTAAAAACCTCTGCGTGTTTATTATGGTTTACTTTACGTCTGCTGGCTGGATCTACTCTCGGTGACATATCTGTAGCCATTTGGTCTACATATGTAAAGCACTTTAACAAACTTTATTTTTCTTTCCTCCTCTGCGCATTTACTCTTCAAACCCACCCCCATTGGATCGTATTCCTCCTTGCACACACGCTAGCTCCACTTGCTGATGGGTGGGTGTTGGGGTGGGGGACACAGCGAGATCGTTCTAGCAGATTTTGGACCCGATCCTACGTCAACGCTTGCACCGACCGGAGCTGACTGTGGAAGACCGGCAGCCTCATGAGGCCTAAACAAGTGGCTGGCTTTTGGGACACACTTCTACATGTGTTAACCTTCCTCTTCCAAGTTGCCATAGTAACAATTAAACTGTAGCACTTGCCTCCATAAAGGGCTGAGATCAGCCAACTTCTTCTCATTCAATAGCATGGAAGGAAAGCAGTTCTGAATTGGGAAGTGTGAATTATATTTATATAGCGCTTTTCTCTGGTGAATCAAAGCGCTTTACATAGTAAAACCCAATATCTAAGTTACATTTAAACCAGTGTGGGTGGCACTGGGAGCACGTGGGTAAAGTGTCTTGCCCAAGGACACAACGGCAGTGACTAGGATGGCGGAAGCGGGAATCGAACCTACAACCCTCAAGTTGCTGGCACGGCCACTCTACCAACCGAGCTATACCGCATGGACTTTGCCTGTGAATGGGACCCAGTGCTGGTCAACCTCGGATTGAATTCAACTGTGGGCCTCACTCACCTTTAAGTGTACAGGAACTGTTTTTAAATTGCATTTCCACATTACTATATGTTAAGTGTAAAATGAAGTAAACAGGACTGAATAATCAAATGTAAAAATGACAAGCGACAGGTTTATTACTTAAAGGGGAACATTATCACAATTTCAAAAGGGTTAAAAACAATAAAAATCAGTTCCCGGTGGCTTGTTGTATTTTTGAAATTTTTTTCAAAATTTTACCGGTCCCGGAATATCCCTAAATAAACCGTTAAAGTGCATTATTTTCGCTATCTTCGAAACCACTATCCATTTCCCTGTGACGTCATACAGGTCTGCCAATACAAACAACATGGCGGTTATCCACAGCAAGATATAGCGACATTAGCTCGGATTCAGACACGGATTTCAGCGGCTTAAGCGATTCCACAGATTACGCATGTATTGAAACAGATGGTCGGAGTATGGAGGCAGATAGCGAAAATGAAATTGAAGAAGAAATTGAAGCTATTCAGCGAATAGCTATTGGAGCTATTCGGCCATAGCGTGGGTGTACCTAATGAAGTGGCCCATAGCATGGCTGCCTTATTAGCATCGCCGGTAAAATGTGCAGACCAAACGATCAGGACTTTCACATCTTGTGACACTGGACCAACTTAAATCCATCGATTGGTAAGTGTTTGTTTCGCATTAAATGTGGGTATCTAGTTTCAAATGTACATACAGGTAGCGTAAATAGCATTTTAGCATCGATTAGCGTAGCATGTTAACATCGATTAGCTGGCAGTCATGCCGTGACCAAATATGTCTGATTAGCACATAAGTCAACAACATCAACAAAACTCACCTTTGTAATTTTGTTGACTTAATCGTTGCAAATGCATCTGCAGGTTATTCATACATCTCTGTGCCATGTCTGTCTTAGCATCGCTGGTGAAATGTGAAGACACTGGCAAATTCAATGGGGGTTTGGCGGAAGATTTCTTGCCAGTGGTGCAACTTGAATCCCTCCCTGTTAGTGTTGTTACACCCTCCGACAACACACCGACGAGGCATGATGTCTCCAAGGTTCCAAAAAATAGTCGAAAAAACGGAAAATAACAGAGCTGAGACCCGGTGTTTGCAATGTGAAAATGAAAATGGCAGGTGTGTTACCTCGGTGACGTCACGTTCTGACGTCATCGCTAAAAGACCGATAAACAGAAAGGCGTTTAATTTGCCAAAATTCAGCCATTTAGAGTTCGGAAATTGGTTAAGAAAATACATGGTCTTTTTTCTGCAACATCAAGGTATATATTGACGCTTGCATAGGTTTGGTGATAATGTTCCCCTTTAACCTACCATACATATACACTCTTAGACTAGTTTTTGTGTTCCCTATTTTCACAGGATTTGGCTTTTGACGAAAATATTTTCCAAAATTTAAAACTGAACAAAGCTGCGGGCCGAGGTTGAACAAAATAACTTTGTAATAGTGACCCCAAACAAGTTTGCATTGAATATTGAACAAGCAAGGCTTATATAACTTTATAGTGACATGCAAAATCGAGTTTCAAATTATAATAACAATTAAAACATATCAATGGCATATTAAATAATATTTAAATAAAAATTGAATCCCTCTTTTCGGCAAAGGGGTTGCGGTGGGCACAGTTTGGTGGTAGCAGGTTTATAGTAGCGTCCCGGAAGAGTTAGTGCTGCAAGGGATTCTGTGTATTTATTTTGTTGTGTTTATGTTGTGTTACGGTGTGGATGTTCTTCCAAAATGTGTTTGTCATTCTTGTTTGGTGTGTGGCCCATATTTGTAACAGTGTTAAAGTTGTTTATACCGCCACCCTCAGTGTGACCTGTTTGGCTGTTGACCATGTATCCCTTGTGTGTGTGTAAAAGCCGCATATATTATGTGACTCGACCGGCACGCTGTTTGCATGGAGGAAAAGCAGGCGTAGTGACAGGTTGTAGAGAACGCCAAAAGCAGTGCCTTCAAGGCCCGCCCCCAATATTGATGTCCGGGTGGAAATCAGAAGAAATTCGGGAGGGGCACTGAACTTCGGGAGTCTCCCACCGTAACACAACATAAACACAACAGAATAAATACCCATAACCCCTTGCAGCTCTAATGTTGATTTGCTATTGCCTCAGGGGCCAAATTAAATTACACGGCGTGCCAAATTTGGCCCACGGGCCAGAGTTTGACGCCCGTGATTTAGGACCAAAACCCTTAAAACAAGTAAAAGGCTAACATAAAATCTGCTTGGTGCGAAGAATTATCTTATCAGACAGAAAATAAGCAACTATCGTCCTTATTTGAGATATTTAATCTTACTTAGATTTCAGTTTTTGCAGTGCACCATCACGTTTGATTACCTGTACTCGAAACAAATTGCCCATTCCATTTTCTTCGTTAGCGATCGGCCATCATGGTGTGACAATGACACAGTGCCATCCTCCCCCTCTCCTTCCTCCTTTGCGTCGTCGTCTTGCCCGAGCACCTTGTATTTTCACATCATCAAGCAGATCAGCCAGTGGGGTTGCTTTTTCAACAGCCATGTGGTTTTGGAGTCACAGTGGCAGCTTCGTCGCCGCTCGCAGCTGTTTAACAGGACGTCCGTACGAGAGTAGTTTTTGTCCGAAGTCGCCTTGGTGGTCAGTCCAAAACACACTTATTGCAGTCGCACAACACAGAATAAAAAAAATACACTCAGGAAACACTTGAAAACAACACCTAAATGGCATTAGAAATGGCAGCAGCACAGGTAGCCAACAGAACAGCGCAACCAGTAGTGCGCACGTTTAATAAAGCTAACGAAACATTGCACCATTTGGTTTTACGTAAATCGATATCTGGTAGTACCGATGGAATTTGAAAATTAGAGATGTCCAATAATGGCTTTTTTGCCGATATCCAATATTCCCCAACTCTTAATTGCCGATATTGATATATACAGTCGTGGATTTAACACATTATTATGCCTAATTTTGTTGTGATGCCCCGCTGGATGCATTAAACTATGTAACTATCCATTTTCTACCGCTTGTTCCCTTTTGGGGTCGCGGGGGGCGCTGGCGACTAACTCAGCTACAATCGGGCGGTAGGCGGGGTACACCCTGGACAAGTCGCCACCTCATCGCAGGGCCAACACAGATAGACGGACAACATTCACACTCACATTCACACACTAGGGCCAATTTAGTGTTGCCAATCAACCTATCCCCAGGTGCATGTCTTTGGAAGTGGGAGGAAGCCGGAGTACCCGGAGGGAACCCACGCATTCACGGGGAGAACATGCAAACTCCACACAGAAAGATCCCGAGCCTGGATTTGAACCCAGGACTGCAGGACCTTCGTATTGTGAGGCAGACGCACTAACCCCTCTGCCACCGTGAAGCCACAATGTAACTAAGTTTTCCAAAATAAATCAACTCAAGTTATGGGAAAAAAAATGCCAACATGGAACTGCCATATTTATTATTGAAGTCACAAAGTCCATTATTTTTTTTAACATGCCTCAAAACAGAATTTGGAACATGCTCTCCCTGAGAGAGCATGAGGAGGTTGAGGTGGGCGGGGTTGTATATTGTAGCGTCCCGAAAGAGTTAGTGCTGCAAAGTGTTCTGGGTATTTGTTTTGTTGTGTTTATGTTGTGTTACGGTGCGGATGTTCTCCCGAAATGTGCTTGTCATTCTCGTTTGGTGTGGGTTCACAGTGTGGCGCATATTTGTAACAGTGTTAAAGTTGTTTATACGGCCACCCTCAGTGTGACCTGTATGGCTGTTGACCAAATATGCCTTGCATTCACTTGTGTGTGTGAAAAGCCGTAGATATCTTGATTGGGCTGGCACGCAAAGGCAGTGCCTTTAATATTGTTGTCTGCGACCCCAAAGGAGAATAAGCGGTAGAGAATGGATGGATGGATGTCTGTAAAGCTCTTTGGCCAACTGGGGTGGTTTTTAAATGTGCTATATAAATGAGTAAACTGAACTGAGCAGGATAAGATCGCCCACTATTCTGAAGAGACGGTCAGACAGCGGCTTGAAGTTGGTCTGTAAAACATAATCCATGCAACATTTTGTCCCAAAGAACCACCACTACATGTTACGTCGACCACAAGAAAGTGCTTTTAGCGTAGAAAAATATGACCCCTTTTAAGATAAAACCCCCGGCTCTCCTTTCTGCTTTGAGCGAGTCAAATCACAGGAAGTGCTTTTTAAATCAAGTAGTGAGCTGAAGCCACACTGTCATAATTCATGCAGTGCATAAGGTCTCATTCTCAGATTTGTATAGTGGAAATGAGCTGTACAACAACAATAATTATGATAATAATGAGGGAACATAAAATAGAATTAACAGGAAACTATGCCACCAAAACTTGTAACTGAACTAAACTGTTAAATCAGCGTGATCAGGTCACATTTTTATGCATTTTCTCGTTGTATCAGTGAACATCATACATGGACTAATCAATGATGAATGTCCAAGACAGTAGACACAAGCATGATGTCATTACTTTAAACATCAACACTGCGGCACCGGGACAAAATGTCAATGTGACTTATTGACGATGCCGTCAACACGTCTGGATTTTATGACCAAAGTGTCTGCGAGCCAAGTGAATTAATGTGTGTGTGTGTGTGTGCATGTGTGTGTGCATGTGTGTGTGCATGTGTGTGTGTGCGCCTTATCAAAAACACTGAATGATGCAAGCTTTCATCAAGCGTCAGATGTGACAAATGCTGTGTTGTTGGGTGTTTCGGTGCCCTCTGAATGCAAAAAAAGTGTTTCCATCGTCCATCCATCTATTTTCTACTGCTTGTCCCTTTTTGGGGTTGCGGGGTGTGCAGGAGCCTATCCCAGCTGCATTCGGGCGGAAGGCGGCGTACACCCTGGCCAAGTCAACACTACATTACAGATAGACAGACAGCATTCACACACTTTAGTAATGCGGATGTTGTACCGATCCGTTGTGGTGAAGAAGGAGCTGAGCCGGAAGGCAAAGCTCTCAATTTACCGGTCGATCTACGTTCCCATCCTCACCTATGGTCATGAGCTTTGGGTCATGACCGAAAGGATAAGATCACGGGTACAAGCGGCCGAAATGAGTTTCCTCCGCCGTGTGGCGGGTCTCTCCCTTAGAGATAGGGTGAGAAGCTCTGCCATCCGGGAGGAACTCAAAGTAAAGCCGCTGCTCCTCCACATGGAGAGGAGCCAGATGAGGTGGTTCGGGCATCTGGTCAGGATGCCACCCGAACGCCTCCCTAGGGAGGTGTTTAGGGCACGTCCAACTGGTAGGAGGCCACGGGGAAGACCCAGGACACGTTGGGAAGACTATGTCTCCCGGCTGGCCTGGGAACGCCTCGGGATCCCCCGGGAAGAGCTAGACGAAGTGGCTGGGGAGAGGGAAGTCTGGGTTTCCCTGCTTAGGCTGTTGCCCCCGCGACCCGACCTCGGATAAGCGGAAGATGATGGATGGCATTCACACACTAGGGACCATTTAGTGTTGCCAATCAACCTATCCCCAGGTGCATGTCTTTGGAGGTGGGAGGAAGCCGGAGTACCCGGAGGGAACCCACGCAATCATGGGGAGAACATGCAAACTCCACACAGAAAGACCCAGAGCCTGGGATTGAACTCAGGACCTTCGTATTGTGAGGCACTTTCACTAACCCCTGTTCCACCGTGGCTGGCCTATTATCATATTATCTGTGTGTTATATTGGCTGCATTTCTGATAGATGTTTGTGTGCCAGGTTGTTCCAGACCACAGCAAATATTACCTAGCTTGGAGAGATTGTAATAAATCCAATAGTAGAAGCCTGACATTTTCTTTAACTTGGACTCATACATCTTTACTTTGGACCATTCTAAGCCAGTAATTTCCAGAAGTCATCTCATCCTGTGAGAAGCCTCCATTTTACAATTGATTTCCAATGTTGCAAAAATGTGTAGAATAAACATTTAAGCATTTCTGTCAACACAGATTTGTGTCAGCCTTTGATAGTAGGTTAATATAGACCAGGGGTCACCAACATTTTTGAAACCAAGAGCTACTTCTTGGGTACTGATTAATGCGAAGGGCTGCCAGTTTGATACACACTTAAATAAATTTGATACACACTTAAATAAATTTGATACACACTTAAATAAATTGCTAGAAATAGCCAATTTGCTCAATTTACTTTTAATAAGTAAATCTATGTATACAGTATATATATATATATATTAGGGGTCGGCAAATTAATGCGTTAATTACGCGTTAACTCATCAATCTATTAACGCCGACAATTATTTTATCGCACATTTGCGTATGTTGTTTACATGCTTTTATTTTGTTAACGCCTTTTCTTAACAAGATGGCATCTCCCGGATGTACTTCGGCGTCGAGGGGCTCTTGGTAAAGATGGAACTTTTGGCAAAAATACCGGACAATTCTGCAAATTTCATGGCTGGCTTACAGCGTGGTCACTCCGGGATCACTTACGACCGCCAGACAATTCTGAATGTGGATAGATCGGGCCGTTTTGGACTGAATGACGCGTGCTTGCTAGACCGGCTAGCTTGCATGGGAATACTTTGCCGGCTACATCCAGCGGCCTGTGAAGCAGCGGAGTATTTGTGTTGTCTGTCTATTTATGAATAATGCAGACGAGGAGTGTTGGCTGAGTTCTTAACGTTTGCTTTCAGAGCGTGCATATCACAACATTCAAGATGCCGTCATGGCGACACACAACCTATACCGGGCTACCGCGCATGCTCGTCACTCCTGTTGCATGCTGGGTAGGGTAGTTCTTTTTTTCCCTGGCTCATACCATCACAATATAGTACCATGTATATGATGCGTTCAGTTTATCAAAGCACCAAGCAAACAATTGGAAAATTCCCATCATATCAATTCCTAGATATGGTCATAATTATTTTAAGTGCACTACGCAGAATAAATGCAACATTATTAATATTGCTACTACGGATAATTTGATCAAAAATTCCCTCAAACAGCCCACCTATATTATAGGTTTTTTAAACATAAGACCCTGATAAAAAAAAATGTTTCTGCTGTTACCTCAGAAATTGCCTGTTCGGATGTTATGATTGTGGCTCAGAGATTTGTATGTAGATTATATTTATTTTCCATAACAAACAGGATAACTTAAATACCCTGGCAGTGGTAGTAATAAGCTTAAATGTTTGTATTTACATTTTTTGAGTTGATTTTCATAAAATATGCTATTTAACTGCTACTGTTTAAGAAGGACTGATTTGAATTGTGTTTGCACAACAAATGTGTTGGCGCTTTTGTTCATGTGGAAGAATATTCCAATAAAGGTGCACTACACACTACTTTTGAATTCATTATTCTTTGCGTATACATTCAGTTATCGCGATTAATCGGAGAAATAGTGCGATTAACTTCGATTAAAATTTTTAATCGTTGCCCAGCCCTAATATAAATATATATATATATATATATATATATATATATATATATATATATATATATATATATATATATGTATATATATATATATATATATATATATATGTATGTATAAATGGGTATTTCTGTCATACCTTTTTTTTTCCTTTTTTGGAAGGTTTTTTGTAGAGAATAAATATTGAAAAAAACACTTAATTGAACGGTTTAAAAGAGGAGAAAACACGAAAAAAAATACAAATTAAATTTTGAAACATAGTTTATCTTCAATTTCGATTGTTTAAAATTCAAAATTCAACCGAAAAAAATTAAGAGAAAAACTAGCTAATTTGAATCTTTTTGTAAAAATTAAAAAAATAATTTATGGAACATCATTAGTAATTTTTCCTGATTAAGACTAATTTTAGAATTTAGTGAAGTGAAGTGAATTATATTTATATAGCGCTTTTTCTCGAGTGACATAGTGAAACCCAATATCTAAGTTACAATCAAACCAGTGTGGGTGGCACTGGGAGCAGGTGGGTAAAGTGTCTTGCCCAAGGAAACGACGGCAGTGACTAGGATGGCGGAAGCGGGAATCGAACCTGCAACCCGCAAGTTGCTGGCACGGCCGCTCTACCAACCGAGTTAAACCGCCCCACATTTAGATGACATGTTTTAAATAGGTTAAAGTCCACTTTGAAATAAGATTTAAATTTGATTCTCCAGATTTCCTAGATTTGCCAGAATATTTTTGGGGAATTTTAATCATAAGTTTGAAGAAATATTTCACAAATATTCTTCATTGAAAAAACAGAAGCTAAAATGAAAAATTAAAATAAAATGTATTTATTATTCTTTACAATAAAACAATATTACTTGAACATTGGTTTAAATTGTCAGAAAAAAAGAGGACGGAATTTAAAAAGTAAAAAGGTATGTGTTTAAAAATCCCAATATCATTTTTAAGCTTATATTTTTTCTCTAAAATTGTCTTTCTGAAAGTTATAAGAAGCAAAGTAAAACAAATAAATGAATTTATTTAAACAAGGGAAGACTAAGTCTTTAAAATATTTTCTTGGATTTTCAAATTCTATTTGAGTTTTGTCTCTCTTAGAATTAAAAATGTCGAGCAAAGCGAGACCAGCTTGCTAGTAAATAAACAAAATTTAAAAAATAGAGGCAGCTCACTGGTAAATGCTGCTATTTGAGCTATTTTTAGAACATTCCAGTGGTAGGGCTGGGCAATATTGCCTTTTTTTAAAATATTGCAATATTTTTAGGCCATATCGCGATATAAGATATATTTTGCATTGGCCTTTAATGAACACTTGATGCATATAATCACAGCAGTATGATGATTCTATGTGTCTACATTAAAACATTCTTCTTCACACTGCATTAATATATGCTACTTTTAAACTTTCCTGCAGAGAGGGAAATCACAACTAAGTCAATTGACCAAAAGTGTATTTATTAAAGTTATTAAGCAATGGCGCAAACATTCAAGTCATTTCCAAAACATAAAGTGCAAGATTGTCAGAGACATTTTAAGTGTCAAATAAAAATGAGCTGCATAATAGGAAATCAAATAGTATTCGTCTTTCACTATGTGGTATGTTACTAAGGTTATGAAATTCTCTTCATTCTCTAGCGAGTGACTTTTCAAATGATGATACATATTAGCCGTAATGCTACTTTTTATAGCAACGCTTTTCCCCCCCACACTTGACAAATTACGGTTGTCCGTTCGACTTATTCCCACTTGAAGCCGAACCACCGCCAGACGATGGAAACCCTGCTGTTTTTACCGGGAATTAATTCTTCCTTCATTTGTTACCAGATCCACACCTTTTTTCTCTAGTACGGCTACGTTAGCAGCTAACGTTAGCCACGCCGCTACGTCTCTGCTCTGTGACGTATGACGTGAGTTTATGACGTATGTTAAGAATGTTATCCTGCTTGTCTGTGAGGAGACACAGGGAAGAGCGAAGAGAGCCTGAAGTGTAATGCCCGCAGCTAAAAGCAACTGCGTGAGAACGAATACTCGAATATTACGATATAGTCATTTTCTATATCGCACAGAGACAAACCCGCGATATATCGTATATATCGATATATTGCCCAGCCCTACCCAGCGGGGTACTCATCTGGTCCTTACGGGCTACCTGGTGCCTTCAAGATGGCGGCGCCCGGAAGGGCTGCGACCTCGAGGAGCTCCTGCTCAAGATGGAACATTTGGCAGAAATACCGGACAATTCTACAAACTTTATGGCTGGCTCACATCGTGGTCACTCCGTGATCACGTACGACCGCCAGACATATCGGGCCGTTTTGGACTGATAGACGCGTGCTTGCTGGACCGGCTAGCTAGCATGGGAATACGTCGGCGGCTACATCCAGCGGCCTGTGAAGCAGGGGAGTATAGCAGCAGCGGGGGCCGTCTACGGAGCAGACGCCAGCGGTGTGATCGGAAACGCGGATGCCGAGCGGGGCTAAAAACAAAGCAGAAGGCTAATCCCCACAGAACACCACTTCCCTCCATCGTCGTTTAGTACGGTAGCATCGCTAACCCAACAAGGGACTGGGGACATCTCTGCGCTGCTGATCCGCCTCCGCTTGGGATGGTTTCCTGCTGGCTCCGCTGTGAACGGGACTCTCGCTGCTGTGTTGGATCCGCTTTGGACTGGTCTCTCGCGACTGTGTTGGATCTATTATGGATTGAACTTTCACAGTATCATGTTAGACCCGCTCGACATCCATTGCTTTCCTCCTCTCCAAGGTTCTCATAGTCATCATTGTCACCGATGTCCCACCGGGTGTGAGTTTTCCTTGCCCTTATGTGGGCCTACCGAGGATGTCGTAGTGGTTTATGCAGCCCTTTGAGACACTAGTGATTTAGGGCTATATAAGTAAACATTGATTGCTTGATTGATGGTGACACCTGATATAGAAACCTACATCATGTGTTGTCTTCACATCACTTATATAAGGCTATTCATTTTTTGCGGCTCCAGGCAGATTTTTAATTTGTATTTTTGGTCCAATATGGCTCTTTCAACATTTTGGGTTGCCGGCCCCTGGCTTATGTAAAGGGTACACAATTACAGAAACAGCTGATTTTTATTGACTTTCGCTGTAGTTGTGCCGGTGTACTTTAGCAATTGCCCGGGTGGGATTATCGCAATGCAGGCAATCACGCACCAAAAAAAAAAAAAAAAGCAACAATAAATACTTCTCGCATTGTGAACACAGAACTTAGACTTCATCCCGTGCAGGACGCCGCATGCATCGACGTGCGGTCAAAGTGCCAGGAACCGGGACTGGGCAGCACTTCATTAAAGTGCAGCAGCACACACACACACACACACACACACAGAGCACTTTATTTAGTCTGGGAGATAGAAAGGCCGGACTCCGATGGATTTTTCTATTAATCTTTAATGAGCCCCGGGGCCCCAGGGTCGCCTGTCTCTCTCTCTCTCTCTCTCTCTCTCTCTCTCTCTCTCTCTCTCTCTCTCTCCACACGGGAAGCAAACAATGACTCATGAGGAAAACATCATGCTCCTCATACCTGCCTACCTTCGTCAAGTACCTTCATGAATTATTCATGTCTGCCTCTTCCCAGCAACGGGAAGGGATGAAGTCCTAACGCTGCAGTCAGAAAAGTGCGGCCATCCCCTCCTGCATGGCGTCGGGTAATTGGTCAGCTGTCAATCAGAGCAATTTACCGCTAATGTTTGTCTGAAGGGAAGAAATCATCGTTTTTTTTCTTTCTTTCTTATTGTTTTCTTTATCGCACATCTTATGACCATGAAGGCAGCATTCAGCGGTTTGATAACAATTGTAAGTTATTGTGTCGGACTGTGTTATCATCGGCTTCCATTTCCGCGTATTGTCTCTCGTCCACAAGCATACTTTCACATGCCTGTGGAGCCCCGATTGTCAGCACGCGGCAGTCAGATCTTCGGCGATGGCTGGCGTTGAATTGAAAGCGTTTTTGAAACGTCGGAGCGTGCTGTAATGAAAGCCCGTCTCATTTACGCTTCCTTTTTCGATAACGTTCCCGTGCCTCAATCTCTCCTCGCCTGATTAATTTTGAGTTGTTTCTGAGGTTCTTTGGCTCGTTGTGTTGGAGTCTGTTTTGTATTTAAGCATTTAAGTCTCATCTTAAAACTCATCTGTATACCCTAGCCTTTAAATAGACCTCCTTTTTAGACCAGTTGATCTGCCGCTTCTTTTCTTTCTCCTATGTCCCCCCCTCCCTTGTGGAGGGGGTCCGGTCCGATGACCATGGATGAAGTACTGACTGTCCAGAGTCGAGACCCAGGATGGACCGCTCGTCGGGACCCAGGATGGACCGCTCGCCTGTATCGGTTGGGGACATCTCTACGCTGCTGATCCGCTTGAGATGGTTTCCTGTGGACGGGACTCTCACTGCTGTCTTGGAGCCACTATGGATTGAACTTTCACAGTATCATGTTAGACCCGCTCGACATCCATTGCTTTCGGTCCCCTAGAGGGGGGGGGTTGCCCACATCTGAGGTCCTCTCCAAGGTTTCTCATAGTCAGCATTGTCACTGGCGTCCCACTGAATGTGAATTCTCTCTGCCCACTGGGTGTGAGTTTTCCTTGCCCTTTTGTGGGTTCTTCCGAGGATGTTGTAGTCGTAATGATTTGTGCAGTCCTTTGAGACATTTGTGATTTGGGGCTATATAAATAAACATTGATCATTGATCATTGGTTTGATGAATAAATATATTCCCCTTTGAAGTTTGCAGCGGTAAGATTTTGCAATTGATAACCGCAGGGTATACGGCGGGAGGCTTTAGTGCTTGAATCCACAAATTTGACCCGTGATTTCTACCAAAATATGCTGCAATACTCAAAACTACAAGATAGCAAACTTAGCAGCACTGTTGCTTCTCCACTTTTCGTTTTTTTTTTCCCTCCCAAGTTTATTTATTGTATTTTCTATATAGCGTCAGATTATAACAGAGGCAATTTAATGATGAATTTGATAAAAAACAGGTCTATACAATAATTTCTAAATATTCCCTTTTTAATAGGGGTGTAGCGGTGCACAAAAATTTTGCTTCGGTACGTACCCCAGTTTAGAGGTCACGGTTCGGTTTGTGTTTTATCAACATGTGATAACAGGGACCCTGCCATTCAAAGCTTCTCTGTCCGTAAAACACACACACACACACACGCACACACCGCAAAATGAGCTAACATTACGCTAAAAGCTAATTAGCCTTCACCTCAAGCCAGAACTGCGAACGAGCTGAGCTGTAGTTTAAGTTTCTAGAAGGTCAACAGGCTCATAGTGATGTTAGTAGTAGTTGACTGGGAGGTGTTTATTATCATTTGGGGAGAGTATGCTGCCTTATGCTCACCTGTTAAACACCTATCTGCTCGAGGCTGAAGCATTTACTACATGCGCTCTGAATACGCACTTCTGATTGGCTGTTACCACTCTGAATACGCACTTCTGATTCGCTGTTACCCCTCTGAATACGCACTGCTGATTGGTTGTTACTGCTATATATGTAACCAAACAGATGGTTGTGTGGGTGGGAAAATGCTGGGTGCTGAAACAGAGGAAGAAGAAACAAAGCAGCTTGTTAAGAATCTAGCTTAGAAACTTGTTCGGTACACCCCTGTATCGAACCGAAACCCCGTACCGAAACGGTTCAATACAAATACACGTACCGTTACACCCCTAACTTTTTAATGTATCCAATTTACACGCCAGCACGTAATTTCTGTCTCTTCATTCTCATGTTTACAATTCATCATCTCTAAAAGGAGCAATTGCATTCATATAATGTCTCATCTTTATTTGTGGACTCATACAAAATACACTTTTTATTGCTCTGATCCCCTCCACATTCCCATTTCAACATTTACCACCCTGCAAATACACGTAGTATAGTATTTTTTTCCTCTTCTGAAAGTCTATTTTACATAAGCAAGATCTTATCCACCCTAGGTTGGTAATCATTTAGTAGTACAGTCGTACGAGTTGTCTTTCGGCTAATTGTTATGCTTTAGATTGGGAGCAAAAATTTTAGTTACAAGCTTTCCCATCCCAAATAGAAAATGCTCCAATGAACCCCGTAAGATCTGACCAGAACAAATTACTACTACTTGCCAGCATTGATTGATTGATTGAGACTTTTATTAGTAGATTGCACAGTACAGTAAATATTCCGTACAATTGACCACTAAATGGTAACACCCAAATGAGATTTCAACTTGTTTAAGTCGGGGTCCACGTTAATCAATTCATGGTAGCATTAGCTTATAGCTAGAGAGTGACATACATTTTTGTTTTTTCAACCATGGGAAGGAAGAAACAGTGCTGAGAAGAAGTCTTGTGTTTTTCGGACTATAAGGCGCACTTAAAATCTTTTTTTTCTCAAAAATTGACAGTGCGCCTCTTCAGCAATTTTATTTGGAACATGGTGTAATGATAAGTGTGACCAGTAGATGGCAGTCACACATAAGAGATATGTGTTGACTGCAGTGTGATTGCAGTAAACAATAACATTTTAAATGTTCCTTGAGAATATCGAACATTACACACAGTGCTCAAAAATCTGTCAAAATGTTTTAGTACGACTCCGGTAAGGTATAAAGTCGCACCGCATGATGGATTGTGGGTGCATTAAAATACAAGTGTTATTATGGTTCCTGTATAAGGACCGGAAATTGGCACCTATTAGCAGATATATTGCCTGGCGTTTTCTATCAAAATGAAAAAATCCATTACTGTAGTGTCCCGGAAGAGTTAGTGCTGCAAGGGATTCTGGGCATTTGTTTTGTTGTGTTTATGTTGTGTTACGGTGCGGATGTTCTCCCAAATTTTTGGGGTCATTCTTGTTTGGTGTGGGTTCACAGTGTGGCGCAAATTTGTAACAGTGTTAAATTTGTTTATATGGCCACCGTCAATGTGACCTGTATGGCTGTTGACCAAGTATACGTTGCATTCACTTGCGTGTGTGTGTAGAAGCTGCATATTTTAATGTGACTGGACCGGCACGCTGTTCGTGTGGAGGAAAAGCGGACGTGACGACAGGTTGTAGAGGACGCTAAAGGCACGCCCCCGATATTGCTGTCTGGGTGGAGATCGGGAGAATGGTTGCCCCAGGAGATTTTCGTGAGGGGCACTGAAATTCGGGAGTCTCCCGGGAAAATCCGGAGGTTTGGCAAGTATGATTTGGACTGGCAAAGCAGACTGTATCAGTTATTGTCCGCCATGTATGTCGCGGACTCAACTTCTAGGTCCAGAGTATATAAAGTCACCAAAAACGAATGGACAATGAAGGTGAAGGCAAAAGAGTGAGGATTGTCCTGACCAGATATCTACATCCCTAGGTTGATTGTTGTAAAATGTTCGTTATTACATTGTTTACTTTAACATGTCAATTAAAGATTTGATTAATTTATGATGGCTCAGGTGTGAATCACTACAATAGGGCCCTACAGCACACTGGATTCCAGTTATTGAAATACCACAAAACTGGATATTGTTCAGATAAGGTAAATGATCATAATCATTTTCCGCGTATGCGTACTTGGGTGCGTTGCGCCGGCGCACAGAGAGGGGAGGCGGTCATAAGCGATTGCATTGTGTGTGTGTGTGTGTGTGTGGACAGGGATAAGGTTTTTGATTGATTGAAACTTTTATTAGTAGATTGCACAGTTGAGTACATATTCCGTATAATTGACCACTAAATGGTAACACCCCAATAAGTTTTACAACCTGTTTAAGTCGGGGTCCACGTAAATCAATTCCTGGTAGGGGTTAGGAGGGATAAACCCTGTATAACCTTAGAAGCAGCCTCATACTGGGTTGCAACATTCTATTTCCATGATAAAGTCAGATAGCCTTCAGCAGTGGTTCTCAACCTTTTTTCAGTCATGTACCCCCTGTGAACATTTTTTTTTAATTCAAGTACCCCGTAATCAGAGCAAAGCATTTTTGGTTAAAAAAAAAGAGATATCAATCAATCAATGTTTATTTATATAGCCCCAAATCACAAATGTCTCAAAGGACTGTACAAATCATTACGACTACAACATCCTCGGAAGAACCCACAAAAGGGCAAGGAAAACTCACACCCAGTGGGCAGGGAGAATTCACATCCAGTGGGACGCCAGTGACAATGCTGACTATGAGAAACCTTGGAGAGGACCTCAGATGTGGGCAACCCCCCCCCCCCCCCCCCCCCCTCTAGGGGACCGAAAGCAATGGATGTCGAGCGGGTCTAACATGATGCTGTGAAAGTTCAATCCATAGTGGCTCCAACACAGCCGCGAGAGTTCAGTTCAAAGCGGATCCAAGACAGCAGCGAGAGTCCCGTCCACACGAGACCATCTCAAGCGGAGGCGGATCAGCAGCGTAGAGATGTCCCCAATCGATACAGGCGAGCGGTCCATCCTGGGTCCCGACGAGCGGTCCATCCTGGGTCTCGACCCTGGACAGCCAGTACTTCATCCATGGTCATTGGACCGGACCCCCTCCACAAGGGAGGGGGGGACATAGGAGAAAGAAAAGAAGCGGCAGATCAACTGGGCTAAAAAGGAGGTCTATTTAAAGGCTAGAGTATACAGATGAGTTTTAAGGTGAGACTTAAATGCTTCTACTGAGGTAGCATCTCAAACTGTTACCGGGAGGGCATTCCAGAGTACTGGAGCCCGAACGGAAAACGCTCTATAGTCCGCAGACTTTTTTTGGGCTCTAGGAATCACTAATAAGCCGGAGTCTTTTGAACGCAGATTTCTTGCCGGGACATATGGTACAATACAATCGTCAAGATAGGATGGAGCTAGACCGTGTAGTATTTTATACGTAAGTAGTAAAACCTTAAAGTCACATCTTAAGTGCACAGGAAGCCAGTGCAGGTGAGCCAGTACAGGCGTAATATGATCAAACTTTCTTGTTCTTGTCAAAAGTCTAGCAGCCGCATTTTGTACCAACTGTAATCTTTTAATGCTAGACATGGGGAGACCCGAAAATAATACGTTACAGTAATCGAGACGAGACGTAACAAACGCATGGATAATGATCTCAGCGTCTTTAGTGGACAAAATGGAGCAAATTTTAGCGATATTACGGAGATGAAAGAAGGCTGTTTTAGTAACGCTTTTAAGATAAAGATAAAGAAGTAAAATACAGCACTATGTCATCATTGTCTGATTTATTAAATTGTATAACAGTGCAAAATATTGATCATTTGTCATGGTCTTTCTTGAACTATTTGGAAATAAACAAGTGATTCAATTATAAATGAAAGATTTTTACACATAGAAGTAATCATCTTTGGGGATTGTTATAGAGATCCATCTGGATTCATGAACTTAACTTATCATGTTAGACCTGCTTGACATCCATTGCTTTCGGTCCCCTAGAAGGGGGGGGGGGTTGCCCACATTTGAGGTCCTCTCCAAGGTTTCTCATAGTCATCATTGTCACTGGCGTCCCACTGGGTGTGAATTCTCGCTGCCCACTGGGTGTGAGTTTTCCTTGCCCTTATGTGGGTTCTTCCGAGGATGTCGTAGTCGTAGTGGTTTGTGCAGTCCTTTGAGACATTTGTGATTTAGGGCTATATAAATAAACATTGATTGATTGATTGATTGAATTCTAAACATTTCTTCACAAAAAAGAAATCTTTAACATCAATATTTATAGAACATGTCCACAAAAATGAATATTGCATTGTTGCATTTCTTTTCACAGTTTATGAACTTACATGTATATTTTGTTGAAGTATTATTCAATAAATATATTTATAAAGGATTTTTAAAATATTTAAAAAAAAAATCTCACATACCCCTTGGCATACCTTCAAGTACCCCCAGGGGTACACGTACCCCCATTTGAGAACCACTGGTCTACAGGTAGTGAATGTCTCATATCGTGTCTGCTAAAGGTATCTCCCAGGTCCACTTGCTGCTTTCTAGTCGAGAGTGATCATCAGTGGTCCCGAACAGTCGGGAAAGGACTTTTAACAAGACGAAGACGACACTTGCTAAAGTCATCTCTCGGCCGTACTAGCTCGAGCTCCCCCGGGTGCCCGAGTGTCATGGCAACCATAACAGAAGACTCATTTTAATACTGATGAGGCGTCTGGCCGCCACTCGCGCTCTTCTCTGGTTCCCTGAAATTTTAATGATTTCTTCTTTATCTTCCGCTCTTGGCACCGGCTGCTGCTTGGGTGTGTGTGCACACGTGTGTGTGTGTGTGTGTGTGTGTGTGTGTGTGTGTGTGTGTGTGTGTGTGTGTGTGTGTGTGTGTGTGTGTGTGTGTGTGTTCATTCATGTCATGACTCTGGGCTTCACTATTCAGTCATTCTCGAACACGAGTGTTGTGTTTTAATACAAGCTTAGACCAAAGCCGATGAATTATTGAAGGCCACTTCTGGTAGACCTCCTCCAGTCTGCTCCTCTTGGGGCCTTCAGGTTAGAAACATTCAAATTAATGTTGCACATCAAGTAGGGCTGGACACTTCATCAAATTTTGATTTCGATTATAGCTTCTCATGCTCATTGAAATAAAGTAATCGATTGCTTAATGGGCCGTACAGCGTACATGCAAATTCAAGGTTCAAGGTTCAAAGTTTATTCGTCACATGCAGGGTAAACCACAGTGAAATACTATTTTTCCATGCTCCTCAGATATCGCGTACAGTGGGATCCAAACACTAGTTGCAGAATCTACAAACCCCGTTTCCATATGAGTTGGGAAATTGTGTTAGATGTAAATATAAACGGAAAACAATGATTTGCAAATCATTTTCAACCCATATTCAATTGAATGCACTACAAAGACAAGATATTTGATGTTCAAACTCATAAACTTTATATTTTTTTGCAAATAATAATTAACTTAGAATCTCATGGCTGCAACATGTGCCAAAGTAATTGGGAAAGGGCATGTTCACCACTGTGTTACATCACCTTTTCTTTTAACAACACTCAATAAACGTTTGGGAACTGAGGAAACAAATTGTTGAATTTTTAAAAGTGGAATTCTTTCCCATTCTTGTTTTAGAGGGGGGGGGTTGCCCACATCTGAGGTCCTCTCCAAGGTTTCTCATAGTCAGCATTGTCGCTGGCGTCCCACTGAATGTGAATTCTCCCTGCCCACTGGGTGTGAGTTTTCCTTGCCCTTTTGTGGGTTCTTCCGAGGATGTTGTAGTCGTAATGATTTGTGCAGTCCTTTGAGACATTTGTGATTTGGGGCTATATAAATAAACATTAATTGATTGATTGATTATGTAGAACTTCAGTCGTTCAAAAGTCCGGGGTCTCCGCTGTCGTATTTTACGCTTCATAATGTGCCACACATTTTCCATGGGAGACAGGTCTGGACTGCAGGCGAGCCAGGAAAGTACCCGCACTCTTTTTTTTTACGAAGCCACGCTGTTGTAACACGTGCTGAATGTGGCTTGGCATTGTCTTGCTGAAATAAGCAGGGGCGTCCTTGAAAAAGACAGAGCTTAGATGGCAGCATATGTTGTTCCAAAATCTGTATGTACCTTTCAGCATTAATGGTGCCTTCACAGATGTGTAAGTTACCCATGCCTTGGGCACTAATGCACCCCCATACCATCACAGATGCTGGCTTTTGAACTTTGCGCCGATAACAGTCTGGGTGGTTCGCTTCCCCTTTGGTCCGGATGACACACTGTCGTATTTCCAAAATAATTAGCTGTTTTATACCCAATCATTGCACCCACCTGCTCCCAATCAGCCTGCACACCTGTGGGATGTTCCAAATAAGTGTTTGATGAGCATTCCTCAACTTTATCGGTATTTATTGCCACCTTTCCCAACTTCTTTGTCACATGTTGCTGGCATCGAATTCTAAAGTTAATGATTATTTGAAAAAAAAAAAAAATGTTATCAGTTTGAACATCAAATATGTTGTCTTTGTAGCATATTCAATTGAATATGGGTTGAAAATGATTTGCAAATCATTGTTTTCCATTTATATTTACATCTAACACAATTTCCAAACTCATATGGAAACGGGGTTTGTAGAAGTATCAGTACAAGTACAAGTACTGTAGTCAAATACAGTACCAGTGCAATATCAAACAGTATAACAGTAAATACAGTATGTACAGAATAGGAAGCAACAAATATTAAGGTGTCTACAGTTCTTTGGCAGTTGAGTAGTGACAGTAGTATGAACAAAGGTAATGGAACAGCATGACTTCTTTATACTCTTATTTTTTACATTATTTACAGCCATTTAATGAAGAGTATTCCAGAGCTTGACACAGCGCTAGGATGCTTAATTAATCACTAAAGTAAAAAAAAAAGAAGTAAGGCTTATGATTTCCAGGCAGTAAGTCGGACACGTTTCCAATGAGGGTTGGACTCCACCAAGGCTGTCCTTTGTCTCCGATTCTGTTCATAACTTTTATGGACAGAATTTCTAGGCGCAGTCAAGGCGTTGAGGGGTTCCGGTTTGGTGGCCGCGGGATTAGGTCTCTGCTTTTTGCAGATGATGTGGTCCTGATGGCTTCATCCGGCCGGGATCTTCAGCTCTCGCTGGATCACATCGCAGCCGAGTGTGAAGCGACCGAAATGAGAATCAGCACCTCCAAGTCCGAGTCCATGGTTCTCGCCCGGGTTGGGTAGGAGACTCTGCCCCAAGTGGAGGAGTTCAAGTACCTATGAGTCTTGTTCACGAGTGGGGGAAGAGTGGATCGTGAGATCGACAAGCGGATCGGTGCGGCGTCTTCAGTAATGCGGACGTTGTATCGATCCGTTGTGGTGAAGAAGGAGCTGAGCCGGAAGGCAAAGCTCTCAATTTACCGGTCGATCTACGTTCCCATCCTCACCTATGGTCATGAGTTTTGGGTTATGACCGAAAGGATAAGATCACGGGTACAAGCGGCCGAAATGAGTTTCCTCCGCCGGGTGGCGGGGCTCTCCCTTTAGAGATAGGGTGAGAAGCTCTGCCATCCGGGAGGAACTCAAAGTAAAGCCGCTGCTCCTTCACATCGAGAGGAGCCAGATGAGGTAGCTTGGGCATCTGGTCAGTATGCCACCCGAACGCCTCCCTAGGGATGTGTTTAGGGCACGTCCAACCGGTACGAGGCCACGGGGAAGACCCAGGACACGTTGGGAAGACTATGTCTCCCGGCTGGCCTGGGAACGCCTCGGGATCCCCCGGGAAGAGCTAGACGAAGTGGCTGGGGAGAGGGAAGCTGGGCTTCCCTGCTTAGGCTACTTCCCCCGCGACCCGACCTCGAATAAGCGGAGGATGATGGATGGATGGATGATTTCCGCATTTACGTAATCATACCATACCAACTTTATTTATAAATCCCTTTTAAAAACAACCACAGTTGAAGAACAAAGGGCTGTACACCACAAAGAAATAGAGGCAAAGAACAGACTAAAACCTAACATTTAAACCAGAAGTAAAATACACCTTGAAAAAGCAAATACAAATAATCCTAAGAATTAGTTAGATAAAAGGCAGTTAAAAACAGTTAAAAAAGTTAAAAACAGTTTAAAGTCTCATGTAAAGTCTCTCAGTAACCGCAGACAGCGTAACATAATCCGCCAATAAAACGCTGTTAAACGCAGAATATCAGGGACATTGAAATAAATGTGTCACTATCTGGAAAAGAAACATTTGTCTGGGGAAAAAAATGTGTCTATCGTTTTTTTTTTAAATTTATTTGTTTTTTTCCCTTGGCCTCAGTCTGCACCTCCTCTCCAGGGCCCAGGCAAAGACCGATTTTTTAAATTTTATTTTAATCTTCTATTTTTTTCTCCTCCCCCCCCCCCCTTTGTTTACCTTTATCTCATCTTTTTTGTAAGGGGCGCTGGAAGCCGGCAGACCCGTCAGCGATCCTGTTCTGTCTCCCTGTAATGTTTGTCTAAACTTGAATGGGATTGTGCTGAAAATTTTAATTTTCCTGAAGGAACTCTCCTGACGGAATAAATAAAGTACTATCTAATCTAATCTAATCTATTCATCCCCTACACACTCAACCGCCCTTTCCTGAACTAGAATTAGAACCAGAATCAGAAATACTTTAATAATCCCAAAAGGGATTATTAAAGTATTTCTGACTCTGATTGAAACATTGTGGAGACGGCCACTTGAAACAGCGACTTATTAAACTAAAGCTAGCGAGAACATTCCATACACCAACAACACATTTCATCTGCTGGTGTTGTTGTGAACGACATCATTCATTGCTGTAACAACAATGTACAACAATTGTTCTCTTTGTTTTTTCTTTTTTCTTCAGAGCCTCAAAACAACAGCAAATCACTTGTCCTCCCTTCAAAATAATAGCGCCTTGCACCACATCTGGTCTGACTACGCTAACAAAATAAAGGTGTTCAAAAAAGTACCTAACAGAAGCATAATGTACTTAAAGTTAAAGTACCAAAGATTGTCACACACACAAACTATGTGTGGTGAAATTTGTCCTCTGCATTTGTCTTTGCCAAGGACAGTGTGGTGGCTGTCAGTGCACCAGTCTCCCCACTTTAATAGATTTCACAATCCCACCAACAGGAGGACAATCACACTCGTTTCGACGAATACCGTATTTTTCGGATTATAAATCTCTCCGGAGTATACGTCGCACCGGCCGAAAATGCATAATAAAGAAGGAAAAAACATATATTCGTCGCACTGGAGTATAAGTCGCATTTTTGGGGGAAATTTATTTGATAAAATCCAACACCAAGAATAGACATTTGAAAGGCAATTTAAAATAAATAAAGAATAGTGAACAACAGGCTGAATAAGTGTACGTTATATGAGGCATAAATAACCAACTGAGAAGGTGCCTGGTATGTTAACGTAACATATTATGGTAAGAGTCATTCAAATAACTATAACATATAGAACATGCTATACGTTTACCAAACGATCTGTCACTCCTAATCGATAAATCCCATGAAATCTTCTTCCTCGATGTCGCTTCTAAACAACTCTGCCAACTCCAAAGGTATGCGCCGCTTCCTCTTGTCGTTTTTTGCTGCATATTTCACTACGTCCAGCTTGTAAGCTGCAGTACATGATTTCCTTTTCGGTGCCATTTTTGTTCAGCCCTTCTCAGTTTTTATAAGTTACCGCCAACGATGAAATTTTCCATTTTAATAGCTACAGCAGTAGCATATAGCAGTTAGCATCCCATGACCCACAATGCACTTCTGCCATGACCCTCCCCCGCCGAATTCTTATTGGTTGACGCGTGTGTGACGATCGCTGACATTTTCTCCGTCTCTTCCGCGAATGAGAGAAATAATATTATTTAATATTTTACGGTAATGTGTTAATAATTTCACATATAAGTCGCTCTGGAGTATATGTCGCACCCCCGGCCAAACTATGAAAAAAAACGCGACTCATAGTCCGAAAAATACGGTATGTCACTGGAGCTCCATTTGTAATGCACAAGTTCTTTACTTCACAACGGTTGGTTTCATGACACAATTATCTATCAATATGATTGCTGACTATAACCACACCAAAGTGTTCACCAAGTCTTTTTTTTTTTGTCCGGACTAGGGATGTCCCGATCCAGGTTTTTGCACTTCTGATCCGATACCGATAGTGTTTTTGCACTTCCGATCCGATACCGATACTGGCCTATCCGAGCATGTATTAAAGTTTAAAGTTAATTAGCCTACTTATTTGTCAGATTAATGTTGAAAAGGGTTTCAGTACTTTTGATAACAACTAGCCAGCTGAATTAGGCGAGTTTGAATAATACACAATGGTTAGTATTCAAGGCTAAACACAAAGTAGAAAAAAATTATACGTGACAAACAGAAATGGCATCATTAAACAGTATAAAAGTGAACAGTATAAAGTGCAAATAATGCTGTAAACATTATTTAAAAAAAAAAGCAAAACACACAATCAACCTGAGTGGGATAAAATGTCTATAACTCAACATCAATACTTGCTCTTGAACAAGTGTAAACTTAAAAAAAGATATATATTTATATATATATATACACTCTTTTCAATTGTTTGCCTCAGTCAGGGGGGCAAACAATTGAAGTCCAAGCATATTGTGGAGATCCTTTCTAACAAAAACGAGCACTTCAAGATACTCAGGTGTTAGCCTGCTCCTGTGTTCATCAATGATGAGTGCTAAAAAGCCTCTCACTCTCAAGAGTCATTAAAATGTCTTACAACTTTACCACCGCGCTTGACTTTATTGGGGCATGTTTTGCACTCCACCTCTTCATCTTTTTCATTTTTTGGGTAAAATAATCCCACACAGCTGACATTTTCACCGTAACTTTTAATTCACACGGCCGTCTTAACCGTTAGAACATGGACCCGTGGATGTGTTGAAGGTGTGCTGGAAAATGCGGAACGAAGCGCAGGGAGCAGCAGAAGAGCGGAATGTATTATTTAAATCGGTGGGATGGAAAACACGGACCGGATTTTTTTTTAAAACTGGATCTGGATCGGCATTTTCCCATGCCTTGCCGATACGCATTCGTTGGCAAATATCGGCGGCCGATCCGATTCCAAATATCGGATCGGGACCTCCCTAGTCCGGGCTCACCATACAGAACCCTAAGCCGAACATAACCTATATGTGTTAGTGACTAATTGTAAAAAATGTGTCCCGCTTGTATTATCCACTAACGCTGATCTGGTGTGTGTGTGTGTGTGTGTGTGTGTGTGTGTGTGTGTGTGTGTGTGCGTGTGTGTGTGTGTGTGTGTGTTGTTTTTTTCCAGGAGGAGGAAACGACAGAGCAGCAGGAAAATGGACGAATTGAGCCGGCGGGCCGCGCCGACTCCTGCATGGAACACACCGCCATCAGGTCTCTAGAGTAAGTCCTTCAACCTTCAAGCTGTCCTGTCTTGACCCGCTCCAATGACCTCTCGCTGTGCACTTGCTGAGCACAGCAGGCGTCATTTTAACGTTAAACATTTGGGAGAATTGTGACACAGGACGCAAAAGCCCATGTGTTGTTAAAAGATGAATAAATAAATTCAACGCCACTTCCTGTCACTTGAGTGGGAGCAGAACGCCATCACTGCTCCCACACACTCATCCACTCCTGTTATTAACAAGCGTGTCTTATGTTGTTTTGCTGCACGGTTCCACTTTGATATGCAGGTGTGCTGCTGTTCTTATTACTGCCAGACTTTGGCTTTTCACGCCCCCGACTTGTCAACACGGGGCCCATTTTCCCCAAACTAATCATAGTTATTGTTTCTGAGCTGCGAGGCCACTGGATTATCAGGCTCAGGCACTAAACTAGAAATGATGGCGAATGTGCGTCTTACACCAGAAGCTTATTTTGACTCCTTGTTATGTACACTACATGGACAAAAGTATTGGGACGGACGGTCAAAACTCAGATATCGGTATTGGAAGGGGGGCACCCATAATAACTAGAGATGTCCGATAATATCGGACTTCTGATATTATCCGCCAATAAATGCTTTAAAATGGGATATCGGAAATTATCAGTATCGGTTTCAAAATGTAAAATGTATCACTTTTTAAAATGCCGCTGTTGCGGAGTGGTACACGGACGTAGGGAGAAGTACAGAGCGCCATAAACCGTAAAGGCACTGCTTTTGCGTGCCGGCCCAGTCACATAATATCTACGGCTTTTCACACACACAAGTGAATGCAAGGCGTACTTGGTCAACAGTCATACACAACTTTCACGCTGTTACAAATATGCGCCACACTGTGAATCCACACCAAACAAGAATGACAAACACATTTCGTGAGAACATCTGCACCGTAACACAACATAATCACAACAGAAGAAATACCGGGAACCCCTTGCAGTTACAATATACACCCCCCGCCCCACCCCAACCTCCTCATGCTCCCTCAGGGATAGCATGTCCCAAATTCCGAGCTGCTGTTTTGAGGCATGTCAAAAAAAAATAATGCACTTTGTGACTTCAATAATAAATATGGCAGTGCCATGTTGGCATTTTTCTTCATAACTCGATTTGATTTATTTTAGAAAACCTTGTTGCATAATGATGTGTTAATTCCACGACTGTATATATCGGTATCGGTTATTGTCGGAATCGGTAATTAAGAGTTGGACAATATCGGAATATCGGATATCGGCAAAAAAGCCATTATCAAACATCTCTAAAAACGACTATGTAAAATGTATGGTAACGATCAATAATGAATTTATAGTAACTATCAATATAGCACCAATATCTACTCTTTGTGGTTAGGTTGCAACCATGTATGTCGGCATCAGTGCCATTATAGTATCCAGTTTTGGTACGCGTCCCTACTGATGTTGTGTAACCTTCTTTAATTCTTCCACACCAAACTTTTACAAGCTGGCTTTTATGGATGTTGCTTTATGCACTGCGAACAGTATAAGTTAAGGATGGGCGATATGGCACAAAATGAATATCGAAATATTAGGGTTGTACGGTGTACCAGTATTAGTATAGTACAGCGATACTAATGAATTGTATTCGGTACTATACCGCCTCTGAAAAGTACCGGTAAACAAACGCCATTGGTGGGTCGATGCCTGAAATCCACTGTAATGATACCAAGTACAGGAGCGTATCTAGTCGATATCACTATGATTACAGCAATATTTGTGGGCATCACATCTTCTTTTGTTTAAAAAAATATATATACATGATGTTTATATACTCAGGAAATATGTCCCTGGACACATGGGGACTTTGAATATGACCAATGTATGATCCTGTAACGACTTGGTATCGGATTGACACCTACATTTCTGGTATCATCCAAAACTAATGTAAAGTATCAAACAACAGAAGAATAAGTGATTATTACATTTTAACAGAAGTGTAGATAGAACATGTTAAAAGAGAAAGTAATCAAATATTAACATTAAATAAACAAATAGATTAATAATCAATTTTCTTTGGACAAAATAATAGAATGTAAAATGACAATATTTACTGCATATGTCAGCAGACTATATAGGAGCCTTTGTTTCTTTACTTACTACTAAAAGACAAGTTGTCTTGTATGTTCACTATTTTATTTAAGGACAAACTTGCAATAAGAAACATATGTTTAATGTACCCTAAGATTTCTTGTTAAAGTAAAGCCCATAATGCAATTTAGAAAAGTATCAATATACATTTTGGTATCGGTACCAAAATATTGGTATCTGTCTTGAGTTTCCAATAATTTCTACAACTCTTTTTTTTTTTTTTGATGGAGTGATTGGAGCACATTCATGAAGTTTGGTTCTTTTATGAATTTATCATGAGTCTACTGAAAATGTGACCAAATGTGCTGGGTCAAAAGTTTACATACAGTTGGGTAATATTTGCTTACATGTCCCTTGGCAAGTTTCACTGCAATAAGGCGCTTTTTCTAGCCATCCACAAGCTTCTGGCCAGGTTCTGGTTGAGTTTTTGACCACTCCTCTTGACAAAATTGGTGCAGTTCAGCTAAATTTGTTGCTTTTCTGACATGGACTTGTTTCTTCAGCATTGTCCACGTTTAAGTCATTCTAAAACCTTCATTCTAGCCTGATTTAGCTATTCCTTTACAACTGGCCAAACAGCTTGATTTTTGTTTCATCTGACATCACCATGACAAGAAAGTTCTGTGCAAATGAAAAAAAAATTGAGCTTTTTTGGCCACAACACCCAGCAATATTTTTGGAGGACAAAAGGTGAGGTCTTTAATCCCAGGAACACTACGCCTATCGTCAAGCATGCTGGTGGTAGTATTATGCTCTGGGCCTGTTTTGCTGCCAATGGAACTGGTACTTTAAGTGGGACGATGAAAAAGGAGGATTACCTCCAAATTCTTCAGGACAACGTAAAAAAATCCTCCCGGAGGGTAGTTGGGTGTTCCAACAGGACAACGACCCCAAACACACGTCAAAAGTGGTAAAGGAATGGCTAAATCAGGCTAGAATTAAGGTTTTAGAATGGCCTTCCCAAAGTCCTGATTTAAATGTGTGGACAATGCTGAAGAAACAAGTCCATGTCAGAAAAACAACACTTTTAGCTGAACTGCACCAATTTTGTCAAGAGGAGTGGTCAAAAATTCAACCAGAAGCTTGTGGACGGCTACCAAAAGGGAAACTTGCCAAGGGACATGTAACCAAATATTAAAGGCCTACTGAAACCCACTACTACCCACCACGCAGTCTGATAGTTTATATCAATCAATCAATGTTTATTTATATAGCCCCAAATCACAAATGTCTCAAAGGACTGCACAAATCATTACGACTACAACATCCTCGGAAGAACCCACAAAAGGGCAAGGGAAACTCACACCCAGTGGGCAGGGAGAATTCACATCCAGTGGGACGCCAGTGACAATGCTGACTATGAGAAACCTTGGAGAGGACCTCAGATGTGGGCAACCCCCCCCTCTAGGGGACCGAAAGCAATGGATGTCGAGCGGGTCTAACATGATGCTGTGAAAGCTCAATCCATAGTGGCTCCAACACAGCCGCGAGAGTTCAGTTCAAGCGGATCCAAGACAGCAGCGAGAGTCCAGTCCGCAGGAAACCATCCCAAGCGGAGGCGGATCAGCAGCGTAGAGATGTCCCCAATCGATACAGGCGAGCGGTCAATGATGAAATATTAACATTGCAAGACATACCAATACGGCCTTTTTAGTTTACTGAATTGCAATTTTAAATTTCCCGCGAGTTTCTTGTTGAAAACGTTGCGGAATGATGAGGCGTACGCGTGACGTCACGGACTGTAAGGAAATATTAGCGCTGCACCACACACAGCTAAATGTCGTCTGCTTTAATCGCATAATTACACAGTATTTTGGACACCTGTGCTGCTGAATCTTTTGCAATTAGTGTAATTAATAATGGAGACTATAAAGAACAATGCTGTTGGTGGAAAGCGGTGGATTGCAGCTGTCTTTAGCACCGAGACACAGCCGGTGTTTCTTTGTTTGTTGTGAAGCGGACTGGTCAAGCGAACATGTTTTCTCTACGTCAAAAGCATGTTTTTGGATGGGGAAATTGTGATATATATATATATATCTTACCGGAGACATCAACGGATTATTCCTCGTCCTGCAACAGCTGTCATGTCAAAAAAGGCAGCTGTGAGCTTGGCTCCTCGGCTTCTCTTTGAGACACTGCCTGTTAACCGCAGCCATGCGACCTCGAGGTATGTCTTTACAATCTTAAAAATCTGACTAAGACACTATTAAAACAATAAGCAGATAAGGGATCTTCCAGAATTATCCTAGTAAATGTGTCTAAAAACATCTGAATTTACTTTATTTTTTTATTTTTTTTCTAGTCCTTCGCTATCAATATCCTCAGCCACAAATCTTTCATCATTGCTCAAATTAATGGGGAAATTGTTGTTTTCTCGGTCCGAATAGCACTTTTTGTTGGAGGCTCCCATTATAAACAATGTGAGAATGTGAGGAGCCCTCACACGGGTGACGTCATCATCTGCTACTTACGGTAAAGGCAAGGCTTTTTTATTAGCAACCAAAAGTTGCGAACTTTATCGTGGATGTTCTCTACTAAATCCTTTCAGCAAAAATATGGCAATATCGCGAAATGATCAAGTATGACACATAGAATGGACCTGCTATCCCCGTTTAAATAAGAAAATCTCATTTCAGTAGGCCTTTAACATTGCTGTATGTATACTTTTGACCCCGCAGATTTGGTCACATTTTCAGTCGACCCATAATAAATTCATAAAAGAATTACACTTTGTGAATGTTTTTTGTGATGAACAATATGTGCTGCAATCACTCTATCACAAAAAAATAAGAGTTGTAGAAATGATTGGAAACTCAAGACAGCCATGACATTATGTTCTTTACAAGTGTATGTAAACTTTTGACCAGGACTGTACGAAGACTTTTGTCCACACAGTGTAAATCCCATTCTTATCAGGAAGTGATGGTTGAAGAATAAAATAAGATGTTTCCCTAAATAACATTATTTTAAATACTGAGTCTGAATGATTAACAGCACTAAATCATTTATTCAGCTAAAACAAATCTCCCTAGTGAACATTATTATTTTCACCCTTTTTTGACAACCAGTTTCTCCCAAGTTTGATCATATTTTGCTTACATTTTATTTGTATTTCTCATTGCTTACTTTTTTTTCCTCCCCATTTGTTGTTTTTATTCATGATTCTTTTCATCCCCTTTTCCTCTTTCTGTTTGCTGTCCCCCCCCGACCCCACCCTTCCCACTTCCTCACCCCGTTCTCACATCCCAGAGACATAGTCAAAGTGGTGGAGGTGACAAACGATGGCGGGCCCCTGGGAATCCACGTGGTGCCTTTCAGTGGCAGGGACCGCAGGTAAATATATCCCAGCCGGAAGGAAGGCTGCTGCTTTTCAAGCAATAAAGATGTTGCTGTTTTTACCTTTCCTAAGAGGATAATTGCCCGCCTACTTGATGAATGGGTTTTTATTTTGGGGGAAAAAGAAGTCTTTAAGGGTTAGAAATATGCCTTTTTAGCAGCAATGTGTCACTGCTTGGTGATGCTTTAACACTCATCTGCATCACGAAGCCATTTTCCGCTTTAATGTCATCAATCATGGCGGCTTGAGGCCTGTCATATTTCTCTGGCCCTCTTGTCACTTCTGCTTTGCACCAATCACAATGCATGCACGCGCACACACACACACACACACACACACACACACAAACGCGCACACACACATGCACTTTCTTGTATTTGTTACCTTTTTGAGACCTCCAAAAAAAATGCCTACTTCTTTAGGACCACCTTTTCTAGATATATAAAGATTTGCATTTATAACAATAATAACATATACATACCATGCAAACATAAAAAGCTTTTTGTAATTAATGCATTGGACTTGGAGAAGGCATTCGACCGTGTCCCTCGGGAAGTCCTGTGGGGAGTGCTCAGAGAGTATGGGGTACCGGACTGTCTTATTGTGGCGGTCCGCTTCCTGTACGATCAGTGCCAGAGCTTGGTCCGCATTGCCGGCAGTAAGTCGAACACATTTCCAGTGAGGGTTGGACTCCGCCAAGGCTGTCCTTTGTCACCGATTCTGTTCATAACTTTTATGGACAGAATTTCTAGGCGCAGTCAAGGCGTTGAGGGGTTCCGGTTTGGTAACCGCAGGATTAGGTCTCTGCTTTTTGCAGATGATGTGGTCCTGATGGCTTCATCTGACCGGGATCTTCAGCTCTCGCTGGATCGGTTCGCAGCCGAGTGTGAAGCGACCGGAATGAGAATCAGCACCTCCAAGTCCATGGTTCTCGCCCGGAAAAGGGTGGAGTGCCATCTCCGGGTTGGGGAGGAGACCCTGCCCCAAGTGGAGGAGTTCAAGTACCTAGGAGTCTTGTTCACGAGTGAGGGAAGAGTGGATCGTGAGATCGACAGGCGGATCGGTGCGGCGTCTTCAGTAATGCGGACGTTGTACCGATCCGTTGTGGTGAAGAAGGAGCTGAGCCGGAAGGCAAAGCTCTCAATTTACCGGTCGATCTACGTTCCCATCCTCACCTATGGTCATGAGCTTTGGGTCATGACCGAAAGGATAAGATCACGGGTACAAGCGGCCGAAATGAGTTTCCTCCGCCGGGTGGCGGGGCTCTCCCTTAGAGATAGGGTGAGAAGCTCTGCCATCCGGGAGGAACTCAAAGTAAAGCCGCTGCTCCTCCACATCCAGAGGAGCCAGATGAGGTGGTTCGGGCATCTGGTCAGGATGCCACCCGAACGCCTCCCTAGGGATGTGTTTAGGGCACGTCCAACCGGTAGGAGGCCACGGGGAAGACCCAGGACACGTTGGGAAGACTATGTCTCCCGGCTGGCCTGGGAACGCCTCGGGATCCCCCGGGAAGAGCTAGACGAAGTGGCTGGGGAGAGGGAAGTCTGGGTTTCCCTGCTTAGGCTGTTGCCCCCGCGACCCGACCTCGGATAAGCGGAAGATGATGGATGGATGCATTGGAATTTCACAAGAAAAAGGTCATCATTTCACAAGAAAAACTTTGAATTTTGGCAGTATTAATTTTTTTATGTTTTTATTTTTTTAATTATTATTTTTTTTAAAATTACAATAAGTCGTAATTTTACTCAACGCAAGTCAAGATTTTACAAGGAAAGTTTAAAATGTTGGCCATTTTTCTGAAAAGAGTCGTAATTTTACTCAACAAAAGACACAATTTGGGCAATATTATAATACAAATTTTTCTTGAAAAGTAAAATTACTAATAATTTAGCTCGGTTGGTAGAGTGGCCGTGCCAGCAACTTGAGGGTTCCAGGTTAAATTTTGTACACACATTTATTTCATATGTTTTATAGAGGGGGAGCACTTCAAATTTTGAAAGACACTTATTATTTCATATATTGACCAGAGGGGGAGCACTTCAAATGTTTACACATACTTGTTATTTCATATGTTGACCATAAGGGGTGCATTTCAATTTCTTACACACACTTGTTATTACATATGTTGACCAGACGGGGAGCACTTAAATTTTTTACGCACAATTATTTCATATGTTGACCAGAGGGGGAGCACTTCACATTTTTACACACACTTGTTATTTCATATGTTGACAATAGGGGGCACATTTCAATTTCTTACACGCACTTGTTATTTCAGATGTTGACCAGAGGGGCAGCACTTAAAATTTTTACGCACAATTATTTCATATGTTGACCAGAGGGGGAGCACTTCACATTTTTACATACACTTGTTATTCCATATGTTGACCAGAGAGGGAGCACTTCAAATTTTTACACACACTTGTTATTTCATATGTTGACCAGAGGGGGAGCACTTCAAATTTTTACACTCATTTGTTATTTCATATGTGGACCATCGGGGGTGCATTTCAATTCCTTAAACCCACTTGTTATTACATATGTTGACCATAGGAGGTGCATTTCAATCTCTTACACACATTTTTTTATTTCATATGTTGACCAGAGGGGGAGCACTTAAAATGTTCACGCGCAATTGTTATTTCATATGTTGACCAGAGGGAGAGCACTTCACATTTTTACACACACTTGTTATTTCATATGTTGACAATAGGGGGCACATTTCAATTTCTTACACACACTTGTTATTTCAGATGTTGACCAGAGGGGGAGCACTTAAAATTTTTACGCACAATTATTTCATATGTTGACCAGAGGGGGAGCACTTAAAATTTTTACACACACTTGTTATTTCATATGTTGACCAGAGGGGGAGCACTTCAGATTTTTACATACACTTGTTATTCCATTTGTTGACCAGAGAGGAGCACTTAAAATTTTTACACGTACTTGTTATTTCACATGTTGACCAGAGGGGGAGCACTTCAAATTTTTACACTCAATTGTTATTTCATATGTGGACCATCGGGGGTGCATTTCAATTCCTTACACCCACTTGTTATTACATATGTTGACCATAGGAGGTGCATTTCAATCTCTTACACACATTTTTTTATTTCATATGTTGACCAGAGGGGGAGCACTTAAAATTTTTACGCGCAATTGTTATTTCATATGTTGACCGGAGGGGAGCACTTCAAGTTTTTACACACACTTGTTATTTCATATGTTGACCAGAGCGGGAGCACTTCAAATTTTTACACACACTTGTTATTTCAGATATTGACCAGAGGGGGAGCACTTCAAATTTTTACACACAATTATTTCATATGTTGACCAGAGGGGGAGCACTTCACATTTTTACACACACTTGTTATTCCATATGTTGACCAGAGAGGGAGCACTTTTAAAACCGACACACTCAATTTGAAAAATCCCTCCTTTTTGGAACCACCCTTTATTTTGATAGATTTGACCAGAGGGGGAGCACTTTTAAAACCGACACACTCAATTTGAAAAATCCCTCCTTTTTGGAACCACCCTAATTTTGATAGATTTGACCACCAGGGGTGCAAATGAGACATTCTCTATCAGATGCAATGGTTTTCCGTTTTGGGACCGTGATTTATGTCCAAACTTGTTCACTAGTCCTCATATGGAAGGTACTTTTTCTTGTTGGTGTCTCAAGAAGGGTAGAAATACAAGAACACACACACACACACACACACACACACACACACTACACAAGTGTCAGCAGTGCACAAGTGCAGCTGGAAGAAGGCTAGGAAGGCATTAGAGGAATTTCACATCTGGTTCAAATATTCCCAAAGAGGCCAGAGTCCAAGTGGAGGAGCGCTTGAGAGCCAAGCCAACAGGAGCCCCCCTTTTCCTTGTTCCTTTTTTCACCCCCGGGAAATAAGATCTTTGACCATACAAAAGTGGGTCTTGCACTTGATTGGAAGTCGAAATCAAATCACAATCTTCCCTGGCTGACTCGGTTCCTCTAAAAGCAGGTTTGTAAAGCGCTTTTACTTTATTGGTGAAATGTGTGGGCAGGCATTACTCCCAAGATTAAGCTTTCATCAGAGAAATAGGCCCTTCACAGCAAATCACATTGTGTTCCCACTCAAATCCAATCAGTGGAAATGTTTGTGAACTTTGCTGCCCTCGCTCTAATCACATTCTCATTGGTATTGCATTAGAAGCCTTAGCAGAGGCTGAGTGTTAAACTATACAATCTACTCAATTTACCGAGGTGGCACGCGCTCACACGAGACAGAAGGACTCGGTTCGGTTTGTCTCTTCTCCGCTTTGGCTCTTTAATCCGCAGAGCGGCCTTTCAGGTGATGCTAGCTCCTTAGCAGGAGGCGTTCACCGGTTTGCCAGACTGGATTACAAACCATGCCATGATAGGCAGACCTCAACCCGCCTGCCAAAAAACACACTTTTGTGCTGAGGGAAGGGATACAATTCGGACTTTGGAGGGTTTGTGAATGCACATGTAGCCGTTTTTTGCAACAACACGACCGGTAATTGCAGGACCGTATTAAAGGCCTACTGAAATGAGATTTTCTTATTCAAACAGGGATAGCAGGTCCATTCTATGCGCCATATTTGATCATTTTGAGATGTTGCCATATTTTTGCTGAAAGGATTTAGTAGAGGCTTCACGGTGGCAGAGGGGTTAGTGCGTCTGCCTCACAATACGAAGGTCCTGCAGTCCTGGGTTCAAATCCAGGCTCGGGATCTTTCTGTGTGGAGTTTGCATGTTCTCCCCGTGAATGCGTGGGTTCCCTCCGGGTACTCCGGCTTCCTCCCACTTCCAAAGACATGCACCTGGGGATAGGTTGATTGGCAACACTAAATTGGCCCTAGTGTGTGAATGTGAGTGTGAATGTTGTCTGTCTATCTGTGTTGGCCCTGCGATGAGGTGGCGACTTGTCCAGGGTGTACCCCGCCTTCCGCCCGATTGTAGCTGAGATAGGCGCCAGCGCCCCCCGCGACCCCGAAAGGGAATAAGCGGTAGAAAATGGATGGGATGGATTTAGTAGAGAACATCGACGATAAAGTTCGCAGCTTTTGGTCGCTAATAAAAAAGCCTTGCATTTACCGGAAGTAGCAGACGGTGTGCGCGTGACGTCACGGGTTGTGGAGCTCCTCACATCCTCACATTGTTTATAATCATAGCCTCCAGCAGCAAGAGCGATTCGGACCGAGTAAGCGACGATTTCCTCATTAATTTGAGCGAGGATGAAAGATTCGTGGATGAGGAAAATTAGATAGAGTCCATCCATCCATCCATCCATCATCTTCCGCTTATCCGAGGTCGGGTCGCGGGGGCAGCAGCCTAAGCAGGGAAGCCCAGACTTCCCTCTCTCCAGCCACTTCGTCTAGCTCTTCCCGGGGGATCCCGAGGCGTTCCCAGGCCAGCCGGGAGACATAGTCTTCCCAACGTGTCCTGGGTCTTCCCCGTGGCCTCCTACCAGCTGGACGTGCCCTAAACACCTCCCTAGGGTGGCGTTCAGGTGGCATCCTGACCAGATGCCCGAACCACCTCATCTGGCTCCTCTCGATGTGGAGGAGCAGCGGCTTTACTTTGAGTTCCTCCCGGATGGCAGAGCTTCTCACCCTATCTCTAAGGGAGAGCCCCGCCACACGGCGGAGGAAACTCATTTCGTCCGCTTGTACCCGTGATCTTATCCTTTCGGTCATGACCCAAAGCTCATGACCATAGGTGAGGATGGGAACGTAGATCGACCGGTAAATTGAGAGCTTTGCCTTCTGGCTCAGCTCCTTCTTCACCACAACGGATCGATACAACGTCCGCATTACTGTAGACGCCGCACCGATCCGCCTGTCGATCTCACGATCCACTCTTCCCTCACTCGTGAACAAGACTCCTAGGTACTTGAACTCCTCCACTTGGGACAGGGTCTCCTCCCCAACCCGGAGATGGCACTCCACCCTTTTCCGGGCGAGAACCATGGACTCGGACTTGGAGGTGCTGATTCTCATTCCGGTCGCTTCACACTCGGCTGCGAACCGATCCAGTGAGAGCTGAAGATCCCGGCCAGATGAAGCCATCAGGACTACATCATCTGCAGAAAGCAGAGATCTAATCCCGTGGCCACCAAACCGGATCCCCTCAACGCCTTGGCTGCGCCTAGAAATTCTGTCCATAAAAGTTATGAACAGAATCGGTGACAAAGGACAGCCTTGGCGGAGTCCAACCCTCACTGGAAATGTGTCCGACTTACTGCCAGCAACGCGGACCAAGCTCTGGCACTGATCATACAGGGAGCGGACTGCCACAATAAGACAGTTCGGTACCCCATACTCTCTGAGCACTCCCCACAGGACTTCCCGAGGGACACGGTCGAATGCCTTCTCCAAGTCCACAAAGCACATGTAGACTGGTTGGGCAAACTCCCATGCACCCTCAAGAACCCTGCCGAGAGTATAGAGCTGGTCCACGGTTCCACGACCAGGACGAAAACCACACTGTTCCTCCTGAATCCGAGGTTCGACTATCCGGCGTAGCCTCCTCTCCAGTACACCTGAATAAACCTTACCGGGAACGCTGAGGAGTGTGATCCCACGATAGTTGGAACACACCCTCCGGTCCCCCTTCTTAAAGAGAGGGACCACCACCCCGGTCTGCCAATCCAGAGGTACCGCCCCCGATGTCCACGCGATGCTGCAGAGTCTTGTCAACCAAGACAGCCCCACAGCATCCAGAGCCTTAAGGAACTCCGGGCGGATCTCATCCACCCCTGGGGCCTTGCCGCCGAGGAGCTTTTTAACTACCTCAGTGACCTCAGCCCCAGAAATAGGAGAGTCCACCACAGATTCCCCAGGCACCGCTTCCTCAAAGGCAGACGTGTTGGTGGGATTGAGGAGGTCTTCGAAGTATTCCCTCCACCGATCCACAACATCCGCTGTCGAAGTCAGCAGAACACCATCCGCACCATACACGGTGTTGATAGTGCACTGCTTCCCCTTCCTGAGGCGGCGTATGGTGGTCCAGAATCGCTTCGAAGCCGTCCGGAAGTCGTTTTCCATGGCTTCCCCGAACTCTTCCCATGTCCGAGTTTTTGCCTCGGCTACCGCTAAAGCTGCACACCGCTTGGCCCGTCGGTACCCGTCCACTGCCTCCGGAGTCCTATGAGCCAAAAGAACCCGATAGGACTCCTTCTTCAGCTTGACGGCATCCCTCACTGCTGGTGTCCACCAACGGGTTCTGGGATTACCGCCACGACAGGCACCAACAACCTTGCGGCCACAGCTCCAATCAGCCCTCTCGACAATAGAGGTTCGGAACAGGGTCCACTCGGACTCAATGTCCCGCACCTCCCTCGTGACATGTTTAAAGTTCTCCCGGAGGTGTGAATTGAAACTCTCTCTGACAGGAGACTCTGCCAGACGTTCCCAGCAGACCCTCACAATGCGTTTGGGCCTGCCAGGTCTGTCCGGCATCCTCCCCCACCATCGCAGCCAACTCACCACCAGGTGGTGATCGGTAGAAAGCTCCGCCCCTCTCTTCACCCGAGTGTCCAGAACATGAGGCCGCAAATCCGATGACACGACTACAAAGTCAATCATGGAACTGCGGCCTAGGGTGTCCTGTTGCCAAGTGCACATATGGACACCCTTATGTTTCAACATGGTGTTTGTTATGGACAATCCGTGACGAGCACAAAAGTCCAATAACAAAACACCACTCGGGTTTAGATCCGGGCGACCATTCTTCCCAATCACGCCTCTCCAGGTTTCACTGTCGTTGCCAACATGAGCGTTGAAGTCTCCCAGTAGGACAAGGGAATCACCCGGGGGAGCACTTTCCAGTACTCCCTCGAGTGTACCCAAAAAGGGTGGGTATTCTGAACGGCTGTTTGGTGCGTAAGCACAAACAACAGTCAGGACCTGTCCCCCCACCCGAAGGCGAAGGGAAGCTACCCTCTTGTCCACTGGGTTGAACTCAAACGTGCAGGCTTTGAGCCGGGGGGCAACGAGAATTGCCACCCCAGCCCGTCGCCTCTCACTGTCGGCAACGCCAGAGTGGAAGAGGGTCCAGTCCCTCTCGAGAGAAGTGGTTCCAGAGCCCTTGCTGTGCGTCGAGGTGAGTCCGACTATATCCAGCCGGAACTTCTCTACCTCGCGGACTAGCTCAGGCTCCTTCCCCCCCAGTGAGGTGACGTTCCACGTCCCAAGAGCTAGCTTCTGTAGCCGACCTCTATGGCCCCTCCTATGAGTGGTGAGCCCATTGGAGGGATGACCCACGTTGCCTCTTCGGGCTGTGCCCGGCCGGGCCCCATGGGGACAGGCCCGGCCACCAGGCGCTCGCCATCGTGCCCCAACTCCGGGCCTGGCTCCAGAGCGGGGCCCCGGTGACCCGCGTCCGGGCGAGGGAAATCTGAGTTTATTTTGTTGTAATTCCATAGAAGTCTTTGAGCTGCTCTTTGTCTGATCACTCACCTAGGACCTGTTTGTCTTGGGAGACCCTACCAGGGGGCATGAAAGCCCCCAGACAACATAGCTCCTAGGATCATTGGGACACGCAAACTCCTCTACCACGGTAAGGTAGCAGCTCAGAGAGGAGAATTAGATAGAGTGAGGCACTAAAAAAAAAAAAAAAGCGGCGGCAGTGAGTGCGTTTCAGATGTAATTAGACACATTTACTAGGATCATTCTGGAAGATCCCATATCTGCTTATTGTGTTAATAGTATTTTAGTGAGATTATGCTGTCCTACCTGTAAGTCGGATGGCTGCGGTGAATGCCAGTGTCTCTGAGAGAAGTCGAGGAGCCAAGATCACAGCTGCCTTTTTGATAGCTTCAGGAGGAGGTCCCATAATCCACAGAAGTCTCCGGTAAGAGCCGACTTAATATCACAATTTTCCCATCCAAAAACTTGTTGGTTGACGTAGAGAAACATGTTCGCTTGACCGCTCTGTGTTAAAGCTTCACAACAAACAAAGAAACACCGGCTGTGTTTCGGTGCTAAAGGCAGCTGCAATCCACCGCTTTCCACCAACAGCATTCTTATTTGACGTCTCCATTACTAATTGAACAAATTGCAAAAGATTCAGCAACACAGATATCCAACTTACTGTTTAATTATGCGATGAAAAGAGACAACTTTGTAAGTGGATCTGGGCTAATATGTGCCATCCAACCCGAGACGTCACAAACACGCGTCATCATTCCGCGATGTTTTCAACAAGAAACTCCGGGAAATTTAAAATAGCAATTTAGTAAACTAAAAGGCCGTATTGGCATGTGTTGCGATGTTAATATTTCATCATTGATATATAAACTATCAGACTGCGTGGTCGGTAGTAGTGGGTTTCAGTAGGCCTTTAAGTTTTGAGCCACGTCGAGGACTGGGCTGATCATGCATTTTGCATGACCATGAAATTACTGCCGATAAACCATATTATCGTCAGCATTATTTTGAAACCAAATCAAGCACTAATGTAATCATGATTTACAACAATAATAACATACAGGTATGTATTCCTTTCAAACACAAAACACTTTTCTTTCTTTGTTTTAATATTGTAATTGGAAGGTCAATACCTTTTAATCCATCCATCTTCTTCCGCTTATCCGAGTTAGCAGCCTAAGCAGGGAAGCCCGGACTTCCCTCTCCCCAGCCACTTTGTCCAGCTCTTCCCGGGGGATCCCGAGGTGTTCCCAGGCCAGCCGGGAGACATAGTCTTCCCAAGGTGTCCTGGGTCTACCCCGGTGCCTCCTACCAGTTGGACGTGCCCTAAACATCTCCCTAAGGAGGCGTTCGGGTGGCATCCTGACCAGATGCCCGAACAACCTAATCTGGCTCCTCTCCATGTGGAGGAGCAGCAGTTTTACTTTGAGCTCCCTCCGGGTGGCAGGGCTTCTCACCCTATCTCTAAGGGAGAGCCCCGCCACACGGCGGAGGAAACTTATTTTGGCCACTTGTAGCCGTGATCTTATCCTTTCGGTCATAACCCAGAGCTAATGACCATAGGTGAGGATGGGAACGTAGATCGACCGGTAAATTGAGAGCTTTGCCTTCCGGCTCAGCTCCTTCTTCACTACGACTGATCCACTCTTCCCTCACTCGTGAACAAGACTCCTCTAAATATTTGAACTCCTCCACTTGGGGCAGGGTCTCCTCCCCAACCCGGAGATGGCACTCCACCCTTTTCCGGGCGAGAACCATGGACTCGGTCTTGGAGGTGCTGATTCCCATCCCAGTCGCTTTACACTCGGCTGCAAACCGATTCAGTGAGGGCTGAAGATCCTGGCCAGATGAAGCCATCAGAACCACATCATCTGCAAAAAGCAGAGACATAATCCCGCAGCCACCAAACCAGATCCCCTCAACTCCGTGACTGCGCCTAGAAATTCTGGTAATAAAAGTTATGAACAGAATCGGTGACAAAGGACAGCCTTGGTGGAGTTCAACCCTCACTGGAAACGTGTCCGACTTACTGTCGGCAATGCGGACCAAGCTCTGAGACTGATTGTACAGGGAGCGGACCACCACAATCAGACAGTCCAATACTCTCTGAGCATTCCCCACAGGACTTACCAAGTCAAAGTTCACAAAGCACATGTAGACTGGTTGGGCAAACTCCCATGCACCCTCAAGGACCCTACCGAGAGTATCGAGCTGGTCCACAGTTCCACGACCAGGACGAAAACCAGACTGTTCCTCCTGAATCCGAGGTTCGACTATCCGGCGTAGCCTCCTCTCCAGTACACCTGAATAAACCTTACCGGGAAGGCTGAGGAGTGTGAACCCACGACAGTTAGACCACACCCTCCGGTTCCCCTTCTTAAAGAGAGGAACCACCACCCCGGTCTGGCAATCCAGAGGTACCACCCCTAATATTTTGGATCATTTAAAATACTTTTTAAATGATCCAAAATGAGTTCACAAACAAAACAAATACAAATTACTCTAAATCTCCTAATAATAGAGTGTACAGTTTTCCCTAGCAGGGAAAAACTGGGTCAGTTTAGTTTGTTTTTAAAATTTGTGTTGCCATCACTTATCAACAAATTGGTCATACCCAGTCGTCTTTGTTAATAGGCTCAGGTTTATTTGGTTTGAAGCGGAAATATTCCAACAAAGGACATTTGGCTTTGCAGTCATCTTTTTTCGGTCTAATTTTTGTTACCTCGATTGATTGATTGATTGATTGATTGATTGAAACGTTGATTAGTAGGTTGTACAGTACAGTACATATTCCGTACAATTGACCACTAAATGGTAACACCCGAATAAGTTTTTCAACTTGTTTAAGTCGGGGTCCACGTTAATCAATTCATTCTTGCGGATCTTCAAACTAATGAGTCGCAACTAGCGAAGCCACCTCTCCCCTCCACCCTCAGAGACAAAGATTGTGGATGACTGACAAGTGAAATGAATTATATTTATATAGCGCTTTTACATAGTGAAACCCAATATCTAAGTTAGATTTAAACCAGTGTGGGTGGCACTAGGAGCAGGTGGGTAAAGTGCATTGCCCAAGGACACAACGGCAGTGACTGGGATGGCGGACGCGGGGATCAAACCTGGGACACTCAAGTTGCTGGCACGGCCACTCTACCAACCGAGCTATTTCACTCCGTTCATTTAAGTCTGTTATTGAATAAACAAGCTAAGTGCAGTGCACCGAGTGAACCCTCTTGCACCCTGATTGAAAGCGAGAGCCGAAGAAAACAAACACACCGACTTTGCAATTGATCAATTAACTTTGGTAAAAGTTATCAGGATTATTTTTATTAATTTTTTCAAATAATTGGCCGAGGCCCAGCACCGTTTCCACCAAATAACGCAGTTGAGCTTTTGTGTACTTTTAGATATTTAATGCGTGACAGAAACATGGCTTTGACTTTGCAAAGGCCTGTGGAGCTAAATTGGGGCCAAATATGTTGTACTTTGAAGAAATACACATGGGAACTGAAAAATACATAATTCAATCAATCAATCAATCAATGTTTATTTATATAGCCCTAAATCACAAATGTCTTAAAGGACTGTACAATCCACTACGACTACGACATCCCCGGAAGAACCCACATAAGGGCAAGGAAAACTCACACCCAGTGGGACGCCAGTGACAATGATGACTATGAGAACCTTGGAGAGGACCTCAAACGTGGGCAACCCCCTTCTAGGGGACCGAAAGCAATGGATGTCGAGCGGGTCTAACATGATACTGTGAAAGTTCAATCCATAGTGGCTCCAACACAGCCGCAAGAGTTCAGTTCAAAGCGGATCCAAGACAGCAGCGAGAGTCCCGTCCACAGGAAACCATCCCAAGCGGAGTCGGATCAGCAGCGTAGAGATGTCCCCAACCGATAAACAGGCGAGCGGTCCATCCTGGGTCCCGACGGGCGGTCCATCCTGGGTCCCGACTCTGGACAGCCAGTACTTCATCCATGGTCATCGGACTGGACCCCCTCCACAAGGGAGGTGGGGACAGAGGAGAAAAAGTAAAGAAGCGGCAGATCAACTGGTCTAAAAAGGAGGTCTATTTAAAGGCTAGATTGTACTCAAAATAAAAATGTGCACACAATAGTTTTAGGTTGAATATAATTATGATTCACTCTGGTAATTCTTTTGAATAAATTATTTATTTTTATTTTTAACGTCCATAAATCTGGAAGATTTAATTTATTTTTAACAGTTACATTGTTTTGTTCCATCTTCAGATCTTTTGGCACAAATTCCGAATGGTGTGCGTGACATCAACTTAGAGGAGCGTGGAATCGTGAAAGACGGCATAGGAAAAAAAATAGGAGCCAGCGTTATCTTGTTGCCTTTAGGGAATACAGGAACTAAAACAATTCAACTTAACGGAGAAGTTTGCATGTTCTACCGCCCGAATGCAGCTGAGATAGGCTCCAGCACCACCCGTAACCCCGAAAGGGACAAGCGGTAGAAAATGGATAGCTGGATTTAATGTAGGCAATTCCAGAGGTCTCCAACAACCGGTCCAATGCTGCAATTATTTTTCTTTGGGAACGATGATATACTGTTCGAAAGCTCACAGTTTTTGCATGTTTGCCGTTTTGTTTCATTGTGCTTGGCAGAGCTTTCTCTATTCCAATTTATTTTAGCCGCCCTTGAACACACCAGGGATGTATCCATGAAAGCAATGTCACCAAATTTGATTTTTTTAAGCTTGTTTTGTAACATGTAATTGCTTATTGGGCTGGGCGATATGGCCTTTTATTAATATCTCGATATTTGTAGGCCATGTCACGATACACAAAATTTATATCTCGATATTTTGCCTTAGCCTTGAATGAACACTTGATGCATATAATCACAGCGGTATGATGATTCTATGTGTCTACATTAAAGCATTCTTCTTCACACTGCATTAATATATGCTACTTTTAAACTTTCATGCAGAGAGGGAAATCACAACTAAGTCAATTGACCAAAACTGTATTTATTAAACAGTTATTCTGTCCACTAAAGACGCTGAGATCATTATCCATGCGTTTGTTACGTCTCGCCTCGACTACTGTAACGTATTATTTTCGGGTCTCCCCATGTCTAGCATTAAAAGATTACAGTTGGTACAAAATGCGGCTGCTAGACTTTTGACAAGAACAAGAAAGTTTGATCACATTACGCCTGTACTGGCTCACCTGCACTGGCTTCCTGTGCACTTAAGATGTGACTTTAAGGTTTTACTACTTACGTATAAAATACTACACGGTCTAGCTCCATCTTATCTTGCCGATTGTATTGTACCATATGTCCCGGCAAGAAATCTGCGTTCAAAGGACTCCGGCTTATTAGTGATTCCCAAAGCCCAAAAAAAGTCTGCGGGCTATAGAGCATTTTCCGTTCGGGCTCCAGTACTCTGGAATACCCTCCCGGTAACAGTTCGCGATGCTACCTCAGTAGAAGCATTTAAGTCTCACTTTAAAACTCATTTGTATACTCTAGCCTTTAAATAGACTCCCTTTTTAGACCAGTTGATCTGCCGTTTCTTTTCTTTTTCTTCTATATCCCACTCTCCCGTGTGGAGGGGGTCCGGTCCGATCCGATCCGGTGGCCATGTACTGCTCGCCTGTGTATCGGCTGGGGACATCTCTGCGCTGCTGGTCCGCCTCCGCTTGGGATGGTTTCCTGCTGACTCCGCTGTGAACGGGACTCTCGCTGCTGTGTCTTGGATCCTCTTTGGACTGGACTCTCGCGACTGTGTTGTGTCCATTGTGGATTGAACTTTCACAGTATCCTGTTAGACCCGCTCGACATCCATTGCTTTCCTCCTCTCTAAGGTTCTCATAGTCATCATTGTCACCGACGTCCCACTGGGTCATTATTGTCACCAATGTCCCACTGGGTGTGAGTTTTCCTTGCCCTTTTGTGGGCCTACCGAGGATGTCGTGGTGGTCTGTGCAGCCCTTTGAGACACTAGTGATTTAGGGCTATATAAGTAAACATTGATTGATTGATTGATTGATTGATTAAGCAGTGGCACAAACATTCATGTCATATTTTGTTGGTGTGGCTCCGAACAGAGATGTTGACATGCGGAGTTTCAAGCACTCATTCTCTAGCGGGTGACTTTTCAAATGATGCTACATTAACATCATTTGTAGCAAAGCTTTTGCCGCGTATTTGTTCAACATCTTCCCACTTGAAGCCAAACTACCGCCAGACAATGTACTCCCTGCTGTTTTTCTCGGGAATTAATTCTACCTTCATTTGTTACCAGATTGGCACCTTCTTTCTCTCATATTACCACCCGCACCGCACCGTTAGCATCACAGCTAACGTTACCATGTCGCTACCTCTCTGCTCCGCGGAAGCGCGTGACGTTGAACACGTGACGTATGTAAGAAGGTGCGCTCGGTTTATGTCTCCGTGAGAAGGAGAGACAAGCAAGAGTGGGAAACACATGCAGTGTAATGCCCGCAGCTAAAAGCAACTGCGTGAGAATGTATACTCTAATATCACGATATAGTCATTTTCTATATCGCTCAGAGACAAACTTGCGATATATTGAGTATATCGATATATCGCCAGCCCTAGTTTCTTATTTAAATATATATCGGGAGAGTGTGGTGCTTTGATTGATTGATTGATTGATTGATTGATACTTTTATTAGTAGATTGCACAGTACATATTCCGTACAATTGACCACTAAATGGTAACACCCAAATAAGTTTTTCAACTTGTTTAAGTCGGGGTCCACGTTAATCAATTCATGGTGCGGTTGGGAGAGTGGCCGTGCCAGGCACCTGAGGGTTCCTGGTTCAATCCCCACCTTCTACCCACCTCGTCACGTCCGCTGTGTCCTTGAGCAATACACTTCACCCTTGCCCCTGATGGGGTCTGGTTAGCGCCTTGCATGGCTGCTCCCGCCATCAGTGTGTGAATGTTTGTGTGAATGTGGAAATAGTGTCAAAGCGCTTTGAGTACCTTGAAGGTAGAAACGCGCTATACAAGTACAACCCAGTTACCGTTTGTGTCTGCGTTAATTTCATGATTGTCTTGCAGCTTCACACAATAAACAAAACCACGAGTGCGGTATGTTAAAAATTGAAAGTTAAAGTCCCACTGATAGTCTCACACACACACACACACACACACACACACACACACACACACAGTAGGTGTGCTGAAATTACCCTCTGCATTTGACCGATCCTCGGTCCACTCTCTGCATTGTGTTTGCTGCTTATCACATTCAATGGATCGTAACTTGACTGTTTGTTTTGTCTTAGAAAACGTTCAGATCTCATCCAAGTAGGCTTCATCAGTTCATCAGACTTAGATTAGTCAGATCTAGTCCAGCGGCTGGTGGCAAAACCCCTAATATCTGTACCCCAACACCCTCCTGCTGTGAATAAGACACAATGACCTGGATAC
>NC_084624.1:41722427-41809927 GCF_033978795.1 Nerophis ophidion
ATTTTGTCCAGGTCTGGTTTTTAAAGTTGTGTAGAATTACAATGTGCATTTTTCTTTATTAAAAACTGGGCCATAAAATCAGTTGTGCCGTAATATTGTAAAATATTACGTCTTAAGTCTTTAAAAAGGAATATCCCTGCGACCCTCTGCTACCTCCGGTAATCTCCCTACCTTCCTGTTTAGTTCCAGAAACTTGCAGCATTACTCACATAAATGTCGGTTTGGTGTATGGTTGTGTGTTTGTGATTGCAGCATTTTTATTTTTTGTTGCAATTGTGTTATAGTGTGTTTGGTTTTGGCTCAGTTCTGCATTTGGACATTTGCTCTGCGTTTGCCCTCACCAGCCACCGTAGTTCAGGCCTCCTTCTGCCCAAGCTAACTTTTCTTTGTCCAACTCATACAATTGCAGTGATCCAATCATAATCTTTTTTTAGACTTAGACTAACTTTATTGATCCACAAGGGAAGTTGGTCCACATTGTAGCTCAGTTACAAAGAATGGAAAGTATAATGCAGGTATAAAGCAGACTAAAAATGTACCGTAGTAGCAATATAAAATATAACATATATGTAATATTTACATATTATATATACAGTATATACAAACCCCGTTTCCATGAGTCGGGAAATTGTGTTAGATGTAAATATAAACGGAATACAACGATTTGCAAATCATTTTCAACCCATATTCAGTCGAATATGCTACAAAGACAACATATTTGATGTTCAAACTCATAAACATTTTTTTTTGTGCAAATAATCATTAACTTTAGGATTTGATGCCAGCAACACGTGACAAAGAAGTTGGGAAAGGTGGCAATAAATACTGATAAAGTTGAGGAATGCTCACCAAACACTTATTTGGAACATCCCACAGGTGTGCAGGCTAATTGGGAACAGGTGGGTGCCATGACTGGGTGTAAAAACAGCTTCTCAAAAAATGCTCAGTCTTTCACAAGAAAGGATGGGGCGAGGTACACCCCTTTGTCCACAACTGCATGAGCAAATAGTCAAACAGTTTAAGAACAACGTTTCTCAAAGTGCAATTGCAAGAAATTTAGGGATTTCAACATCTACCGTCCATAATAGCATCAAAAGGTTCAGAGAATCTGGAGAAATCACTCCACGTAAGCGGCATGGCCGGAAACCAACATTGAATGACCGTGACCTTCGATCCCTCAGACGGCACTGTATGAAAAACCGACATCAATCTCTAAAGGATATCACTACATGGGCTTAAGAACACTTCAAAAAACCACTGTCACTAAATACAGTTTGTCGCTACATCTGTAAGTGCAAGTTAAAGCTCTACTATGCAAAGCAAAAGCCATTTATCAACAACATCCAGAAACGCCACCGGCTTCTCTGGGGCTGAGATCATCTAAGATGGACTGATGCAAAGTAGAAAAGTGTTCTGTGGTCTTACGAGTCCACATTTCAAATTGTTTTTGGAAATATTCGACATTGTGTCATCCGGACTAAAGGGAAAGTGAACCATCCAGACTGTTATTGACGCAAAGTTCAAAAGCTAGCATCTGTGAGGGTATGGGGATGCTTTAGTGCCCAAGGCATGGGTAACTTACACATCTGTGAAGGCACCATTAATGCTAAAAGGTACATACAGGTTTTGGAACAACATATGCTGCCATCTAAGCGCCGTCTTTTTCATGGACGCCCCTGCTTATTTCAGCAAGACAATGCCAAGCCTCATTCAGCGTGGCTTCGTAAAAAAAAGAGTGCGGGTACTTTCCTGACCCGCCTGCAGTCCAGACCTGTCTCCCATCGAAAATGTGTGGCGCATTATGAAGCGTAAAATATGACAGCGGAGACCCCGGACTGTTGAACGACTGAAGCTCTACATAAAACAAGAATGGGAAAGAATTCCACTTTCAAATCTTCAACAATTAGTTTCCTCAGTTCCCAAACGTTTATTGAGTGTTGTTAAAAGAAAAGGTGATGTAACACAGTGGTGAACATGCCCTTTCCCAACTACTTTGGCACGTGTTGCAGCCATGAAATTCTAAGTTAATTATTATTTGTAAAAAATAAAAATAAAGTTAATGAGTTTGAAGATGGGCTTCACGGTGGCAGAGGGGTTAGTGCGTGTGCCTCACAATACGAAGGTCCTGCAGTCCTGGGTTCAAATCCAGGCTCGGGATCTTTCTGTGTGGAGTTTGCATGTTCTCCCCGTGAATGCGTGGGTTCCCTCCGGGTACTCCGGCTTCCTCCCACTTCCAAAGACATGCACCTGGGGATAGGTTGATTGGCAACACTAAATTGGCCCTAGTGTTTGAATGTGAGTGTGAATGTTGTCTGTCTATCTGTGTTGGCCCTGTCCAGGGTGTACCGCGCCTTCCGCCCGATTGTAGCTGAGATAGGCGCCAGCGCCCCCCGCGACCCCGAAAGGGAATAAGCGGTAGAAAAATGGATGGATGGATGGAGTTTGAACATCAAATATCTTGTCTTTGTAGTGCATTCAACTGAATATGGGTTGAAAAGGATTTGCAAATCATTGTACTCCGTTTATATTTACATCTAACACAATTTCCCAACTCATAAGGAAACAGGGTTTGTACACTATATAATATATACTGATATATTATTACATTGTTAAATTTTTATATAATATATAACAATTAGCATGTACAATACTACAGTATATGTAATAGATGCAGCAACAAAAAGGGCAGCATTAAATACAGTAATATTTTATTTCATTTTCTTCCTCTTTATTCCTTTTTTACAGTTTCTGACGCTCTTCCTGTCTTTTAATGCTCATCCCACTTTTCGCATCACTACTTGCTAATTCCTCATTAGATCCTACATGCTGCACGGGGATAGACGCTTGTCTTACAAGTTTTGTGTACTCTGTGTTGATTAGGTGTTTCTGCTTCATGGACGATGTCCACATTATGTATCACACAAAGTGTATCTCGCACGCTTGCCACGCGGAACCTAATGGGTTTATCCAGCTGCACCGCCCCAAATGGGGGATTTGTACTTGTAATGCTCATGCTGTGTCAGTTGCATTATTGTTGGCTTCTTGTCAATATGCCGCGACAGTTTTGAGCACGTATTTGCTGGAGTTAATCTCCTCCCGCAGCCGAGAGAGAGAGCCAGACAGGAGAAGCTGGCCTCGAAAAGACAAGATGTCGTAGTTAAGGGGTGTCAAACTCAAATACAGAGTGGGCCAAAATGTTTAACGGAACAAAGCCGCGGGCCAAGGTTGAACAAATTAACCTTTTATCAGGGACCCAAACAAGTTTTGCATTAAATATTGAACAAGCAAGGCTTATATAACTTTAGTGACATGCAAAATCCAGTTTCAAATAATAATAATTAAAAAAAATATCAATGGCATATCAAATAAAATTTAAATAAAAATGTAACCCCTTTTTTTCTATTTGCAATCTTCTGAGGTAAATATCAATTTTTTTCCACAGGCTAATAATACATTTGAAAATAAAATAACAATAATGTATGAACCAAACATTCAAGCCTTGGAAGTAGCAAGAGAAAATGCATGAATAAAACGTTAATTATTGGTCAGTTTGCTGGAAGTTTCCCGGAAGAGTTAGTGCTGCAAGGGATTCTGGGTATTTGTTATGTTGTTATACGGTGCGGATGTTCACCTGAAAATGTGTTTGGAATTCTTGTTTGGTGTGGGTTCACAGTGTGGCGCATATTTGTAACAGTGCTAAAGTGGTTTATACGGCCACCCTCAGTGTGACCTGTATGGCTGTTGACGAAGTATGACTTGCATTCACTTGTGTGTGTGTGTGTGTGTGTGTGTGTGTGTGTGTGTGTGTGTGTGTGTGTGTGTGTGTGTGTGTGTGTGTGTGTGTAAAAGACACAAACATTATGTGACACGCTGTTAGTATGGAGGAAAAGCGGACGTGACGACAGGTTGTAGAGAACGCTAAAGGCAGTACCTCGGGACGGCGTGGCGCAGTGGGAGAGTGGCCGTGCGCAACCCGAGTGTCCCTGGTTCAAATCCCACCTAGTACCAACCTCGTCACGTCCGTTGTGTCCTGAGCAAGACACTTCACCCTTGCTCCTGATGGGTGCTGGTTGGCGCCTTGCATGGCAGCTCCCTCCATCAGTGTGTGAATGTGTGTGTGAATGGGTAAATGTGGAAGTAGTGTCAAAGCGCTTTGAGTACCTTGAAGGTAGAAAAGCGCTATACAAGTACAACCCATTTATCATTTATTTTAAATCAGTGGTCCCCAACCTTTTTGTATCCGCTTAATAATTTGTCCCGCGGCCCGGGGGTGGTCCTTTTTTTTTCTTCTTTGTCATGAAAAAGGGAGGTTTTTGTGGTTGGTGCACTAATTGTAAGTGTATATTGTGTTTTTTATGTTGATTTAGTTAAAAAAAAAAGATACAATATATTTTTTTTTATTTCTTATTTTTTTAATAAAGAATTCTTCCACGGCCCGTTGGTTGGGGACCACTGCCTTAAATGCACGCCCCCAATATAGTTGTCCAGGTGGAAATTGTTAGAAATTCGGGACAATGGTTGCCCCGGGAGTCTACCGGGAAAATTAGGAGGGTTGGCAAGTCTGAGTATTAGCGGTTAATGCGGTGTTAGAGCGGCACTGACGCTGTATAACACCGGCGGGCCAGCTCTAATGCCAAATTGATATTGCCTCAAGGGCCAAATTAAATTACACGCCGGGCCAGATTTGGCCCGCCGGCCAGAGTTTGACACCCATGTCGTAATTAGTCGTGTTATTGCACGAGTCCGTCCTCCCCAGGGAACTTTATTAGTTTGCTGGGAAAAAAAAGGGGGCCGAGGTATTTCACAGCAGAGAGTCGGAATGCAATAAAAGTTCTTGTTCCTCCGCCGTTGACTTAAACGTCCTCTCAGCTGCCGGTGGAGAAGTCATAGCAACATGTGATGGACCGGAGCAGATGGAGCTCGCGAAGGATCTGTTGCTCCAGTGTGCTGACAAGCCAACATAAGGTTCCATCTGGGCAAACTGTATATATAGTACATGAGCTCCCACCGCCTGGGCTGTGGGGGGTGGGGGGGGGGGGGGGGGGGGTCTGAGGTTTAGAGGGGGATTTTCTGCAAACCATCCAAGCTGTAGGGGGGTTACTTCATCTGCAGCCAAATGAGAGGATTAGGTGATGGAGCTGTCAGAGACCGTTGAGCCTGCATTAAACAGGAAGTCCTAATTAACACATCACAATGTTCAGGTTTTTGAAAATGGATGGCGCATAGAAATAAGATATGTTGGAGGGCGTTCAAAGATACTTGATGACTCTCAAGCCAATCCACTTTATTTGTATAGCGCAGTGGTTCTCAACCTTTTTTCAGTGATGTACCCCCCTGTGAACATTTTTTTAATTCAAGTACCCCCTAATCAGAGCAAAGCATTTTTGGTTGAAAAAAAGAGATAAAGTAGTAAAATACATACATGTCATCAGTTTCTGATTTATTTAATTGTATAACAGTGCAAAAAAGTGCTCATTTGTAGTGGTCTTTCTTGAAAGATTAGGGAAAAAAGATATAAAAATAACTAAAAACTTGTTGAAAAATAAACAAGTGATTCAATTATAAATAAAGATTTCTACACATAGAAGTCATCATCAACTTAAAGTGCCCTCTTTTGGGATTGTAATAGAGATCCATCTGGATTCATCAACTTCATTCTAAACATTTCTTCACAAAAAAATAAATCTTTAACATCAATATTTATGGAACATGTCCACAAAAATGAATATTGCATTGTTGCATTTCATTTCACATTTTATTAACTTACATTCATATTTTCTTGAAGTATTATTCAATAAATATATTTATAAAGGATTTTTGAATTGTTGCTATTTTTAGAATATTTAAAAAAAATCTCACGTACCTTCATTTGAGAACCACTGGTATATCCATCCATTTTCTACCGCTTATTCCCTTCCGGGGTCGCGGGGGGCGCTGGCGCCTATCTCTGCTACAATCAGGCGGAAGGCGGGGTACACCCTGGACAAGTCGCCACCTCATCGTAGAACCACTGGTATAGCACATTTAAATAACAGACATTTTTCCAAAGTGCTGCACAACAATATTACCAACAATATTCAAATATTATCCTTAGCTCCACCAATGACTGAATGAAAACAAAAAATAGATATATAAAACCAATGCAAAAACTATATAAAATAAATATGATTAAAAACGATTTTAAAGGGTAAAACCCAATTAAAACAATAGATAGAATTTCAAAAACACTGAGGACCACACAACTCACGTAGTGTTAAAAGCCAAAGAATAAAAGTGAGCCTTAAGAAGAGACTTAAAACACTCCACTGTGGGGGCAGTTCGAACATGGACGGGCAGAGTGTTCTAGAACAGTGGTTATCGACCTTTTTTCAGTCATGTACCCCCTGTGAACATTTTTTTAATTTAAGTACCCCCTAATCAGAGCAAAGCATTTTTGGTTGAAAAAAAAAAGAGATAAAGAAGTAAAATACAGCACTTTGTCATCAGTTTCTGATTTATTAAATTGTATAACAGTGCAAAGTATTGCTCATTTGTAGTGGTCTTTCTTGAACTATTTGGAAAAAAAGATATAAAAACAAGTAAAAACTTGTTGAAAAATAAACAAGTGATTCAATTATAAATAAAGATTTCTACACATAGAAGTCATCATGAACTTAAAGTGCCCTCTTTGGGGATTGTAATAGAGATCCATCTGGATTCATGAACTTAATTCTCAACATTTCTTCACTAAAAAAGAAATTTTTAACATCAATATTTATGGAACATGTCCACAAAAATTAATATTGCATTGTTGCATTTCTTTTCACATTTTATGAACTTACATTCATATTTTGTTGAAGTATTATTCAATAAATATATTCATAAAGGATTTTTGAATTGCTGCTATTTTTAGAATATTTTTATAAAAATCTCAGGTACCCCTTGGCATACCTTCAAGTACCCCCAGGGGTACGCTTACCCCCAATTTGAGTACCACTGGTATAGCACATTTAAACAACAGACATGTTTTCAAAGTGCTGTACAACAATATTAAATTATTATCCTTAGCTCCACCAATGACTGAATAAAAACCAAAAAATAAATAAATATAAAGACGATTTAAAAATAAATATGATTAAAAACGATTTTAAAGGGTAAAACCCAATTAAAACAAAAGATAGAATTTCAAAAACACTGAGGACCACGCAACTCATGTAGTGTTAAAGGCCAAAGAACAAAAATGGGTCTTAAGAAGAGACTTAAAAACACTCCACTGTGGGAGCATTTGGAATATGGAGGGGTAGAGTGTTCTAGAGCAGTGGTTCTCAAATGGGGGCACGCGTACCCCTGGAGGTACTTGAAGGTATGCCAAGGGGTACGTGACATTTTTTTTAAATATTCTAAAAATAGCAACAATTCAAAAATCCTTTACAAATATATTTATTGAATAATACTTCAACAAAATATGAATGTAAGTTCATCAATCAATCAATCAATGTTTATTTATATAGCCCCAAATCACAAATGTCTCAAAGGACTGCACAAATCATTACGACTACAACATCCTCGGAAGAACCCACAAAAGGGCAAGGAAAACTCACACCCAGTGGGCAGGGAGAATTCACATCCAGTGGGACGCCAGTGACAATGCTGACTATGAGAAACCTTGGAGAGGACCTCAGATGTGGGCAAACCCCCCCTCTAGGGGACCGAAAGCAATGGATGTCGAGCGGGTCTAACATGATACTGTGAAAGTTCAATCCATAGTGGCTCCAAGACAGCAGCGAGAGTCCCGTCCACAGGAAACCATCTCAAGCGGATCAGCAGCGTAGAGATGTCCCCAACCGATACAGGCGAGCGGTCCATCCTGGGTCCCGAGGAGCGGTCCATCCTGGGTCTCGACTCTGGACAGTCAGTACTTCATCCATGGTCATCGGACCGGACCCCCTCCACAAGGGAGGGGGGGACATAGGAGAAAGAAAAGAAGCGGCAGATCAACTGGTCTAAAAAGGAGGTCTATTTAAAGGCTAGAGTATACAGATGAGTTTTAAGATGAGACTTAAATGCTTCTACTGAGGTAGCATCTCGAACTGTTACCGGGAGGGCATTCCAGAGTACTGGAGCCCGAACGGAAAACGCTCTATAGCCCGCAGACTTTTTTTGAGCTCTAGGAATCACTAATAAGCCGGAGTCTTTTGAACGCAGATTTCTTGCCGGGACATACGGTACAATACAATCGGCAAAAACTGTGAAAAGAAATGCAACAATGCAATATTCAGTGTTGACAGCTCGATTTTTTTGTGGACATGTTCCATAAATATTGATGTTAAAGATTTCTTTTTTTGTAAAGAAATGTTTAGAATTAAGTGTAGAGATATTTATTTATAATTGAATCACTTGTTTATTTTTCAACAAGTTTTTAGTTATCTTTATATCTTTTTTTCCAAATATTGCAAAAAAGGGCAGTACAAATGAGCAATAATTTGCACTGTTATACAATTTAATAAATCAGAAACTGATGACACAGTAATATATTTTACTTCTTTATCTCTTTTTTTTCAACCAAAAATGCTTTGCTCTGATTAGAGGGTACTTGAATTAAAAAAAAAAATGTTCACAGGGGCTACATCACTGAAAAAAGGTTGAGAATCACAGTTCTAGAGCTTAGGGCCGACCACAGAGGAGGTCCTGTGTCCCCTGGTTTTAAGTCTCGTCTTGGGCATCACGAGCTGGAGCTTGCTCTCGGACTTTAGGGGTGTAAATTTGGATAATGTCCGAGATATTATGAGGTGCCAATCCATGTAAAGCAGGGGTGCTCATTACGTCGATCGCGATCGACTGGTCGATCTCGGAGGGTGTGTCAGTCGATCTCAAGCCAGGCATTAAAAAATATACATAAAAATGAGCAATCATCAATCATACCAAGACTTCACTTTCGTCAGTTGTTTGACATTCTCGGCACCCGAGGATCTTGTGAGATGACGCTGGCTGCTGCGAGCTCATATTTAAGAAAAAAATCACTAACAGGGCGGACGCAGAGAAACACATTTTATTTCTAGAGACTCCGTACCTACTGTCAAAACTCTAAAGACCGACAGCACAGTTCCTGTCTTCACCATAAAAGCCCTGTTTCATCCTGCCTGTGTTAACAAAATAAGAGTCTCAGAAAGCTAGCGTGCACAAGCTAGCAAGCTACGGAGTTTGATGCCAATGTATTTCTCCCCCGCCCTCAGCGACCGCTTTCTCACTTGCTTGCCCACCCGCACACTCACTGACGTCACTCACCTGCTGCCAGACATTAAAGGGCCACACACATATGCTACTCTCATAACAAAGTGTTTAAAAACGAGTATGCAAGTTGGACAAATGAGATGCCAAATCCAACCACTTTCATGTGGTATTGGACAGAAAGGAGGACTTTTTTTTTCCTCCCTTTGAAAATGCGGACATTATCAGCACCACTGTCTGATTCCAATCAATGCAAGTCATCAGAATCAAATACACCAACTTATATTCTTGTCTTCATGAAAGAAAGGAATCTATGTGTGTTACACATGCTTGTATTATCATTAAACACCATTAACTTGTTAACAAAAATGTCTCTTTCATAAATAAATAAATATAAATTATAAATAGGAATTAGGTAGGTCTCCTCGACTTGCTCAATTGAAAAGTAGCTCACCTGCAGAAAAAGTGTGAGCGCCCTTGATGTAAAGCTTTAAAAGCAAACATCAAGGTTATAAAATCAATTCTAAAAATGAACAGAGAGCCAGTGCAAAATCTCAAGAACTGGGGTTATATGCTAATTTGGAGTTATATACCCCAGCCCCAACATCAAAGGTGTATTTACTGTACTTGACACTTGTTTTTCGGCGCTGTCCTTTTAAACGTGTCCACCTCCTTCTTCCAGAGCCCAGAACATGTTCCGTCAGGCCATGCGCTCGCCGGTTATCATGTTCCACGTGGTTCCTTCCTCCATGAAGGCCCATTACGAGCATCTGTCCCACGCCGAGAGGAACCCCGCGTATTCCTCGGGCCGCTTCAGTCCAGACTCCATATCCGGCGGCACCGGGGCGGGCATGGATCACGCCGCCCCGCACAGGATGTCCCGACACGGCTCCCAAACAAACCCGCACTCTCATCCTCATCCGGACCAGACCGATGGCTACCCGCCCTCAAATCATCCGACCGTTTTTGCCGCCAAACCTCCCACGGGTCAGATCCACTCGCCTCAGAGGAACTCCACGCCGACCCCTAGTGGATACAGCAAAAAACTGGGGAGGAGGCTTAACATTCTGCTGAATAAAGGTAAGACTGACGCATACGCCGCCTTCAGGTGCGTCGGAATACTGTCCGTCTCACCTCCTGAATTTTCTTTGCAGTTTATAATTTGGTCAGCAAAAACATTGATTCATTGGTCACACTTCTATTAAAAACATTGCACTTTATATTCGACACCTGCTGACAAACAAACAAACACACACCATACAAATCCTGTTTGTGAGGGACTTTGCATTTTTTCTTTGGATTTCATTAGGAAATTAGCAAACCTTTAGCTAATTTTTACTGTTGGGGCGGTATAGCTCGGTTGGTAGAGTGGCTGTGCCAGCAACTTGAGGGTTGCAGGTTCGATTCCCGCTTCCGTCATCCTAGTCACTGCCGTTGTGTCCTTGGGCAAGACACTTTACCCACCTGCTCCCAGTGCCACCCACACTGGTTTAAATGTAACTTAGATATTGGGTTTCACTATGTAAAGCGCTTTGAGTCACTAGAGAAAAGCGCTATATAAATATAATTCACTTCACTTCACTGTTGGCAATTTTTTAAATCGTATAGAAAATAAATAAGGATGTAACGATAGATTGATTCACCTGTATGTGTATTCCTTCATTTCAATTGTATCAATCTGTGCTAGGCAAGTTTGCCTTCCAAAAAAAAAAGGTATCGATCCAAGATCGTTTTTAAAGGGAATCAATCGATTTTATCGATACTAGAAGAAGGAAAACATTGGAAATAAGAACAGCAGACATTATATGAAGTTTAGCACTTTTAAAAATAATTGATGTTAAGTTTATTATCTATGGGTGTAACGGTACACAAAAATTTCGGTTCGGTACGTAGCTCGGCTTGGAGGTCAAGGTTCGGTTCATTTTCGGTACCGTAAGAAAACAACAAAATACACATTTTTTGGTTATTTATTTACCAAATTTCAATCAATCAATCAATGTTTACTTATATAGCCCTAAATCACTAGTGTCTCAAAGGGCTGCACAAACCACCACGACATCCTCGGTAGGAAAACTCACACCCAGTGGGACATTGGTGACAATAATGACCCAGTGGGACGTCGGTGACAATGATGACTATGAGAACCTTAGAGAGGAGGAAAGCAATGGATGTCGAGCGGATCTAACATGATACTGAAAGTTCAATCCACAATGGATACAACACAGTCGCGAGAGTCCAGTCCAAAGAGGATCCAAGACACAGCAGCGAGAGTCCCGTTCACAGCGGAGCCAGCAGGAAACCATCCCAAGCGTAGGCGGATCAGCAGCGCAGAGATGTCCCCAGCCGATACACAGGCGAGCAGTACATGGCCACCGGATCGGACCGGACCCCCTCCACACGGGAGAGTGGGACATAGAAGAAAAAGAAAAGAAACGGCAGATCAACTGGTCTAAAAAGGGAGTTTATTTAAAGGCTAGAGTATACAAATGAGTTTTAAGGTGAGACTTAAATGCTTCTACTGAGGTAGCATCTCGAACTGTTACTGGGAGGGCATTCCAGAGTACTGGAGCCCGAAATGAAAAAGCTCTACAGCCCGCAGACTTTTTTTGGGCTTTAGGAATCACTAATAAGCCGGAGTCCTTTGAACGCAGATTTCTTGCCGGGACATATGGTACAATACAATCGGCAAGATAGGATGGAGCTAGACCGTGTAGTATTTTATACGTAAGTAGTAAAACCTTAAAGTCACATCTTAAGTGCACAGGAAGCCAGTGCAGGTGAGCCAGTACAGGCGTAATGTGATCAAACTTTCTTGTTCTTGTCAAAAGTCTAGCAGCCGCATTTTGTACCAACTGTAATCTTTTAATGTTGGACATGGGGAGACCCGAAAATAATACGTTACAGTAATCGAGGCGAGACGTAACAAACGCATGGATAATGATCTCGGCGTCATTAGTGGACAGAATGGAGCGAATTTTAGCGATATTTTATTATGTAAATGTTATCTTTTTATCAACATGTGATAGCAGGGACCCTGCCATTCAAAGCTTTTCTGTTCGTAAAACGCACGCACACTGCAAAATGAGCTAACGTTACGCTAAAAGCTAATTAGCCTTCACCTCAAGCTAGAACTGCGAACGAGCTGAGCTGCAATTTAAGTTTCTAGAAGGTCAAAGGGCTCATAGTGATGTTAGTAGTAGTTGACTGGGAGGTCTTTATTATCATTTGGGGAGAGTACGCTGCCTAATGCTCACCTGCTAAACACCCATCTGCTCGACGCTGAAGCATTTACTACATGCGCTCTGAATACGCACTGCTGATTGGCTGTTACCGCTATATATATAAAACCAATCAGATGGTCATGTGGGTGGGACAATGCTGGGTGCTGAGACAGAGGCAGAAGAAGCAAAGCAGCTTGTTAAGACTTTAACTTAGAAACTCGTTCGATACACCCTCGTACCGAACCGAAACCCCCGTACTGAAACGGTTCAATACAAATACATGTACCTTTACACCCTTATTATTATCCCATTTGTGCCATAATCAAAACAAAAATGGTGGGTAACTAAATTGGTATTGTAGAAAGAAACGCTCGCGCCACAAGACAATACTCAATATTTGTGATGTGTGTGTGTGTGCCTTTAAGAGGTGGTGCTATTGTGTGTGAGAGCTTGAGTTGTGGCGAACAGCAGCTCTTGTTGATGTGTGTTTGAGTTTGTTTTCTCTCCCGGAAAAGGGTGGAGTGCCATCTCCGGGTTGGGGAGGAGACCCTGCCCCAAGTGGAGGAGTTCAAGTACCTAGGAGTCTTGTTCACGAGTGGGGGAAGAGTGGATCGTGAGATCGACAGGCGGATCGGTGCGGCGTCTTCAGTAATGCGGACGTTGTACCGATCTGTTGTGGTGAAGAAGGAGCTGAGCCGGAAGGCAAAGCTCTCAATTTACCGGTCGATCTACGTTCCCATCCTCACCTATGGTCATGAGCTTTGGGTAATGACCGAAAGGATAAGATCACGGGTACAAGCGGCCGAAATGAGTTTCCTCCGCCGTGTGGCGGGGCTCTCCCTTAGAGATAGGGTGAGAAGCTCTGCCATCCGGGAGGGACTCAAAGTAAAGCCGCTGCTCCTCCACATCGAGAGGAGCCAGATGAGGTGGTTCGGACATCTGGTCAGGATGCCACCCGAATGCCTCCCGAGGGAGGTGTTTAGGGCACGTCCAACCGGTAGGAGGCCACGGGGAAGACCCAGGACACGTTGGGAAGACTATGTCTCCTGGCTGGCATGGGAACGCCTCGGGAAGAGCTAGACGAAGTGGCTGGGGAGAGGGAAGTCTGGCCTTCCCTGCTTAGGCTGCTGCCCCCGCGACCCGACCTCGGATAAGCGGAAGAAGATGGATGGATGGATGGATGGAGTTTGTTAACGCTTGTTAAAGTGTCTGAGTGGATTTCCGAGACTCGCTAATACTTGTAAGTGAAGCTGGAGTTCTTTGAGCGCAGATTTCTTGCCGTGACATATGGTACAATACAATCAGCTCGATAGGATGGAGCTTGACCGTTTAGTATTTAATAAGTAAGTATGAAACCTTAAAGTCACATCTTGAGTGCACAGGAAGCAAGTGCAGGTGAGCCAGCACAGGCGTAATATGATCAAACTTTACTGTTCTTGTCAAAAGTCCAGCAGATGCATTTTGTACCAACTGTAATCTTTAATTGCTAGACATAGAGAGACTCGAAAATAATATGTTACAGTAGGGCTGGGCGATACGGCCTTTTAATAATATCTCGATATTTTTAGGCCGTATCACGATACACCATATATATCTCGATATTTTACCTTCGCCTTGAATGAACACTTGATGCATATAATCACAGCAGTATGATGATTCTATGTGTCTACATTAAAACATTCTTCTTCATACTGCATTAATATATGCTACTTTTAAACTTTCATGCAGAGAAAAATCACAACTAAGCCAATTGGCCAAAACTGTATTTATTAAACAGTTATTAAGCAGTGGCACAAACATTCATGTCATTTCCAAAACAGAAAGTGCAAGATTGTCAGAGACATTTTAAAACAAGCTATTAGTGCTTTTTTGTGCATGATGTCACTAAGGTGACATATCAAAACAACACTAAATTAAAGTGTACTTTTGTGCATGATGTCACACAAGATATTTCAATAACTGTCAAATAAAAATGAGCTGCATAATAGGAAGTCAAATAGTGTATGTCCTTCACTATATGGTAGTTTACTGCGGACGTTATCTCCTTCTGTTATTGACTATTTTTTTCATACGGTGTTGATCTGGAAATGGTTGCTTAGGTATTTTGTTGGTGTGGCACCGAATGGAGATGTTGACATGCAGAGTTTCAAGCACTCTTCATTCTCTAGCGGGTGACTTTTCAAATAATGTTACATATTAGCAGTGCTGCTACTTTTTGTAGCAACGCTTTTGCCGCATACTTGTAAAACATATTCCCGCTTGAAGCCAAACCACCGCCAGAATATGAACTCCCTGCTGTTTTTCTTGGGAATTAATTCTTCCTTCATTTGTTACCACACCGTTAGCATTACAGCTAACTTTACCATGTCGCTACCTGTCTGCTCTGCGAGGGCGTATGACGTTGCGAGAGTATGTGACGTGTGTAAGAAGGTGCGCTTGTTTTACATCTCTGTGAGAAGGAGATACAAGAAATAGTGAGAAAAGCGTTTAGTGTAATGCCCGCAGCTAAAAGCAACTGCGTGAGAACGTATACTCGAATATCACGATACAGTCATTTTCTATATCGCACAGAGACAAACCCGCGATATATCGAGTATATTCGATATATCGCCCAGCCCTACGTTACAGTAATCAAGACGAGACGTAACGAAGGCATAGACAATGATCTCAGCGTGGCTGGTGGACAAATTGGGACTCATTTTAGCGTTATTACGGAGATGAAAGAAGGTTGTTTTTGTAACACTCTTAATGTGTGACTAAAACGAGAGAGTCGGGTCGAAGATAATACCCAGATTCTTTACCGAGTCACCTTGTGTAATTGTTTGGTTGTCAAATGTTAAGGTGGTGGTATTAAATAGATGTCGGTTTCCAGCAGGACTTACAAACAGTTTTTTCATTTTTTTAGCGTTAAGATGTAAAAAGTTGCTGGAGATAGTGTTTAAAAGGGAACATTATCACAATTTCAAAAGGGTTAAAAACAATGAAAATCAGTTCCCAATGGCTTGTTGTATTTCTTGAATTTTTTTTCAAAATTTTACCGGTCCTGGAATATCCCTAAATAAATCTTTAAAGTGCCTTATTTTCGCTATCTTCGAAACCACTATCCATTTCCCTGTGACGTCACACAGTGCTGCCAATGTAAACAAACAATGCCGAATACCACAGCAAGATATAGTGACATTAGCTCGGATTTCAGCAGCTTAATCGATTCAACAGATCACGCATGTATTGAAACAGATGGTTGGAGTATGAAAGTATTGAAGAAGAAATTGAAGCTAATGAGCGAATAGCTATTGACGCTATTCATACCCATAGCATGGCCGAATAGCTGCGTTAGCATCGCTGGTAAAATGTGCAGACCAAACGATCAGGACTTTCGCATCTTGTGACGCTGGAGCAACTTAAATCCGTCGATTGGTAAGTGTTTTTTTCGCATTAAATGTGTGTGGAAGGAAACGTAATATAGTTTCAAATGTACATACAGTTAGCCTAAATAGCATGTTAGCATCGATTAGCTGGCAGTCACGCCGCGACCAAATATGTCAGATTAGCACATAAGTCAACAACATCAACAAAACTCACCTTTGTGATTTTGTTGACTTTATCGTTACAAATGCATCTGCAGGTTATCCATACATCTCTGTGCCATGTCTGCCATCGCCGGTGAAATGTGCAGACACTCCGGCACATTCAATAGGGGTCTGGCGGCAGATTTCTTTCCACTTTCGCATCTTCGGGCCAGTGGTGCAACTTGAATCCCTCCCTGTTAGTCTTTTTACACCCTCCGACAACACACCGACGAGGCATGATGTCTCCAAGGTTCCAAAAAATAGTCAAAAAAACGGAAAATAACTGAGCTGAGACCCGGTGTTTGTATTGTGTTTGAAAAAATGAAAATGGCGGCTGTATTACCTAGGCAACGTCACATACTGATGTCATCGCTACAAGAGCCATAAACAGAAAGGCGTTTAATTCGCCAAAATTCACCCATTTAGAGTTCGGAAATCGGTTAAGAAAATATATGGTCTTTTTTCTGCAACATCAAGGTATATATTGACGCATACAAAGGTCTGGTGATAATGTTCCCCTTTCATTTTATTTAGACACGCCACCAGCTGACTACAATATGGTGTGTTGGTCAGCTTTAGAGGCATGTAGAGTTGGGTGTCATCAGCATAACAGTGAAAGCTAACACCATACTTGCGTATGATGTCACCTAGCGGCAGCATTTAGATGCTAAAGAGTACAGGGCCAAGAATTGAACCCTGTAGAACTCCACAAGTTACCTTAACATAGTCCAAGTTCGCATTGTTTTGGGGGACAAACTGCATCCTGTCAGTAAGATAGAATAGAATAGAATAGAATGAACTTTATTGTCATTATATTTGCATATAACGAGATTAAAGACTCCAACTTAAGGTGCGGTAGTGGGAACAAATATGGGGTGAAATAAATGACATAAGAGGTAAAAAGGAAAAACTAACAATTAAAATAAACAGACTACAATCCAATAAAAATAATAAGCAATCCTGTACAATATACAAAACACTATAGAAGTACAAAACACTGTACAATATACAGAGCAAGACAAGAGTACCGGAGTAATAAATAACAATCAGTGTCGGACGTATTGCACTAGAAGGGTAGTATTGCACAGTAGGGTATTAGGGCATGATATTGTATAGGGGTGAATTATTATTATTTTAAGTTAGAGTTCAACATGGTGACAGCTTTGGGAAAGAAGCTGTCTCTGAGCCTGTTTGTTCTGACTCTGATGCACCTGCCTGATGGTAGCAAGTCGAAGAGGTGGAAGCCAGGGTGTGTGCTGTCCTTGGTAATGTTTTTTGCTCTGTTGAGGCAACGGGAGTTGTGTAAATCCTTCAGGGAGGGCAGGGGACAGCCGATGATTTTTTGTGCAGACTTTATGACCCTCTGAATCGCCTGTTTGTCTGCTTCAGTGCAGCTGGCGTACCACACTGTTATGCAGTACGTCAGCATAAGATAGGAGTGAAACCAAGGCAAGGCTAAGTCTGACATACCAATATGTGTTTTGTTTTAAGATATTGTTATGATTGACGGTAAAATGCCCCCAGACTCCCTCTAAAATTCCAAAATTATTTTTGTCTTCTCAGTTTGTTGTGTAATAAAATGTAATATTTAAGTGCAACTACAGGAGGTCTTAGGTCTACATATGATTTCCATGATAACCAATAGGTCATTTGGGGCGCTGTCATGCCAAATTTCTTCCCCCCTACAAAAACCTTCACCCCCATTTACTTCCGGGGTCATGATTAATACAGACGTTCTGTTAACGCTAAATTATAAAAATATGAAGCTATATTATAAAAATACAGACGTTTTGTTAACGCTAACAATTACTTCCGGGGTCACGTTTCCTCTTATGTCATCCCATAGCTTGTGTTTGTAAATTGTTTTTTAATTTTTTTTATAATATAGCGTTAACAAAACGTCTGTATTAATCATGACCCCGGAAGTAAATGGGGGGGGGGGGGGGGGGGGGGGGTAAGGTTTTTGTAGGGAGAAGAAATTTGGCGTGACAGCTCCAAGCATAATTTTATTTCTGCGGCCCACCACCTTTTATTTCACACTTTTTATTTATTTGAAACAATTTTTATACTTTTTTTAAATTACACTTAAATGTTATTTAATGCAAGTTTTGTGATAATACATATTCATTGGGGACATTTTTCTTGTTAACACTTTTTTATTTTTTATTTTTATTTATTTTTTTTCCCCTTGGCCTCAGTCTGCACCCCCACTCCAGGGCCTAGTCTAAGACCGATTTTTTTTATTTTTATTTTATTTTAATCTTCTATTTTTTTCTCCCATCCCCCCTCTCCCTGACGGAATAAATAAAGTACTATCTAATCTAATCTAATCTAGTATGGGGAACACATTCACCATTAATGAGTAGCTTATTAACATGCAAATTGGTAACACATTGGCTCTTAATTAGTCATTATTAAGTACTTATTAATGCCTTATTCTGCATGGCCTTATTATACAACCAGTAAGCAAATAACTAAGAGTTTTCCCTCAATAACCTCAGAATTATTGCTTATTAGTAACCCTAACCCTTATATGTTCCCCTAGTGCCCAAAACAATGTAAATTAAGTCTTTGTTACTTTAATAAGCATCTAGTTAATGATGAATATGTTCCCCATACTAAAGTGTTACCCATCCATCCATTTTCTACCGCTTATTCCCTTTTGGGGTCACGGGGGGCGTTGGTGCCTATCTCAGCTACAATCGAGCGGAAGGCGGTGTACACCCTGGACAAGTCGCCACCTCATCGCTGGGCCAACACAGATAGACAGACAACATTCACACTCACATTCACACACTAGGGCCAATTTTAGTGTTGCCAATCAACCTATCCCCAGGTGTTACCCAATGTTCAAGAATTAATTTGTTGAGTAGAAAATAACTAGGGCTTCACGGTGGAAGAGGGGTTAGTGCGTCTGCCTCACAATACGAAGGTCCTGCAGTCCTGGGTTCAAATCCAGGCTCGGGATCTTTCTGTGTGGAGTTTGCATGTTCTCCCCGTGAATGCGTGGGTTCCCTCCAGGTACTCCGGCTTCCTCCCACTTCCAAAGACATGCACCTGGGGATAGGTTGATTGGCAACACTAAATTGGCCCTAGTGTGTGAATGTGAGTGTGAATGTTGTCTGTCTATCTGTGATGGCCCTGCGATGAGTTGGCGACTTGTCCAGGGTGTACCCCGCCTTCCGCCCGATTGTAGCTGAGATAGGCGCCAGCGCCCCCCGCGACCCCGAAAGGGAATAAGCGGTAGAAAATGGATGGATGGATGGAGAAAATAACTATTTTGACATAACATACATTTTTTAATCTGACCATCCACAATTCAAACAGATTCAATCCGAATACCTCTGCCCTTTAAGAAGAGCATTAATGGTGTGCGCCACAGAAGGGTTACATTTCAAATAAATTTGCTCTGTTATTCATGAATTTAAATTCTACATTCGCTTCTTCACAAAAGTCTGCGTTTAAGGTAAGTCAAGTTTTACTGTAAGTAAGAACTTATATTTAAATGGAGTCACACTGTACGTTGAACACATTAAGTCCATATAAAATACTAGAATAAAATGAAATCGTAATAAAAATGAGAACAACTCCTGACTTTTTTTTATTCTTCTGGTTATGTTGCGCGTTTATTACTGAAAGTGGTGTAGCAAGAGAGGGAGAGACGTCAAGTGTCAATATTGAGACCACTTTGCTGCTTAATTATGACTGTCGGTTTCATAAGAGCAGATCCTTTCACATGTACATAAATACCATCTTTGCCCTTGGTGAGGCTCACAGCGTTTGACTAAACATGCACCTAATGTTGATTTCTACACTTTCTCATCATTTTGACATGTATAATTTTTTAGAGATGTCCGATAATATCGGACTGCCAATATTCTTGGCCGATAAATGCTTTAAAATGTAATATTGGAAATTATCGGTATCGGTTTCAAAAATTAAAATGTATGACTTTTTAAAACGCCGCTGTACGGAGTGGTACACGGACGTAGGTAGAAGTACAGAGAAGTTGCGTCTCCCAGTCATACTTGCCAACCCTGTCGAGTTTCCCGGGAGACTCCCGAATTTCAGTGCCCCTCCCGAAAATCTCCCGGGGCAACCATTCTCGAGAATTTCTCCCGATTTCAACCCAGACAACAATATTGGGGGCGTGCCGGCCCAATCACATAATATATACAGCTTTTCACACACACAAGTGGATGCAATACATACTTGGTCAACAGCCATACAGGTCACACTGAGGGTGACCGTACACACAACTTTAACACTGTTACGAATATGCGCCACACTGTGAACCCACACCAAACAAGAATGACAAACCCATTTCAGGAGAACATCCGCACCGTAACACAATATATAATATATAATATACAATATATATATAATATATAATATAATATATAATATATAATGGGGAAGGCGTGGCGCAGTGGGGAGAGTGGCCGTGCGCAACCCGAGCGTCCCTGGTTCAATTCCCACCTAGTACCAACCTCGTCCCGTCCGTTGTGTCCTGAGCAAGACACTTCACCCTTGCTCCTGATGGGTGCTGGTTGGCGCCTTGCATGGCAGCTCCCTCCATCAGTGTGTGAATGTGTGTGTGAATGGGTAAATGTGGAAGTAGTGTCAAAGCGCTTTGAATACCTTGAAGGTAGAAAAGCGCTATACAAGTACAACCCATTTATTTATTTATCATTTATAAACACAACAGAACAAATACCCCTTGCAGCACTAACTCTGTAATAATTTTTCTTTTTTCTTCTTTTTTTTGAAGAGTTTGTCTCACGCTTGGGAGTCATCATGAAGGGAAAAAAGTTCACAAAAAATAACAAAAGTGATGTTCTTCCTCAGTTTAGCAATGAACATCTGCGTATTCCTCCAGTTCATGCCCGTCTTTTTTTGTTTAATACTAATTAGAGATGTCCGATAATTGCTTTTTTGCCGATATTGTCCAACTCTTAATCACCCATACCGATATCAACCGATACCGATATATACATTTGTGGAATTAACACATTATTATGCATTATTTTGTTGTGATGCCCCGCTGGATGCATTAAACAATGTAACAAGGTTTTCCACAATAAATCAACTCAAGCTATGGAAAAAAATGCCAACATGGCGCTGCCATATTTATTATTGAAGTCACAAAGTGCATTTTTTTTTTTTAACATGCCTCACTCAAAACAGCAGCTTGGAATTTGGGACATGCTCTCCCTGAGAGAGCATGAGGAGGTTGAGGTGGAGGGTAAGGTGGGGTTAGCTCGGGGTTTATATTGTAGCGTCCCGGAAGTGTTAGTGCTGCAAGGAGTTCTGGGTATTTGTTCTGTTGTGTTTATCTTGTGTTACGGTGCGGATGTTCTCCCGAAATGTGTTTGTCATTCTTGTTTGGTGTGGGTTCACAGTGTGGCGCATATTTGTAACAGTGTTAAAGTTGTTTATACGGCCACCCTCAGTGTGACCTGTATGGCTGTTGACCAAGTATGCCTTGCATTCACTTGTGTGTGTAAAAAGTCGTATATATTATGTGACTGGGGCGGCACGCAAAGGCAGTGCTTTTAAGGTTTATTGGCGCTCTGTACTTCTCCCTTCGTCCGTGTACACAGCGGCGTTTTAAAAAGTCACAATTTTTACTTTTTGAAACCGATACCGATCATTTTGAAACCGATTCCGATAATTTCTGATATTACATTTTAAAGCATTACATCTGAGGATAGTACTCCGGCTTCCTCCCACTTCCAAAGACATGCACCTGGGGATAGGTTGATTGGCAACACTAAATTGGCCCTAGTGTGTGAATGTGAGTGTGAATGTTGTCTGTCTATCTGTGTTGGCCCTGCGATGAGGTGGCGACTTGTCCAGGGTGTACCCCGCCTTCCGCCCGATTGTAGCTGAGATAGGCGCCAGCGCCCCCCGCGACCCCAAAAGGGAATAAGCGGTAGAAAATGGATGGACATCTGAGGATAGGTTAATTGGCAACACTAAAATTGGCCCTAGTGTGTGAATGTGAGTGTGAATGTTGTCTGTCTATCTGTGTTGGCCCTGCGATGAGGTGGCGACTTGTCCAGGGTGTACCCTGCCTTCCGCCCGATTGTAGCTGAGATAGGCGCCAGCGCCCCCCGCGACCCCGAAAGGGAATAAGCGGTAGAAAATGGATGGATCTCTAATACTAATCATTTATGGGAGTTCATCATAACCACAAAAGGTAACCTGAGGACCGCCTGTTGTATGAAGCAACAGGCAGATGTCGAGGTATCTTTAAAAGATGACATTTTGATAATAACTCCAGTGTGTTGCTTTTGACTGACAGTTGGCAGAGGTGGCGCTCACCTCTGCCAACAGGAAGCCAGGCGTCGGGGGCCAGAGATCTTGTTGCTAAGCAGCGGCTGGTCCCTTTGTGCTGTCAAGATGCCGCAGCAAAGAGGCTGACAGGACCGCACCATATGTCTGAGCAAGTTTTCACCCAAATCCACTTCCTCTCGCGAGGCGTAGTGGAGCATAAATCATGAAGCACACAGCTGGTTGTTGTTGGAGCTGTTTTTTTTTTTTTAACTCCCCCCTTCACCCCTCCCTGAGCCCTCAAATCTCCTTACATGCCACCAGACCTGTTGTACCAGCAGCCAAAGATGGTATCTTCTCTTGTTGCGCCTGCTGTTTGCTTTTGTCGAAGCAGACGTCAGCGGAGATTAGCGGCGTCTTGCAAGGGACCGCTCGGCTCGTCCGTGTCGAACGTAGCGCCGACTTAATCCCACGGCTTTAAGCGCGGCTTCAAAACATCCGCCTTGTTTTTGTTTCCACCGCCTCCTCGCAAATTGTTTCAAACTCCCATCGTAGCAAAACTAATTGTTTAGGTGCGTTTCCATCACGCTAATGGGCCTTTTCGGAGAGCCTACACCCTTGTTGAAATGAGGCAGTGCTGGAGTGTAATAGTTCATCCCGCGGGCCTGTGGGGACTCGATTGTCTCATCAGCGGGGAAGATTAGAAGAAAAATAGCTCCTGTGTTCCCCTTCGGTCAGACGGACCGCTGGGATTAGTGCATGTTGTTGTCTGACATTATGTGTTTACATTAACATAGGCTGACCGTATTCTGAAATCCCAAAAAACAGGACACATATATGCGTGCCAAGGCCGGGACTTGGTGAAAATTTGCCAATGATACTCGAACTTGCTTCATACATAATACAAACCCCGTTTCCATATGAGTTGGGAAATTGTGTTAGATGTAAATATAAACAGAATACAATGATTTGCAAATCCTTTTCAACCCATATTCAGTTGAATGCACTACAAAGACAAGATATTTGATGTTCAAACTCCATCCATCCATCCATTTTCTACCGCTTATTCCCTTTCGGGGTCGCGGGGGGCGCTGGCGCCTATCTCAGCTACAATCGGGCGGAAGGCAGGGTACACCCTGGACAAGTCGCCACCTCATCGCAGGGCCAACACAGATAGACAGACAACATTCACACTCACATTCACACACTACGGCCAATCTAGTGTTCAAACTCATAAACTTTTTTTTTTTTTTGCAAATAATAATTAACATAGAATTTCATCGCTGCAACACGTGCCAAAGTAGTTGGGAAAGGGCATGTTCACCACTGTGTTACATCACCTTTTCTTTTAACAACACTCAATAAACGTTTGGGAACTGAAGAAAATAATTGTTGAAACTTTGAAAATTGAATTTTTTCCCATCGATTGTCTCATCAGCGTGGAAGATTAGAAGAAAAATAGCTCCTATGTTCCCCTTCGGTCAGACGGACCGCTGGGATTAGTGCATGTTGTTGTCTGACATTATGTGTTTACAGTAACATAGGCTGACCGTATTCGGAAATCCCAAAAACAGGACACATATATGCGTGCCAAGGCCGGGACTTGGTGAAAATTTGCCAATGATACTCGAACTTGCTTCATAAATAATACAAACCCCGTTTCCATATGAGTTGGGAAATTGTGTTATATGTAAATATAAACAGAATACAATGATTTGCAAATCCTTTTCAACCCATATTCAGTTGAATGCACTACAAAGACAACATATTTGATGTTCAAACTCATAAACTTTTTTTTTTTTTTGCAAATAATAATTAACATAGAATTTCATCGCTGCAACACGTGCCAAAGTAGTTGGGAAAGGGCATGTTCACCACTGTGTTACATCACCTTTTCTTTTAACAACACTCAATAAACGTTTGGGAACTGAAGAAAATAATTCTTGAAGCTTTGAAAATGGAATTTTTTCCCATTCTTGTTTTATGTAGAGCTTCAGTCGTTCAACAGTCCGGGGTCTCCGCTGTCATATTTTACGCTTCATAATGCGCCACACATTTTCGATGCGAGACAGGTCTAGACTGCAGGCGGGCCAGGAAAGTACCCGCACTCTTTTTTTACAAAGCCACTCTGTTGTAACATGTGGCTTGGCAATGTCTTGCTGAAATAAGCAGGGGCGTCCATGAAAAAGACGGGGCGTAGATGGCAGCATATGTTGTTCCAAAACCTATATGTATCTTTCAGCATTAATGGTGCCTTCACAGATGTGTAAGTTACCCATGCCTTGGGCACTAATGCACCCCCATACCATCACAGATGCTGGCTTTTCAACTTTGCGTCAATAACAGTCTGGATGGTTCACTTTCCCTTTAGTCCGGATGACACAATGTCGAATATTTCCAAAAACAATTTGAAATGTGGACTCGTAAGACCACAGAACACTTTTCCACTTTGCATCAGTCCATCTTAGATGATCTCAGCCCCAGAGAAGCCGGTGGCGTTTCTGGATGTTGTTGATACATGGCTTTCGCTTTGCATAGTAGAGCTTTAACTTGCACTTACAGATGTAGCGACAAACTGTATTTAGTTTTTTGAAGTGTTCTTAAGCCCATGTAGTGATATCCCTTAGAGATTGATGTCGGTTTTTGATACAGTTCCGCCTGAGGGATCCAAGGTCACGGTCATTCAATGTTGGTTTCCGGCCATGCTGCTTACGTGGAGTGATTTCTCCAGATTCTTTGAACCTTTTGATGATATTATGGAGCGTATATATTGAAATCCCTAAATTTCTTGCAATTGCACTTTGAGAAACGTTGTTCTTAAACTGTTTGACTCTTTGCTCACGCAGTTGTGGACAAAGGGGTGTACCTCGCCCCATCCTTTCCTGTAAAAGACTGAGCATTTTTTGGGAAGCGGTTTTTATACCCAATCATGGAACCCACCTGTTCCCAATTACCCTGCACACCTGTGGGATGTTCCAAATAAGTGTTTGATTAGCATTATTTAACTTTATCAGTATTTATTGCCACCTTTCCCAACTTCTTTGTCACGTGTGGCTGGCATCAAATTCTAAAGTTAATGATTATTTGCAAAAAAAACAAAAAACTTTTATCACATTTGAACATCAAATATGTTGTCTTTGTAGCATATTCAACTGAATATGGGTTGAATATGATTTGCAAATCATTGAATTCCGTTTATATTTACATCTAACTCAATTTCCCAACTCATATGGAAACGGGGTTTGTAATTAACATGCTCACATCGCCAAAGACTAGAGCACCGATTAAACGTAGCAGAGAAACACATTATAACACACGCCAAACGGGAAGCGGAAGTGACATCTATAGGAAGGAAGAGGAAGTGACACTGTCAAGAAATGCTTCAAAGTAAAGTATCTGAAACGTAGATAACATGGAGAATTCTTAACAGTGTACATATGTAAATGTATTCGGTTATAAACATTCATTCACTTTCTTCTTTATCCTTCATGGATCTAAACTTTACCACTGCTGGTAGTTTTTTTCTATGTTTTTATTTAATAAGTTGTAGCTGTATTTATTTCAGTATAATAGTGTAAAATGTGTTTTGCTTCGGTCATGAAATGATGATAATGGTGTACCAGGGCATACATATATTTTAAATTTAACGCTAAAATCTCTGGAGTCGACATCAACTTTAGCTCTATCCCTCATTTCAAAATGTTTTAGTTTTATTTTTAATGTTTTTTTTGTTTGTTTGTTTGTTTTCCGGCCATTTTTTTCAATCAAAACTACGTTTTTATTGGCAAACATACAAAATATGCAAAATCTTCCACCAATTTTTTTTTTTAAAGAGTGGAATATTTGATGTTAAGTAATCGGAACCTTGAGTAGATCAATAATTCATAACAACATTGATTTTGATTCAATATTAAGTTTTGAGCAATGACAGTTTGAAAGAAAAAAAAAACAGCTTTGTTTTATTAGTCAACATTGCAACTTTTTCTTAATTACATTTCACCTTTAAGCTTTTTTATTTCTCGTTTGTTATGTTTTTGTTTATTTTAATAGTATTTTTAGAATGTGCCCGCGGGCCTTTCAAACATTAGTTGTGGGCCGCAAATGGGGGCCGTGGGGCGGTATAGCTCGGTTGGTAGAGCAGCCGTACCAGCAACTTGAGGGTTGCAGGTTCGATTCCCGCTTCCGCCATCCTAGTCACTGCCGTTGTGTCCTTGGGAAAGACACTTTACCCACCTGCTCCCAGTGCCACCCACACTGCTTTAAATGTAACTTAGATATTGGGTGTCACTATGTAAAGCGCTTTGAGTCACTAGAGAAAAGCGCTACATAAATATAATTCACTTCACTTCACTTCACAAATGGCCTCTGGGGCACACTTTTGACACCCCTGCTATAGATAATAAAAAATTAAATCTGATAAATATATCGATAAAAAGCAGAGCCTGGCGACGCATGTGCGTTGATCATAACTCTCTCGCTCTCTCTGTCTCTGCTCCTCCCTCACGAATGCTGCTGCGTGCGTTCACCTTCACAATTTTTGTTTTCAACCCCTTCTTAGCCCTGAACGTACATTGAAAATACACGCAACTCTAACTCAAAATGCTGAACATTTGAGGCATTTCAGAAACCCCGCCCGGACAGCCCAGACAGTCTCGCAAAACAGGACATGTCCGGGGAAAAAAGGTTGTATGGTCAGTCTAAGTAACATGGCAGACTTTCTCAGCAAATCTCTCTGACATAACAACGCAGACTCTTGATCGGTGTTCGCAAAAGCATTTTATCCGAATCTAGCCGTCAATCATCCATCACGTGGAACAAGAGTGACCTCTTCACCGGCTACTGATAATAACGTACACTAAGTCCAACTTGTTGCTTCCCAACATTAATCATCAACTTGGTGATTGAACGCACAAATACAGCAACAGTCTGGACAGGATGTAGACTTAAATCGTAATTTCCTGCTGCAAATTCCTCTCATAATTGGTTTGTTTATCCCTCAGCAGTGTTGATGATATTTGGATACGTCTGTGTGCTACCGTTCAAGATTTATATATGTCTTCTCCTCCTCCATTTCATAGGATTGGAGAGGATAGACTTTAATTATCCCACAATGGGATAATTATGTGGTTGCAGAGTGGATCCAAATAGTCCACAAAAAAAGATTAAAAGAATAAGAAAACACATGAAAACAAGTGGGAAACATCAAAGAACACAAATGACTTGAACAAACTTTAAAAAGAGCACAGAATTTATGCAATACGAGCTTCCAATTCAGCAGCGCTATTTATACACACAGCTACAATTGTACTGTTATGTTTTTATTCTCATTGTTGCTTTTTATTCTTATACTTATTGTAATATTTTCCTTTTTTTTTTTCCAGTTACACCCTCATTATTTACTTTTAACTTTTTAAATTCGATCTCACCTCTCTACACTGCTGCTGGAATTTTTATTTTCCTGAGGGAACTCTCCTAAAGGAATCAATAAAGTAGTATCTATCTGTCTATCTATCTACAAGGTAAAACACAACCAAAAAAATCAAACATTGAGCAATAAAAGTAAAGTAGCCAAATTGTACTCTAGTATCAATCAATCAATCAATGTTTACTTATATAGCCCTAAATCACTAGTGTCTCAAAGGGCTGCACAAACCACCACGACATCCTCGGTAGGCCCACATAAGGGCAAAGAAAACTCACACCCAGTGGGACATCGGTGACAATAATGACCCAGTGGGACATCGGTGACAATAATGACTATGAGAACCTTGGAGAGGAGGAAAGCAATGGATGTCGAGCGGGTCTAACATGATACTGTGAAAGTTCAATCCACAATGGATCCAACACAGTCGCGAGAGTCCAGTCCAAAGCGGATCCAACACAGCAGCGAGAGTCCCGTTCACAGCGGAGCCAGCAGGAAACCATCCCAAGCGGAGGCGGGAATAAGCGGTAGAATAATGACAATAATGACCCAGTGGGACGTCGGTGACAATAATGACTATGAGAACCTTGGAGAGGAGGAAAGCAACGGATGTCGAGCGGGTCTAACATGATACTGTGAAAGTTCAATCCACAATGGATACAACACAGTCGCGAGAGTCCAGTCCAAAGCGGATCCAACACAGCAGCGAGAGTCCCGTTCACAGCGGAGCCAGCAGGAAACCATCCCAAGAGGAGGCGGGAATAAGCGGTAGAAATGGATGGAGTCTGATTAACTTCTGAGTAACTTCTTCTTTTTTTAGTAGCTATATTTTAATGGTCTTGGACTAAAATAGTAGTTAATGTGAGCATGTGTGTGCAAAACATACAGTTATTTGAAACATGTTTTCTCTAGTTAAAAGTGGAATTCTTGCATGCTAAAACGTGAAATTTTCTATTGGCACAGGTGACAGCACATGCTATAAATGTTCTTTTTACTTGTTGGAAAGTAGTCATTGAAGATGTGTGCTGCCTTGTCTGACGTCATGTCACTTTTTACAGTCGGTACGTTTCTATGCAGTTAAGCTATGCGGAAATGTAGATAAAGTAGAAGAGGAGAATGCTAGATGCTAATAAGTTAGCGGCAGTAACTTTAAAGCTTCGGATCTAACGGATAACTACACATTTCCACTGCCATTTAGTTTTGTTGTTAATGTTTTATTGTGTTTAAATAACAATCTGGGTTATTAGAATCATCCAAAACATACAAAAAAATCACAAATTTTAGCCACCTGTTTTAGGTTTCTGCTTACCACCGTTTTTGTTTTTTTTATCATACCAACCAGCCAGTGTTAAGTTTGACTGCAGATTTTAATTTAGTCTTTTGACAAAAATGGCCATATTTTAATCATGTAAATTAATTTAGATTTGGTCTAGTTTTAGTCAACTAAATTCCTTAACATCTCAGTCGACTAAAATTACGGGAAATTTTGTCGACTAAAATATAACAACGTACAGTGGGGCAAAAAAGTATTTAGTCAGCCACCGATTGTGCAAGTTCTCCCACTTAAAATGATGACAGAGGTCTGTAATTTTCATCATAGGTACACTTCAACTGTGAGAGACAGAATGTGAAAAAAAAATCCAGGAAATCACATTGTATGAATTTTAAAGAATTGTTTTGTAAATTATGGTGGAAAATAAGTATTTGGTCACTTCAAACAAGGAAGATCTCTGGGTCTCACAGACCTGTAACTTCTTCTTTAAGAAGCTCTTCTGTCCTCCACTCGTTACCTGTATTAATGGCCCTTGTTTCAACTCGTTATCTGTATAAAAGACACCTGTCCACAGCCTCAAACAGTCGGACTCCAAACTCCACTATGGCCAAGACCAAAGAGCTGTCGAAGGACACCAGGAAAAGAATTGTAGACCTGCACCAGACTGGGAAGAGTGAATCTACAATATGCAAGCAGCTTGGTGTGAAAAATCAACTGTGGGAGCAATTATCAGAAAATGGAAGACATACAAGACCACTGATAATCTCCCTCGATCTGGGGCTCCACGCAAGATCTCATCCGATGGGGTCAAAATGATCATGAAAACGGTGAGCAAAAATCCCAGAACCACACGGGGGGACCTGGTGAATGACCTGCAGAGAGCTGGGACCAAAGTAACAAAGGTTACCATCAGTAACACACTACGCCGACAGGGATCCAATCCTGCAGTGCCAGACGTGTCCCCCTGCTTAAGCCAGTGCATGTCCAGGCTCGTCTGAAGTTTGCCAGAGAGCACATGGATGATACAGCAGAGGATTGGGAGAATGTCATGTGGTCAGATGAAACCAAAATATAACTTTTTGGTATAAACTCAACTTGTCGTGTTTGGAGGAAGAAGAATACTGAGTTGCATCCCAAGAACACCACACCTACTGTGAAGCATGGGGGTGGAAACATCATGCTTTGGGGCTGTTTTCCTGCTAAGGCAGGAGTGTCAAACTCAAATACAGAGTGGGCCAAAATTTAAAACTGAACAAAGCCGCGGGCCGAGGTTGAAAATATTAACCTTTTAATAGGGACCCAAACAAGTTTTTCATTGAATATTGAACAAGCAAGGCTTATATAACTTTATACTGACATGCAAAATTGACTTTCAAATAATAACAACAATAATAATTAAAAAATATCAATGGCATATCAAATCAAATTTAAATAAAAATTGAATGCGTCTTTTATATTTGCAGCCTTCTGAAGTAAATATCAACATTAACTTTTTCCAGAGGCTAATACATTATTTTAATTATGTTTCACTTTTGGCAGGCGTTGTCTTTTTTTTACTCCGTTTAGTGGTACTCGAACGCACCACATCATAAAACACTTCTATGTCTTTTCCTCTAAGGGAAGATCGATCGTCATAATTCATTGCCGGGAGAGCACAGCTTGTAGGTTCAATGTGCACAGCTGACAGGCTCAGTTGCTCAGAGAGTATTGTCTTTATAGAAGTTCCTATTGGACTATGTTGTTTTTAACAGGTTAAAGCTCTTGTTTTCATGTTAGCGTTTAAGATATTGAGCTCTCAGCACCAGTCAGTCCGCCGTAAGTTTATCAAGGGGTGTTATCAATCTCAGTTTCTTACACATACTTGCCAACCTTGAGACCTCCGATTTCGGGAGGTGAGGGGGCGGGGGGTGTTTGGGCGTGGTCGGGGGTGTGGTGGATGCATGTTTGGGGCTCGGGGCGTGGTTAAGAGGGGTGGCGTATAATTCACCAACTCGAGTATTCATAAATATGTCATTTATATATATATATATATATATATATATATATATGTTTATGTCTTGATTGGATTATCCAGAGAATAGTGCTCGATACCGTGGTAGAGCGCAATATGTAGGTGTGGGAAAAATCACAAGACTACTCCATCTCTACAGAACTGTTTCATGAGGGGTTCCCTCAATCATCAGGAGATTTTTTTTTTTTTTCCCTCAATCTCCTGATGATTGAGGGAACCCCTCATGAAACAGTTCTGTAGAGATGGAGTAGTCTTGTGATTTTCCCACACCTATATATATATATATATATATATATATATATATATATATATATATATATATATATATATATTTATATATATATATATATAAACTCGTCGTGTTTGGAGCAATAAGAATACTGAGTTGCATCCCAAGAACACCATACCTACTGTGAAGCATGGGGGTGGAAACATCTTGCTTAGGGGCTATTTTTTTGCTAAGGGGACAGGACGATTGATCTGTGTTAAGGAAAGAATGAATGCGGCCATGTATAGTGAGATTTTGAGCCAAAACCTCCTTCCATCAGTGAGAGCTTTGCATGGCTGACCAAATACTTATTTTCCAACATAGTTTACAAATAAATTCTTTAAAATTCCTACAATATGAATTCCTGGATTTTTTTTTCACATTCTGTCTCTCACAGTTGAAGTGTACCTATGAGGAAAATTACAGACCTCTGTCATCATTTTAAGTGGGAGAACTTGCACAATCGGTGGCTGACTAAGTACTTTTTTGCCCCACTGTATGTCATCCGAAAGAATCTGGGATTGACCAGTGTGTTTTTATACCCGAGAGGAAGACTGGTCAGACGCAACATTAATCATTTGTGGGAGTGCGTACATAGTAATGAAACGTAGCATAACATATTCTAACATAAGAACTGCCTGTAAATTTAGGATTATGTTGTCCTGTATCATACTGACTACTGTTTTTACAGTAGCTGAGTGTATACCCTCGAGTCAATGGGGCCGCCTCCACACAAGAAGTCCCAATAAAATGGGCAAAATGACAAATGGTCCCTGTGGTTAAGACAGTTTCGGCCTGCCAACCTTTTGTTTACTCTTCAGTCTTTAGATTGTCGTGTGAATGGGTCCCTATGCACTGCTTGTCGTTATTGTCAGAGCTTATGTTCGATTATCTTCATCATGTCTTGTCCTGCAGGACCGGAAGGACTCGGCTTTAGCATCACTTCACGAGACGTCCCCATCGGCGGCTCGGCGCCCATCTACGTGAAGAACATTTTACCACGGGGAGCTGCGATTCAAGATGGCCGCCTCAAGGCTGGGGACAGGTTACTGGAGGTAAGAAAGACTTGTTAATCCTGTTTGTACATATTTTATTTGGTAATGAAGGAGTAAGACTCCGGGCTTCACGGTGGCAGAGGGGTTAGTGCGTCTGCCTCACAATACGAAGGTCCTGCAATCCTGGGTTCAAATCCAGGCACGGGATCTTTCTGTGTGGAGTTTGCATGTTCTCCCCGTGAATGCGTGGGTTCCCTCCGGGTACTCCGGCTTCCTCCCACTTCCAAAGACATGCACCTGGGGATAGGTTGATTGGCAACACTAAATTGGCCCTAGTGTTTGAATGTGAGTGTGAATGTTGTCTGTCTATCTGTGTTGGCCCTGCGATGAGGTTGCGACTTGTCCAGGGTGTACCCTGCCTTCCGCCCGATTGTAGCTGAGATAGGCGCCAGCGCCCCCCGTGACCCCAAAAGGGAATAAGCGGTAGAAAATGGATGGATGGATGGAGTAAGACTCCCTCAGTCCAGGGCAGGGGTCGGCAACCAAAAATGTTGAAAGAGCCATATTGGACCAAAAATACCAAAAACTATCCATCCATCTATTTTCTACCGCTTATTCCCTTTTGGGGTCGCGGGGGGCGCTGGCGCCTATGTCAGCTACAATCGGGCGGAAGGCGGGGTACACCCTGGACAAGTCGCCACCTCATCGCAGGGCCAACACAGATAGACAGACAACATTCCCACTCACATTCACACACTAGGGCCAATTTAGTGTTGCCAATCAACCTATCCCCAGGTGCATGTCTTTGGAAGTGGGAGGAAGCCGGAGTACCCGGAGGGAACCCACGCATTCACGGGGAGAACATGCAAACTCCACACAGAAAGATCCCGAGCCTGGATTTGAACCCAGGACTGCAGGACTAATCCGTCTTAAAATTAAAAAGCAACATGAAGGCAACACATGACGTAGGTGTCTATATTAGCTATAATAGCCTACTATCAAAATGACTATGTGTCGCAGGCTTGAAGCAAATCTTCGTTGACAGAAATGTTGAAATATGATATTTTTTCTACACATTTTTACAACATTAGTAAATCAGAGGCTACTCTGAAGGTGAGATAACTCCTGGAAATTACTGGCTTTTAATGTCCAAAGATATAATAGATGTGTGTCTCCAAGTTAAAGGAAACGGCAGGCTGTCGTCTTTTAATAGATTTATTACAATCTTTGGCAAGATAGGTAACATTTGCTGTGGTCTGGAACAACATGGCACACAACAATCTGAAATGCAGCCAATACTACATACATAAAATGTGTCATGAGACATGCCAAACTATGTTTTATACAAAGAGGATACAAGTAAAGGATATTAAATGAGCTCCAATATACCTCGAAATGAGGCATAATGATGCAATATGTACATAGAGCTAGCCTAAATAGCATGTTAGCATTGTTAGCTTGCAGTCATGCACTGGCAAAATGGGCCTGATTAGCACTCCCAACAAGTCGATAACATCAACAAAGAGCACCTTTGTACATTCACGCACAGCATAAAACGTTTGGTGGACAAAATGAGACAGATTTTACATGTAAATAAACTGTTGCGTCAGAGTCGACACTATGGTGAGTTCAAGAACCGCCAAAATGTTGTTCACCAAATACATTCATCAGTGAGAGATACACACAAACATATTCAACTTTGTAACAATTGAGACGGTTTGTAGCAAGTTTGTCCTCAAACAAAAAACGTACTAAAACAAAAAAATATATATTTTCAGCCATCTTTTTCCATTTTAAAACTTTTTTGAAAAATGCACCAGGGAGCCACTAGGGCGGCACTAAAGAGCCACGGGTTGCAGACCTCGGTATAGGCTGTACTGAAATTAGCTGGGATAGGCTCCAGCTTACCCGTGACGCTAATAGGGATTAGTGGTGTAGGAAATGGATGGAGCAGTAAGAATTGACAAATGCTGAAAGGCGATCGTCAAAACAATGTTACAAATGATTAAAACTATGTACAAAGTCAAAACAGCAATCATATAAAGCTAGCGTGCCATGTTTATTGTTTATTGATTATTAATTATTGATGATCCCGTTAGCCGACGCACAAACACCAGGCTAGTCTTTCTGGGGTCCTTTTCAAACGTTACAAGTAAAATATAATACAACAGATCCAGTTACAAAACATAAACAAGTTATAATACAGATCAAATAAAGGAAAAATAAAAAGACAATTCTCAAAATAATAAAATAAAATAACAGTACAGAGATATAGTTACAGAACATGTCCATCCATCCATCCATCAATCCATCCATTTTCTACCGCTTATTCCCTTGGGGGTCGCGGGGGGCGCTGGTGCCTATCTCAGCTACAATCGGGCGGAAGGCGGGGTACACCCTGGACAAGTCGCCACCTCATCACAGGGCCAACACAGATAGACAGACAACATTCACACTCACATTCACACACTAGGGCCAATTTAGTGTTGCCAATCAACCAGTTACAATAAGAGACGGGGAAAAAAAATTCTGAAAATAATAAAAAAAAAATAACCATGTGGTTCCTTAGGGGGGCGAGATTTTATTCACCTCCAAATCAATCAATCAATCAATCAATCAATAAATCAATCAATCAATGTTTGTTCATATAGCCCTAAAACACAAGTGTTTAAAAAGACTGCACAAGCCGCAACAACATCCTCAGTTCAGATCCCACATCAGGGCAAGGAAAAACTCAACCCTGTGTAAATGCCAATGAGAAACCTTGGAGAGGACCGCAAAAAGACAAATTCAGTTAGTGAGTCACAGAAGAACTGAGAGCCGCAGGTTTCGTTGAAACGCGACATTAAAGGCCTACTGAAATGAGATTTTCTCATTTAAACGGGAATAGCAGGTCCATTCTATGTGTCTTACTTGATCATTTTGCGATATTGCCATATTTTTGCTGAAATGATTTAATAGAGAAAATCGACGATAAAGTTCGCCACTTTTGGTACTTCCTGAAAAAGCCTCGCCTTTACCGGAAGTCGCAGACGATGACGTCACATGTTGATGGCTCCTCATATATTCACATTGATTTTAATGGGAGCCTCCAACAAAAACAGTTATTCGGACCGAGAAAACGACAATTTCCACATTAATTTGAGCGAGGATGAAAGAAAAAAACGAGTAAAAAAAAAACGAGATAGCATTGGGACGTATTCCGATGTTTTTAAAGACATTTACTAGGATAATTTTGGGAAATCCCTTATCTTTCTATTGTGTTGCTAGTGTTTTAGTGAGTTTAATAGTACCTGATAGTCGGAAGGGTGTGTCCACGGCCGGGTGTTGACGCGCAGTGTCACGGGGAAGTCGACGGCAGCTGTATGGACGGCACAAGCTCAGCTTTTATCCGGTAAGAACTGACTTTTTAACCACAATTTTCTCACTGAAACCTGCTGGTTGGCATTCGGTCTGGATTCATGTTCGCTTGACCGCGCTCTGATCCATAAGAAAGTTTCACCTCCGGGAATATTAAACAAGGAATCACCGTGTGTTTGTGTGGCTAAAGGCTAAAGCAGGGGTGCCCATTACGTCGATCGCGAGCTACCATTCGACCGCGGGGGGTGTGTCAGTCGATCTCGAGCCAGGCTTTTAAAAAAAATAGACCTAAAAATGAGTGATCATCAATCTTCACCAAGACGTCACTTAAATGACATTCACGGTACCGGAGGGTCTTGTGAGATGACGCTGGCTGCTGCAAGATCATTATTATGAAAATATGACCGATAGGAAAGCGAGAAACACTTTTTATTTCAACAGACTCTCGCGCCGTACCTTCCGTCAAAACTCTAAAGGCCGACTGCACATTTCCTATCTTCACAATGAAAGCCCTGCTTCATGCTGCCTGCGCTAACTAAATACAGAGTCTCGGAAAACTGGCGTGCACAAGCGATCCCTCAGAAAGCTGGCGTGCACATCACTTGTGCACGCCAGCTTTCCGAGACTCTTATTTTGTTAACGCAGGCAGCATGAAGCAGGGCTTTTATTGTGAAGATAGGAAATGTGCAGTCGGCCTTTAGAGTTTTGACGGAAGGGACGGCGCGAAAGTCTGTTGAAATAAAAAATGTTTCTCGCCTTCCTCTCTGTCATTTTTTCGTAATAATGAACTGGCAGCAGCCAGCGTCATCTCACAAGACCCTCGGGTGCCGTGAATGTCAATCAAGCAAGCTACGGAATTTGCCGCCAATGTTTTTCTTGTAAAGTGTATGGAAGCTGGATGAATTAGATGCCAAAAACCAACCACTTTCATGTGGTATTGTACAGAGAGGACAACTTTTTTTCTCCTCCATTTGAAAATGTGGGCGTTATCATCATTACTGTCTGGTTCCAATCAATGCAAGTCATCAGAATCAGGTAATACACCAACTTATATTCTTGTCTTCGTGAAAGAAAGACATCTATATGTGTTACACATACTTGTATTATCATTAAACACATTTAACTTGTTTACAAAAATGTCTCTTTCATAAATAAATAAATATAAATGATATATATATATAAATGAGGTAGATCCCCTCGAGTTGGTCAATTGAAAAGTAGCTCGCCTGCAGAAAAAGTGTGGGCACCCCTGGGCTAAAGCTTCCCATCTCCATCTTTGTACTTTGACTTCTCCAATATTAATTGAACAAATTGCAAAAGATTCAGCAACACAGATGTCCAAAATACTGTGTAATTATGCCGTTAAAGCAGACGACTTTTAGCTGTGTGTGTGCGTAGCGCTCACACTTCCTAAAACCCCGTGACGTCACGCGTACACGTCATCGTTACACAACGTTTTCAAGACGAAACTCCCGGGAAATTTAAAACTGAAATTTAGTAAACTAAAAAGGCCGTGTTGCAATGTTAATATTTCATCATTGATATATAAACTATCAGACTGCGTGGTCGGTAGTAGTGGGTTTCAGTAGGCCTTTAAAGCACAACGGCTGACAGGTGTCATTGTGCCCAGGTGAATGGAGTGGACCTGAATGGGCGGACCCAGGAGGAGGTGGTGTCAATCCTCAGGGCCACGCCCATGGGGGGCTCAGTGGGGATGCTGGTCCTTCGCCAGGAAGATACGTTCCTCCTTCGAGAAGTGGTAAGTACTCCACACCTTTGCTGCTCAGCAACTCTGTTAGCAGCATGTTGTGTTCAACTCAATCATGACGCAGGCAGGCTGACGCCCCCTTCCACCCCCTACCCTCGCCCTCTTTTCTCTCGATTGTAGCCAAGCTGCTGCTAGCCTTGGAGGAGACTGTTTTGTCTCCTCATCTCTCATTGCCTCTGTTGCCCTCTGTCCATTTCTGTCTCTACACTGCAAAAACTGAAATCTAAGATAATTGTACTGATAAGATAAGATTTTATGTTAAGAGTGTTTTACTTTTTTTAAGGGTTTTGGTCAGAAATGATCTCAGTAAGATATTACAGCTTGTTGCTGAGATTTGATGACCTATATTCAATCAATCAATCAATCAATGTTTACTTATATAGCCCTAAATCACTAGTGTCTCAAAGGGCTGCACAAACCACCACGACATCCTCGGTAGGCCCACATAAGGGCAAGGAAAACTCACACCCAGTGGGACGTCTGTGACAATGATGACTATGAGAACCTTGGAGAGGAGGAAAGCAATGGATGTCGAGCGGGTCTAACATGATACTGTGAAAGTTCAATCCACAATGGATCCAACACAGTCGCGAGAGTCCAGTCCAAAGAGGATCCAACACACAGCAGCGAGAGTCCCGTTCACAGCGGAGCCAGCAGGAAACCATCCCAAGCGGAGGCGGACCAGCATCGCAGAGATGTCCCCAGCCGATACACAGGCGAGCAGTACATGGCCACCGGATCGGACCGGACCCCCTCCACAGGGGAGAGTGGGACATAGAAGAAAAAGAAGAGAAACGGCAGATCAACTGGTCTAAAAAGGGAGTCTATTTAAAGGCTAGAGTATACAAATGAGTTTTAAGGTGAGACTTAAATGCTTATATTGAGTAAAACATGCTTGAAACTAGAATATCAACTGTTGCAAAGCTGTGTCATCAACACTCACAAGTATAAAACTACTTTTTTAAAGTAATAGTTTCTTACTTTAAGCATGGAAAAAAAAAATCATGATTTTTGACACAAATGTGTCTCATAATTAAAACAGATGACAGCCAAATGGACAGTTACTATTTAAACATTTAACATGTGACATTTCAAACTATTTTGAACGGAAAATAGTTCATGCACATTAAGATGAATTCTCCAAAGTTACAGCTAAGAATGTTTTGGCAGTGGGCCGGGCTGTATATATGTGCACTGATTCAGTGGTCCCCAACCACCGGGCCGCGGCCCGGTACCGGCCTGATTGGTACCGGGCCGCAGAATAATTTTTTATTAAAAGAAAAAAAAAAAAAAATAGTTTTTATTAAATTTGAATTGAATTGAATTATATTTATATAGCGCTTTTCTCTAGTGACTCAAAGCGCTTTTACATAGTGGAACCCATTATCTAAGTTACATTTAAACCAGTGTGGGTGGCACTGGGAGCACGTGGGTCATGTGTCTTGCCCAAGGACACAACGGCAGTTACTAGGATGGCGGAAGCGGGAATCGAACCTGCAACCCTCAAGTTGCTGGCACGGCCACTCTACCAACCGAGCTATACCGCCCCGCAAAAAATCAACATAAAAAACACAATATACACTTACAATTAGTGCACCAACCACAAAAACCTCATTTTTTCATGACAAAAACGTCCCTTTTTCATGACAAAGAAGAAAAAGAAAAAAAAAGAAAAAAAAAAAAGGACCACCCCCCCCCGGGCCGCGGGACAAATTATTAAGCGTTGACCGGTCCGCGGATAAAAAAAAAGGTTGGGGACCATTGCACTAATTGATGTCATGTTATCGATGGAAAAAGGCATTTTTAGACAATATGGTCTGCCTGAGCGGCTGGTAGACCCCGAGAGTAACAAGCGGTTGCCTTGTTGCCTTTCCATTAACAACAATAAATCAGTTTCTCGTATAATTTCGCTGGTTTCAAAAAATGTCATGCCGAGCACATATCATTATGTCAAGATAATGGCATTAGCATTTTCTTAATTCAAGAATATTTTTTCAACATATTGAGTAAAAAGATCTAATTTTTTTCTACCAAGAAAATTGCACTTGTTGAGAATATGCTTATTTTAAGGTATTTTTGGGTTCATTGAAGTTAGCTTATTTGACTTGTTTTGGAAAGTCTTGACAAGCCAAATTTTCTTGTTCTATTGGCAGATAGTTTTGCTTATTTCAAATAAAATACCTCTATTTTTTGTATTTTTGTGTTTGTTTTTGAACACTGCCCCCAATCTTCACCACCACACTGCAAAAACTGACATCTAAATAAGATTAAATATCTCAAATAAGGGTGATATTTGCTTATTGTCTGTCTGATTAGATAATTCTTCTCACTAAGCAGATTTTATGTTTAGAGTGTTTTACTTGTTTTAAGGGGTTTGGTTCTAAACGATCTCAGTAAGATATTACAGCTTGTTGCTGAGATTTGATGACCTATATTGAGTAAAACATGCTTGAAACTAGAATATCAACTGATGCAAAGCCTTGTCATCAACACTCACAAGTATAAAACTGATTTTTCAAAGTAATAATTTCTTTACTTTGACACAATTGTCTCATAATTAAAACAGATGACAACCAAATGGACTTTGATGTTTTATTTTCAATTAAACAATAGAACATACATACTCATATAGTAGTACAGTTGGCAAAGCAGAGCAAGTTGACAGTTAATATTTAAACATTTAACATGTGACAGTTCTAACAATTTTGAACAGAAATAGTTCATGCACATTCAATCAATCAATCAATCAATGTTTATTTATATAGCCCCAAATCACAAATGTCTCAAAGGACTGCACAAATCATTACGACTACAACATCCTCGGAAGAACCCACAAAAGGGCAAGGAAAACTCACACCCAGTGGGCAGGGAGAATTCACATTCAGTGGGACGCCAGTGACAATGCTGACTATGAGAAACCTTGGAGAGGACCTCAGATGTGGGCAACCCCCCCCCTCTAGGGGACCGAAAGCAATGGATGTCGAGCGGGTCTAACATGATACTGTGAAAGTTCAATCCATAGTGGCTCCAAGACAGCAGTGAGAGTCCCGTCCACAGGAAACCATCTCAAGCGGATCAGCAGCGTAGAGATGTCCCCAACCGATACAGGCGAGCGGTCCATCCTGGGTCCCGACGAGCGGTCCATCCTGGGTCTCGACTCTGGACAGTCAGTACTTCATCCCTGGTCATCGGACCGGACCCCCTCCACAAGGGAGGGGGGGACATAGGAGAAAGAAAAGAAGCGGCAGATCAACTGGTCTAAAAAGGAGGTCTATTTAAAGGCTAGAGTATACAGATGAGTTTTAAGATGAGACTTAAATGCTTCTACTGAGGTAGCATCTCGAACTGTTCCCGGGAGGGCATTCCAGAGTACTGGAGCCCGAAATGAAAAAGCTCTACAGCCCGCAGACTTTTTTTGGGCTTTGGGGATCACTAATAAGCCGGAGTCCTTTGAACGCAGATTTCTTGCCGGGACATATGGTACAATACAATCGGCAAGATAGGCTGGAGCTAGACCGTGTAGTATTTTATACGTAAGTAGTAAAACCTTAAAGTCACATCTTAAGTGCACAGGAAGCCAGTGCAGGTGAGCCAGTACAGGCGTAATATGATCAAACTTTCTTGTTCTTGTCAAAAGTCTAGCAGCCGCATTTTGTACCAACTGTAATCTTTTAATGCTAGACATTGGGAGACCCGAAAATAATACGTTACAGTAATCGAGACGAGACGTAACAAACGCATGGATAATGATCTCGGCGTCTTTAGTGGACAAAATGGAGCGAATTTTAGCGATATTACGGAGATGAAAGAAGGCCGTTTTAGTAACGCTTTTAATGTGTGACTCAAAGGAGAGAGTTGGGTCGAAGATAATACCCAGATTTTTTACAGAGTCACCTTGTTTTATTATTTAGTTGTCAAATGTTAAAGTTGTATTATTAAATAGAGGTCGGTGTCTAGCAGGACCGATAATCAGCATTTCCGTTTTTTTGGCATTAAGTTGCAAAAAGTTAGCGGACATCCATTGTTTAATTTCATTAAGACACGCTTCCAATTGACTACAGTCCGGCGTGTTGGTCAGCTTTAGGGGCATGTAAAGTTGGGTGTCATCAGCATAACAGTGAAAGCTTATACTGTTCAGCTAGATTCTTCAAAATTACAATTAAAAAAGAATTTGTTCGGGGCTGGGCTGTATATATATATATATATATATATAGGTTATAAATATGCTGCAGTTGGGTTCTAGAAGATCAACGGGCTCATAGTGATGTTTTGAAAGTAGTTGCTCCCTGCTAAACGCCTATCTGCTCGATGCCGAAGCGCTGACTAGATGTGCTCTGAATATGCACTGCTGATTGGCTTGTTATCGCTACTGTTGTAACCAATCAGATGGTTGTGTGGGAGGGACAATGCAGGGTGCTGTGTAGGACACAGAGGCAAAACGGAGCGGAGCAGCTTGTTAAGACTTTAGCACAGGCAGCTACTTCATATGTTCGTGTGGAACTCGTTCGGTACTCCTCCGCACCGAACTGGAACCCTCGTACTGAAACGGTTCAATACAAATACACGTACCGTTACACCCCTAATATATATATATATATATATATATATATATATATTTGTATATATGTTCCTTGCGCACTAATAGACTGAAAGAACATGCACTTGGCGCGATGATGTCATTTTATCGATGGGAAAATGCAAGAAATGAAATGCCGAGTGCATGTCATAATGTCAAGGTAATGGCACTAGCATTTATTTAATTTAAGAATATTTCTAAAAATATTGAGAAAAAAGTTCTCATATTTGTTTTTTTCAATCAAAAAAAGTAGACTTATGTTTTGGACACTCGGGTGAAGAGAGGGGCGGAGCTTTCTACCGGTCACCACCTGGTGGTGAGTTGGCTGCGATGGTGGGGGAGGATGCCGGACAGACCTGGCGGACCCAAACGCATTGTGAGGGTCTGCTGGGAACGTCTGGCAGAGTCTCCTGTCAGAGAAAGTTTCAATTCCCACCTCCGGAAGAACTTTAAACATGTCACGAGGGAGGTGCTGGACATTGAGTCTCTATTGTCGAGGCGGCTGATCGGAGCTGTGGCCGCAAGGTTGTCTGTCGAGGCGGCAATCCTAAAACCCCTTGGTGGACACCAGCGGTGAGGGATGCCGTCAAGCTGAAGAAGGAGTCCTAACGGGTCCTTTTGGCTCATAGGACTCCGGAGGCAGTGGACAGGTACCGACAGGCCAAGCGGTGTGCGGCTTCAGCGGTCGCTGAGGCAAAAACTCGGACATGGGAAGAGTTCGGGGAAGCCATGGAAAACGACTTCCGGACGGCTTCGAAGCGATTCTGGACCACCGTCCGCCGCCTCAGGAAGGGGAAGCAGTGCACTATCAACACAGTGTATGGTGCGGATGGTGTTCTGCTGACCTCAACTGCGGATGTTGTGGATCGGTGGAAGGAATACTTCGAAGACCTCCTCAATCCTACCAACACGTCTTCCTATGAGGAAGCATTGCCTGGGGAATCTGTGGTGGACTCTCCTATTTCTGGGGCGGAGGTCGCTGAGGTAGTTAAAAAGCTCCTCGGTGGCAAGGCCCCGGGGGTGGACGAGATCCGCCCGGAGTTCCTTAAGGCTCTGGATGCTGTGGGGCTGTCTTGGTTGACAAGACTCTGCAGCATCACGTGGACATCGGGGGCGGTACCTCTGGATTGGCAGACCGGGGTGGTGGTTCCTCTCTTTAAGAAGGGGGACCGGAGGGTGTGTTCCAACTATCGCGGGATCACACTCCTCAGCCTTCCCGGTAAGGTTTATTCAGGTGTACTGGAGAGGAGGCTATGCCGGATAGTCGAACCTCGGATTCAGGAGGAACAGTGTGGTTTTCGTCCTGGTCGTGTAACTGTGGACCAGCTCTATACTCTCGGCAGGGTTCTTGAGGGTGCATGGGAGTTTGCCCAACCAGTCTACATGTGCTTTGTGGACTTGGAGAAGGCATTCGACCGTGTCCCTCGGGAAGTCCTGTGGGGAGTGCTCAGAGAGTATGGGGTATCGGACTGTCTTATTGTGGCGGTCCGCTCCCTGTACGATCAGTGCCAGAGCTTGGTCCGCATTGCCGGCAGTAAGTCGAACACATTTCCAGTGAGAGTTGGACTCCGCCAAGGCTGTCATGAGCTTTGGGTCATGACCGAAAGGATAAGATCACGGGTACAAGCGGCCGAAATGAGTTTCCTCCGCCGTGTGGCGGGGCTCTCCCTTAGAGATAGGGTGAGAAGCTCTGCCATCCGGGAGGACCTCAAAGTAAAGCCGCTGCTCCTTCACATCGAGAGGAGCCAGATGAGGTGGTTCAGGCATCTGGTCAGGATGCCACCCGAACGCCTCCCTAGGGAGGTGTTTAGGGCACGTCCAACCGGTAGGAGGCCACGGGGAAGACCCAGGACACGTTGGGAAGACTATGTCTCTCGGCTGGCCTGGGAACGCCTCGGGATCCCCCGGGAAGAGCTAGACGAAGTGGCTGCGGAAAGGGAAGTCTGGGTTTCCCTGCTTAGGTTGTTGCCCCCGCGACCCGACCTCGGATAAGCGGAAGAAGATGGATGGATGGAAAAAAAGTAGACTTGTTATTAGTGCGAAAATACTTATTTTAAGGTATTTTTGGGGCTCATTGAGGTTAGCTAATTATACTTGTTTTGGAAAGTCTTGACAAGCCAAATATTCTTGTTCTATTGGCAGATAATTTTGCTTAGTTCAAGTAAAATACCCCTCATTTTTATTTTACTTTTTTCTTATGAACATTGACTTTTTGCAGCGCACCAGTGAAGTGAAGTGAATTCAATTTATATAGCGCTTTTCTCTAGTGACTCAAAGCGCTTTTACATAGTGGAACCCATTAACTAAGTTACATTTAAACCAGTGTGGGTGGCACTGGGAGCAGGTGGGTAAAGTGTCTTGCCCAACGACACAACGGCAGTGAGTAGGATGGCAGAAGCGGGAATCAAACCTGAAACCCTCAAGTTGCTGGCACGGTCACTCTACCAACCGAGCTATACCGCCCGCATCTTTGGCTGCTGTCCTCTAGCTTTGCGAGTGAGCCTCCTCCGTCTTCTCTCCTTAGAGTTCACGTGTGTTTGCAGAATCAAGCGCTCAACTACTAAAACTCCACTTACTCTGGTTCTCATTTAAAAAAAAAACCTGCACGGGGCCAGATGTTAGAGCTAATTGCCTGTGTGGCAAATGAGATGTGATGTCCCGCACATCTGCTTACATCAAAGTTGGATTAATAAGCGAGCTCGTAATTACACAGACAAAAAAAAAAAAGGAATCACTAAAGTGCAAGAGATGATTGAGAAGTGGCGTCTGTTGGCAAACTCTCCTCTCTGGTGCCAACTCAAAGCTTAGTAAGTGGCATCGTATCACCAAGCAGACTTTAAGTCCTGTTTTCGCTCATTTATTGACATAAAAAGGTCTGAACCGGCAGCCTGCAGGGACATGGCTTGCAAAAGCAGCCAGTAGTGCCAATCAAAGGGCTTATGGGTGACAATTATGGCTGTTCGGGATGCATAGCAGGCATTGGACAAGAGGAAGTGACTGGTGGAGATGAGAGCTGCACTCCAAAAAGTCAGTGTCAAAAAACAAGAAAAAAAATACAAAAATGAGGGGTATTTTACTCGAACTAAGCAAAATTATCTGCCAATAGAACAAGAAAAATTTGGCTTGTCAAGACTTTCCAAAACAAGTAAAATTAACTAACCTCAATGAACCCCAAAATAGTATGAAAACCCAAAAAAGTATATTCTCACTAATAACTAAAACTAGATTTTCCCATCCATAACATGACATCATCGCACAAAGTAAGGAATATATATATATATATATATATATGTCTTGGTTGGATTATCCAGAGAATAGTGCTCGATACCGTGGTAGAGCGCAATATGTAGGTGTGGGAAAAAATCACAAGACTACTTCATCTCTACAGAACTGTTTCATGAGGGGTTCCCTCAATCATCACGAGATTTCTCCTGATGATTGAGGGAACCCCTCATGAAACAGTTCTGTAGAGATGAAGTAGTCTTGTGATTTTTTCCCACACTTACATATATATATGTATATATATATATATATGTATATATATATATATATTCCATCCATCCATTTTCTACCGCTTATTCCCTTTTCGGGGTCGCGGGGGGCGCTGGCGCCTATCACAGCTACAATCGGGCGGAAGGCGGCGTACACCCTGGACAAGTCGCCAACTCATCGCAGGGCCAACACAGATAGACAGACAACATTCACACTCACATTCACACACTAGGGCCAATTTAGTGTTGCCAATCAACCTATCCCCAGGTGCATGTCTTTGGAAGTGGGAGGAAGCCGGAGTACCCGGAGGGAACCCACGCATTCACGGGGAGAACATGCAAACTCCACACAGAAAGATCCCGAGCCTGGATTTGAACCCAGGACTGCAGGACCTTCGTATTGTGAGGCAGACGCACTAACCCCTCTGCCACCGTGAAGCCCTATATATATATATATACAGTATATACTTGTGCATGAACTATTTGTTTTCAAAATAGTTTGAAATGTCACGTTTAATGTTTAAAAATTAACAGTCAGTTTACTGTACTGTGCCAACTGTACTTACCTACTTTTTACCCTCATTAACTATACTGACCTACTTTTGACCTTTTATCAATGCTTATCTAATGTTTACCTTCATTTACGTATACTTTTCTACTTTTTACCTTCTTTTATCAATATTTACCAACATTATACCTTTTTTTTAACCTAAGTTTACCTACTTTTTTTTTTACTTTTTTCAATGTTTACCTACTTTTTACCTTCTATTATCAATATCTTCCAACCGTATACCTTTTTTTTTATCCTACGCTTACCTACTTTTTTTTTTTTACCTTTTATCAATTTTTACCTACTTTTTATCTTCATTTACCTATACTTACCTACTTCATCTGTTTTAATTATGAGACACAACTGTGTCAAAGTCATATTTTTTTATTTAATGCTTGAAATATGAATGTTTTGAAAAAATAGTTTTATACTTGTGAGTGTTGATGACACAGCTTTGCAACAGTTGATATTCTAATTTCAAGCATGTTTTACCTCAAAATAGGTCATAAAATCTCAGCAACAAGCTGTAATATCTTACTGAGATCATTTAGGACCAAAACACTTAAAACAAGTAAAACACTCTAACATAAAATCTGCTTAGTGAGAAATATTATCTTATCAGACAGATAATATGCAAATATCACCCTTATTAGAGATATTTAATCTTACTTAGATTTCAGTTTGTGCAGTGTGGGCGTTAAGTGGGCCTGGGCTGTCATCATTTGTAAAAACAACCATGATTTTAACAGACACACCTCACAATTCACAACAAAAATGCTGTCATGGATAAATATAATACACATTAAGTTGATCCGTCAAACACAGTGCCCACCTTATTGACCGTGTGAGCAGCTTTGATTGCTCCAAAGCCACTTTTTAACTTCAATTGTAAATGAAGAGTAATCTGTTAAACTTTTCAAGTGTGTGAATGTGAATGTTGTCTGTCTGTGTTGGCCCTGTGATGAGGTGGCGACTTGTCCAGGGTGTAAACCGCCTTCCGCCCGAATGCAGCTGAGATAGGCCCCTGCAACCCCCGCGACCCCGAAAGGGACAAGCGGTTGAAAATGGATGGATATCGTTCAGCAAAATGTATAATCAGCCCAGGCTTTGCATGAAGTCTGCCTTGTCACCGTCTCATCACCAGGCGCCTTGGAGAGGAAGTCCAGTACAAGGGTTGGAATTGGGGGTTAAATCACCCCAAATGATTCCCGGGCGCGGCCACCGCTGCTGCCCACTGCTCCCCTCACCTCCCAGGGCGTGATCAAGGGTGATGGGTCAAATGCAGAGAATAATTTCGCCATATCTCTTGTGTGTGACAATCATTGGTACTTTAGCTTTTTAACTTTAACTTTTTACTTTAACTCTGAAAGAGCACTTTTATTTAAAGCAAAGTGTTTTTACAGAGGAGGGGAGCACTTTTACTTATTATATGAACTTTCCCGCCAGTCTTTTTTTTTAACACTTTACTACACATTTACAATGTTTTTTTGCTGGGATTGAGCTTGAAATATGAACAAAATATCTCGGGATGCTTTGCGTTTAGTCCGTTTAAAAGAAACATGTTAAAATATTCGGTTTTCTTAGTTCCTTTTTCTCACGACACTCAAAGGCGGGCCTACCCTGCTCATTTTAAGGGCTTTTAAAGTGATATTGGAGCCCAGTGGGTCTAATTACTCCCGTCCAAAGGCAAAACCCAGTAACTCAATTTTGGTCAAAACTGAGCTGATAATAATTTTGGAGTTCCTTGGTGATATGCTTTACATTAGTGTATGCGATATTGTAATTTGTTCCGTAAGTAAGCTGTTACGCGCATGGCAGGACCTAGCAACTACCACATAACCGCGTAGATACAACAGAAAAACCTAGTATCTCAAGGAACCAATCGAAGCTTCTTTGTCAGTCGGCTTATTGTCTTTAATGAGACATTTGCACGAATGGGGGCCGACGGTCAACCTGATTGTGATATTATGGCACGAGGGGATATTTGGAAGATTGGCCCAGGACGTTGCAAGCACCTTCATTAAATGTATTGTTCTTAATTCTTCCCCTTGCATACTCTTTTGGGCAGATAACTGTGGAGGTCAAAATAAAAACCGGACGCCGTACACGGCTCTTGCCCAATGTGCAAACGCAGAACGGGGCCCACCCGAGATTGTGATAAAATATCTGGAGAAAGGGCACACGTTCATGAGAGCAGATTCAATCCATGGCTCAATCGGCAAGAAAATGTAAAGCTCAAGAAAACATCTATACGTTTGATGACTTTGTAGATCTTTGTAAGACAGCATCAAGATGGATTGGTTTTCCTTTGTTTTCTCAAAATCAGCTCGACGTGAGTTACTAGGTTTTGCCTTTGGACGGGAGATTAGTTGACAATGTCGGATAAATGCTCGCATTGTTGTTCAATATTCCATTTAAAGACTTCTGCTTCTTCTTGCTCCTAGGCGGACGAGGCCCAGACGCCGATGCAAAGCCCCAGAGTTTTGGTAAGTCTGACCACGCCCCCTCTTTCCTTTGGCTCCCTTACTTTTGGCCTAAATCCCCTTTGCATGTTAGTACAGTAATCTGCGGGAGCAGAAAGTGGATAAAAACAATAGAAAATGAAAGCCTTTAGTCACGCAAAGGAAAGTGATGCTAATTTCAATCCATGGGGGGCTTCATCTGTATGGAGCGTAGAGGTGGGAGTCTTTGGGCACCTCACGATTCCATTATGATTCATGTGCTGTGATTTGATTAAAAATCGATTATTGATGCATCCAACAATTCAGGTTTACATTTAAGCGTTTATCACATGCAACCTTTAAAAATAGTGCTTTTGTAACTAGAAACAGTTGAATTAATTCCCATCAAATGTATTAAATTAATGGAAATGTGTGCAAAACTGGAACAGACAGTTGTGCTGATAAGTTTACAGACCCTGGGAGGATTCATGATTTCTTGGCCATTCTTCAGAGAATATGAATAATAACACAAAAACCTTTCTTCCACTCATGCTTAATGGTTGTGTGAAGCTATTTATTGGCAAACAACTGTGTTTACTCTTTTTAAATCAAAATGACAAGAGAAAGTATCCAAAAAATCCACAAATCACTTCAGCTGGAATACAGGACTCTCTGAAAAATTGTGGTTTGGCTGTTTCAAGATGCACAATAAGGAGGCACTTGAAGAAAAATGGGCTGCTTGGTCGAGTCGCCAGAAGAAAGCCATTTCTGCGCAAATGTCACAAATTGTGGTGTAACAGTACACTGAAAAAAATAACTTATAAGATTTACTTAAAAAAGCTATTGTAAGTATTTGCACGCAAATGATTTAAGTAAAATTTAATGCTGCAATATCAAGTAACACTCACTTGCCAGTATCAAGTAAATTCTACTTACCATATAACATAACAGTTGTGAAGATATAAAGTAACAGTTACTTAATTACATCCAAGTTTTAAGTTATATTTATTTTAACAAATTAAGTAAAGTCTACTTGTTTTTCATCGGCAGGAACATCATTTTACTCAAAATTTTAAGTACATTTTATATACCATATATCCGTCGAAGCGCTAAATATCTTAAAACCTCTTCTCACTTCAGTGCTTAACAATGGCATTTAGGAATATCAATCAATCAATCAATGTTTACTTATATAGCCCTAAATCACTAGTGTCTCAAAGGGCTGCACAAACCACCACGACATCCTCGGTAGGCCCACGCAAGGAAAACTCAGACCCAGTGGGACATCGGTGACAATGATGACTATGAGAACCTTAGAGAGGAGGAAAGCAATGGATGTCGAGCGGGTCTAACATGATACTGTGAAAGTTCAATCCACAATGGATCCAACACAGTCGCGAGAGTCCAGTCCAAAGCGGATCCAACACAGCAGCGAGAGTCCCGTTCACAGCGGAGCCAGCAGGAAACCATCCCAAGCGGAGGCGGATCAGCAGCGCAGAGATGTCCCCAGCCGATACACAGGCAAGCAGTACATGGCCACCGGATCGGACCGGACCCCCTCCACAAGGGAGAGTGGGACATAGAAGAAAAAGAAAAGAAAAGGCAGATCAACTGGTCTAAAAAGGGAGTCTATTTAAAGGCTAGAGTATACAAATGAGTTTTAAGGTGAGACTTAAATGCTTCTACTGAGGTGGCATCTCGAACTGTTACCGGGAGGGCATTCCAGAGTACTGGAGCCCGAACGGAAAACGCTCTATAGCCCGCAGACTTTTTTTGGGCTTTGGGAATCACTAACAAGCCGGAGTCCTTTGAACGCAGATTTCTTGCCGGGACATACGGTACAATACAATCGGCAAGATAGGATGGAGCTAGACCGTGTAGTATTTTATACGTAAGTAGTAAAACCTTAAAGTCACATCTTAAGTGCACAGGAAGCCAGTGCAGGTGAGCCAGTACAGGCGTAATGTGATCAAACTTTCTTGTTCTCGTCAAAAGTCTAGCAGCCGCATTTTGTACCAACTGTAATCTTTTAATGCTAGACATGGGGAGACCCGAAAATAATACATTACAGTAATCGAGGCGAGACGTAACAAACGCATAATAAAAATGAGTGTGATTAAAATGACTTCATAAAAATTATTCTGCAGCCGCGGCACAGTAGTTGGGGACCACAGTTGTTCAAGCATGTTACCACGCCCACTTTTACACCATACTGTTTACGTGCCGGAAGGACGAATGCGTTTCGATACACCTGATACGAGATTACAATGCATACCTTTTACACTCACGGTTGTGATACAAACAACTTTAACATTCTTACTAATATGCGCCACACTCTGTGAACCCACACCAAATACATTTCTGATAAACATCGACTCTGTAACACATTATAAACGCAAGATAAGAATTACCCATAATGCCACCTTGCAGTGCTCTGTGAAGTGATCCTAACGGCCGGAGCAGAGCCAGTCGGCCTGAGCCTGTTGTGCTGTGCGCATGCGTTTCAAAACACTAGATTTTCAGAGTAAAGTTTATGTAATATTTTTAGGTTTATGTACGTACAACTATTAAACATTTAAATAGTATGAGGAAACATAAGTAAAACTTACTCTTCCCCCATAATTCATGTATTACGTTAATAAAATGTTTAATTTTACTTAAGAAACTCTAGTTCTTACTGAATGTTAAAAATATTAGGTATAAATTATGACAGTTACTCTAATAGAGTTTACAGCTCCAAAAAGTCACTTTTTTCAGTGTACACAAAAATTTCGGTTCGGTACGTACCTCGGTTTAGAGGTCAAGGTTCGGTTCAGTTTCGGTACAGTAAGAAAACAACAAAATATACATTTCTGGGTTATTTATTTACCAAATTGTAAACAATGGCTTTATCCTTTTAACATTGAGAACATGATAATAATTCTGCCCACGTTAATCAACATTAAACTGCCCCAAATTGTTGCTGAGATTAAATAAAATGACAAAACTTTTCTTCTACATATAAAATGTGCAACAATAAACAGTTTCAAGTCAACTCATCATGCTTATTTTATCCCAGCATTTGGGAAGCCTGTAGTTGATTTTTATTATGCAAATGTTATATTTTTATCAACATGTGATAGCAGGGACCCTGCCATTCAAAGCTTTTCTGTCAGTACACACACACACACACACACGCACGCATGCACACATCGCAAAATGAACTAATTTTACGCTAAAAGCTAATTAGCCTTCAACTCAAGCCAGAATTCCGAGCGAGCTGAGCTGCAGTTTAAGTTACTAGAAGGTCAACAGGCTCATAGTAATGTTAGTAGTAGTTGACTGGGAGGTTTTTATTATCATTTGGGGAGAGTACGCTGCCTTATGCTCACCTGCTTGAACACCTATCTGCTCGACCGCCGAAGCATTTACTACATGCGCTCTGAATACGCATTGCTGATTGGCTGTTACCGCTCTGAATACGCACTGCTGATTGGCTGTTACCGCTATACAGTACATGTAACCAATCAGATGGTTGTGTGGGTGGGACAATGCTGGGTGCTGAGACAGAGGCAGAAGAAGCAGAGCAGCTTGTTAAGACTTTAGCTTACAAACTCGTTCGGTACACCCCCGTACCGAAACGGTTCGATACAAATACACGTACCGTTACACCCCTAGTCACAAGGTATTCCGCTTACATTACGCCAAACAGCACAGAGAAAAGCCTCAAAACGTCTGGAACAAAGTAGTTTGGAGTGATGGCTTTTTTTTCTGGTGACTCGACCATGCAGCCCATTTTTCTTCAAATGCCTCCTTATTGTGCATCTTGAAACAGCCACACCACATTTTTCCAGAGAGTCCTGTATTTCGGTTGAAGTTATTTGTGGATTTTTCTTTGCATCCCAAACAATTTTCCTGTCAGTTGTGGATGAAATATTTCAAGGGCTACCCAAATCCTTCATTTTCCACTTCTTAATCAGCGTTTGAACACTGCTGATTGGCATTCTCAATTCCTTGGATATCTTTTTGTACCCCTTTCCTGTTTAAAGCAGTTCAATTACCTTTTCTCACAGATCCTTTGACGATTATTTTGCATTCCCCATGACTCAGAATCCAGAAACATCTGTGCAGCACTGGATGAAAGATGCAAAGGCCTGTCAGAAACCCAGAAACTCACTGACCTTTTATACAAACACATTAATTACAAAACTAACAGGTCACGGGTGAGGATTGGAACCTTGATTGTGTCAACTTCTGTGCATGTTTTCAGATCAAAAGTCACTGGGGTATGTAAATGTTTGATAAGGGTCATTTGGGTACTTTCTTTTGTCATTTTGATTTAAAAAGAGTAAACACAGTTGTTTGCCAATAGATAGCTAAACACAAGGAAGAAAGGTTTTTTGTTTTATCATTCATATTCTCTGAAGAATGGCCAAGAAATCATGAATTCTCCCAGGGTGTGTAAACTTATGAGCACGACTATAAGTGTCCTATAATAAAGGAGCTGCTCAGATCTCTCGGTGACGTGGCTCGTTACAGTCAGACAAATACATGACTTTATTTACAATAAATATACTGATTGTCGATTATGGATGTTTACTAATCGATTTTTAGAATCATCCATGTCTGCTTTGCGATGATCCTAATAAGCGATTATTTTCCCCACCTCTGTGTTGGAATAATGCGCTCCATCGCTCCCGTCACAGTATCAGTCAGAGGAGGGGGAAAAAAAAAGATATTTGTAGGCTGAGGATGAGCTCGTCCGTCTGGCTGCCGGTGCATGAGGCGAATGACAAATCATCTTTTTGTTTCTTCTCCGTCTTCATTGGCGGGGGAAAAAGTCACAAATCATCTTTTTGTTTCTTCTCCGTCTTCATTGGCGGGGGAAAAAGTCAGAGTAAGTCTTCAGTCGCCAAACACAAACTTTGAGAGAGACATCTGGGACATATACGGCGTAATTATCACCACTCGTAAACACCTCAGAGGTGGAAATAAACAGTCTAGGCTTGTGGATCTTTCCCTGCGGCAGCTGATTACTGTGGCGACCTCGGGAACACCGGCTTCCAGCAAAGCAAACGCCGCCATTGTTCTGGGAAGGGTCTCCTAAGTTTACACTTAGACGGGGTGAGGCGAAGTGCAAACCTTTTCCACTGAGGGCGGCACACTGCAAAAAAATCAGTGGTCAAAGACAAGAAAAAAAAATACAAAAATTAGGGGTATTTTATTTAAACTAAGCAAAATTATAGAACAAGAAAATTCGGCATGTCAAGACTTTTCCGGATTATAAGTCGCTCCGGAGTATACATCGCACCGGCCGAAAATGCATAATAAAGAAGGAAAAAACCATATATACGTCGCACTGGAGTATAAATCGCATTTTGGGGGAAATTTATTCGATGAAATCCAACACGGAGAATAGACATTTGAAAGGCAATTTAAAATAAATAAAGAATAGTGAACAACAGGCTGAATAAGTGTACGTTATATGAGGCATAAATAACCAACTGAGAAGGTGCCTGGTATGTTAACGTAACATATTATGGTAAGAGTCGTGTGAAATTCAACTATTTCTTTTATTTATAAATATAATAAAATAAACATATAGCTATAATTAACTGAAAGTCAAGTATTTCATACATATATATATATATTTGTGTATATATATATATATATTAGGGGTGGGCAAATTAATGCGTTAATTACGAGTTAACTCATCAATCTATTAACGCCGACAATTATTTTATCGCACATTTGCGTATGTTGTTTACATGCTTTTATTTTGTTAACGCCTTTTCTTATAAAGATGGCGGCGCCCGGACGGGCTTCGGTGTGGAGGGGCTGTTGGTAAAGATGGAACATTTGGCAAAAATACCGGACAATTCTGCAAATTTCATGGCTGGCTTACAGCGTGGTCACTCCGGGATCACTTACGACCGCCAGACAATTCTGAATGTGGATAGATCGGGCCGTTTTGGACTGAATGACACGTGCTTGCTAGACCGGCTAGCTAGCATGGGAATACTTTGCCGGCTACATCCAGCGGCCTGTGAAGCAGCGGAGTATTTGTGTTGTCTGTCTATTTATGAATAATGCAGACGAGGGGTGTTGGCTGAGTTCTTAACGTTTGCTTTCAGAGCGTGCATATCACAACATACAAGATGCCGTCATGGCGACACAACCTATACCGGTTGCATGCTGGGTAGGGTAGTTCTTTTATTCCCTGGCTCATAACATCACAATATAGTACCATGTATATGATGCGTTCAGTTTATCAAAGCACCAAGCAAACAATCGGAAAATTCCCATCATATCAATTCCTAGATATGGTCATAATTATTTTAAGTGCACTACGCAGAATAAACACAACATTATTAATATTGCTACTACGGATAATTTAATCAAAAATTCCCTAAAACAGCCCACTACCTATAATATAGGTTTTTTAAACATAAGATCCCTGATAAAAAAAAAATTCCTGCTGTTACCTCAGAAATTGCCTGTTCGGATGTTATGATTGTGGCTCAGAGATTTGTATGTAGATTGTATTTATTTTCCATAAAAAACAGGATAACTTAAATACCCTGGCAGTGGAAATAAGCTTAAATGTTTGTATTTACATTTTTTGAGTTGATTTTCATAAAATATGCTATTTAACTGCTACTGTTTAACAAGGACTGATTTAAATTGTGTTTGCACAACAAATGTTTTGGCGCTTTTGTTCATTTGGGAGAATATTCCAATAAAGGTGCACTACACGCTACTTTTGAATTCATTATTGGGCTTTGCGCATACAATGCAGTTAATCGCGATTAATCAGAGAAAAAGTGCGATTAACATCGATTAAAATTTTTAATTGTTGCCCAGCCCTAATATATATATATGAAATATATATGAAATACTCGAGTTGGTGAATTATACTCCCCTCTTAACCACGCCCCACGCCCCCAACCATACGTCCGCCCCAGCCCACACTTCCCGAAATCCGAGGTCTCAATGTTGGCAAGTATGGTCAAGAGCCAAAAAAAAAAAGTTCCCCGTCCACACTTTGAACACCACCGCTCTTAAATAGTTATTTGAAGTTAAAAAGGAAAACGCCAAACAAGTATCCCCCTCAACATGATACTCGTTTGTTATTTTCAAAAAGAACACTCCCAGCCTCCTTTTTATGGCAAAAAAGTGAAATGATTAAAGTGCAGGTATGATCACTTACAGGATGGTAATGGTGTTTCCAGCAGCACCTACCCTTGACAACAAAGAAATGATCAAACTCATCCGTCTGCCATGATAGCTCCATAATGGCGCCATAACGCGAAACATTCAGCCGCATTGTTTATGCCATTAGTCACGCAAAATAACAGCAAAGGCACGGTGTCAGGATGCGATCTGTCACACGCACACACACACACACGCACACACACACACACACACGGCCATCTGCAGCTCACTCCTAGCATGTGTTGGCATGACACAGCATTAACATGAGCTACACTACATCTGGTGTTAGCACATATAACGAGGATGGGGGGGGCTGTGGTCCAAATCATCAGAGACACTTTTTTTTGGGGGGGGGACAACTGATGAGTGAGAAGACTCCCTTTTTAGACCAGTTGATCTGCTTTGTGGAGGGGGTCCGGTCCGATCCGGTGGCCATGTACTGCTCGCCTGTGTATCGGCTGGGGACATCTCTGCGCTGCTGATCAGCCTCCTCTTGGGATGGTTTCCTGCTGGCTCCGCTGTGAACGGGACTCTCGCTGCTGTGTTGGATCCGCTCTGGACTGGACTCTCGCGACTGTGTTGGATCCATTATGGATTGATCTTTCACAGTATCATGTTCTCATAGTCATCATTGTCACCGATGTCCCACTGGGTGTGAGTTTTCCTTGCCCTTATGTGGGCCTACCGAGGATGTCGTAGGGGTTTGTGCAGCCCTTTGAGACACTAGTGATTTAGGGCTATATAAGTAAACATTGATTGATTGATTGATTGAAGTTATACGTCCATGTGCGTACATGCATGCTCTTCCCCGTGACATATCGAGCCGCCATTCGACAGACTCCCTCCCACCCGGCGCTGAGTGCACCTCCACGTTGCCGTCAGCCGGTCGACACATGGCGTCGCCATGGCGCCTTGGGGTCTGGTGACAGAAAGAAAGGAAAGAGAGAGAGGACTGCGAGGTTGCAGCTACGAAGTACGCCGACGCTGAACGCGCCATGTTCGGTGAAGCCGGCGAGGGGCAGGAAAGAGAGTTGGGTACGGGCATTGAGCTAGGACTGAGTACACTGCAAAAAGTCAGTGTTCAGAAACAAGAAAAAAAATACAAAAATTAGGGATATTTTATTTGAACTAAGCAAACTTATCTGTCAATAGAATAAAAACATTTGGCTTGTCAATACTTTCCAAAACAAGTAAAATTAGCTAACCTTAATGAACCCAAAAACACCTTAAAATAAATATATTTTCACTAATAACAAGTGCACTTTTCTTGCTACAAAAAATTAGACCTTTTTGCCCAATATGTTGAAAGATATTCTTAAATTAAGTAATTGCTAGTGCCATTATCTTGACATAATGATTTTTTTTGTCATGCTCGAAATAAGAAATTATTGCTTTAAAGGCCTACTAAAAGGAGATTTTCTTATTCAAACGGGGATAGCAGGTCCATTCTATGTGTCATACTTGATCATTTTGCGATATTGCTATATTTTTGCTGAAAGGATTTAGTAGAGAACATCCACGATAAAGTCTGCAACTGGAGAAAAGCCCTGCCTCTACCGGAAGTCGCAGACGATGACGTCACATGTTGATGGCTCCTCACATCTTCGCATTGTTTTTAATGGGAGACTCCAACAAAACAGCTATTCGGACCGAGAAAACGACAATTTCCCTATTAATTTGAGCGAGGATGAAAGATTCGTGTTTGAGGATATTGATAGCGACGGACTTAAAAAAAAAAAAAACGCGATTGCTTTGGGACGGATTCAGAGGTTTTTAGACACATTTACTAGGATAATTCTGGGAAATCCCTTATCTTTCTATTGTGTTGCTAGTGTTTTAGTGAGTTTAACTGTACCTGATAGTCGGAGGTGTGTGTCCATTGACGCACAGTGTCTCAGCGAAGTCGACGGCAGCTTTATGGGCGGCACAAGCTCAGCTGATCTCCGGTAAGAAGCGACTTTTTACCACAATTTTCTCACCGAAACCTGCTGGTTGACATTCGGTTGGGATCCATGTTGGCTGTGATCCATAGTAAAGTTTCACCTCTGTGAATTTCAAACAAGGAATCACCGTGTGTTTGTGTGGCTAAAGGCTAAAGCTTCCCAACTCCATCTTTCTACTTTGACTTCTGCAATATTAATTTAACAAATTGCAAAAGATTCAGCAACACAGATGTCCAAAATACTGTGTAATTATGCGGTTAAAGCAGACAACCTTTAGCTGTGTGTGTGTGCAGCGCTAATATTTCCTAACAGCCCGTGACGTCAAGCGTACACGTCATCATTATGAGACGTTTTCAAGAAAAAACTCCCGGGAAATTTAAAATTGCAATTTAGTAAACTAAAAAGGCCGTGTTGGCATGTGTTGCAATGTTAATATTTCATCATTGATATATAAACTATCAGACTGCGTGGTCGGTAGTAGTGGGTTTCAGTAGGCCTTTAAAACAGTAGTTTTATACTTGTGTTGATGACACAGCTTTGCAACAGTTGATATTCTGGTTTCAAGCATGTTTTACTCAATATAGGTCATCAAATCTCAGCAACAAGCTGTGATATCTTACTGAGATCATTTAGGACCAAAACCCTTAAAACAAGTAAAACACCCTAACATAAAATCTGCTTAGTGAGAAGAATTATCTTATCAGACAGAAAATAAGCAAATATCACCCTTATTTGAAATATTTAATCTTACTTAGATTGTAGTTTTTGCAGTGTAGAAGGAGATAAAACAATTATCAATTACACCTCTCCTTAATGTGGAAGAGCAATTTTTTTTTTTTTTTTTGCCAACCATTCACAATTCATCCATCCGTCCATCCATCCATTTTCTACCGCTTATTCCCTTTCGGGGTCGCGGGGGGCGCTGGCGCCTATCTCAGCTACAATCGGGCGGAAGGCAGGGTACACCCTGGACAAGTCGCCATCTCATCGCAGGGCCAACACAGATAGACAGACAACATTCACACTCACATTCACACACTAGGGCCAATTTAGTGTTGCCAATCAACCTATCCCCAGGTGCATGTCTTTGGAGGTGGGAGGAAGCCGGAGTACCCGGAGGGAACCCACGCATTCACGGGGAGAACATGCAAACTCCACACAGAAAGATCCCGAGCCTGGATTTGAACCCAGGACTGCAGGACCTTCGTATTGTGAGGCAGACGTTCACAATTCATATGGGAAAAACAAGAACCCCTTTTTTTAATGCATTCTGATTCTTAAAATGCAGCACGTATGAGGTGGCTAATGGGAATACACTATTCCACCCTCTTTAAAAAATCCGAAAAACGCCAACAATACTCCATTTACATGTCATGAATTGAAAATTGACCAATTATTGGCACCCGAGGGTCCCTGGTTCAAATCCCACCTAGTACCAACCTCATCACGTCCGTTGTGTCCTGAGCAAGACACTTCACCCTTGCTCCTGATGGGTGCTGGTTGGCGCCTTGCATGGCAGCTCCCTCCATCAGTGTGTGAATGTGTGTGTGAATGGGTAAATGTGGAAGTAGTGTCAAAGCGCTTTGAGTACCTTGAAGGTAGAAAAGCGCTATACAAGTACAACCCATTTATTATAAGCACTAACTGAGAGAGTTGTGATGTCCTCTGTTTTTAAAATTTTGATTTCTATTTATTGTTTGAACAGATTTTACCCATTAAAACCATTTTTAATCACATTTATTTTTATATTAGTTTTATATTGGTTTTAAATGTATTTATTTTTTGTTTGTTTTTTATTCAGTCATCGGTGGAGCTAAGGATATTATTTGAATACTGTTTTTAATATTAGGGCCAACATGGTGGAAGAGAGGTTAGTGCATGTGCCTTACAACATAAGGCACAATAGTAGTCCTGAGTTCAATCCCGGGCTCGGGATCTTTCTGTGTGGAGTTTGCATGTTCTCCCCGTGAATGCGTGGGTTCCCTCCGGGTACTCCGGCTTCCTCCCACTTCCAAAGACATCCACCTGGGGATAGGTTGATTGGCAACACTAAATTGGTCGTAGTGTGTAAATGTGAGTGTGAATGTTGTCTGTCTATCTGTGTTGGCCCTACGGTGAGGTTGCAACTTGTCCAGGGTGTACGCCGCCTTCCCCCCGAATGCAGCTGAGATAGGCTCCAGCACCCCCCGTGACCCCAAAATGGACAAGCGGTAGAAAATGGATGGATGGATGTTTTTAATATTGTTGTGCAGCACTTTGGAAACATTTATGTTGTTTAAATGTGTTATATAATAAAATGGTAAGTATTGGATTGAGAAACTATTTTTAGTGGTGCCGTGATCACGTAACTAGCTCGTTGGGACCCAGGATGGACCGCTCGCCTGTATCGGTTGGGGACATCTCTACGCTGCTGATCCGCTTGAGATGGTTTCCTGTGGACGGGACTCTCACTGCTGTCTTGGAGCCACTATGGATTGAACTTTCACAGTATCATGTTAGACCCGCTCGACATCCATTGCTTTCGGTCCCCTAGGGGTGGGGGGTTGGCCACATCTGAGGTCCTCTCCAAGGTTTCTCATAGTCAGCATTGTCACTGGCGTCCCACTGGATGTGAATTCTCCCTGCCCACTGGGTGTGAGTTTTCCTTGCCCTTTTGTGGGTTCTTCCGAGGATGTTGTAGTCGTAATGATTTGTGCAGTCCTTTGAGACATTTGTGATTTGGGGCTATATAAATAAACATTGATTGATTGATTGATAATGCCTTATTGACATATTGAGCTGGTGAGCTCCTGCATCGCCTCTGAGCTGGTGATAGTTAGAGATCATAAATAGGGTCTCTCACCTAGTAGATAGTTAAATGATTATTACATACTGTAATCCGACAAGTTGGGACACTTTGACAACCAAATTGGACCCAGAGATGGCGAGAAAGACATAAAGATACTCGTCTGTGACACTTTTTTAACCCTTTGTGAGGATTATAATTAATTCATCCAGTCACGAAGATATACACATCCTATACCATGAATTGATTAACGTGGACCCCGACTTAAACAAGTTGAAAAACTTATTCGGGTGTTACCATTTAGTGGTCAATTGTACGGAATATGTACTGTACTGTGCAATCTACTAATAAAAGTATCAGTCAATCAATCAGTCTGCATCCCAGTGAGAGCAGATTTATGTATAAAACAATATCTGCTTGAATTGGAACTGCACTTTTGTTTTGAATTTTGCCAATTATTTGCAATTCCTATAGAAAAACAAGAACACCTTCTTTTTTTATGCATTCTAACTCTTAAAATACAGAACGCATGAGGTGGCTAACAATGCACCTAATGGGACTACACTATTCCGCCCATAAAGCCCTCTAAAATACATCCAAAAAACGCCAACAATACTGCATTTACATGTCATGACTTGAATATTGACCAAGTATTAGCAATATTGTTATTATAAGCGCTAACGGAGACAAACTATTTTTAGTGGCACCATGATCACGTAGAGCTAACAGGCTTGTAATGCCGTATTGACATTCAATCAATCAATCAATGTTTACTTATAAAGCCCTAAATCACGAGTGTCTCAAAGGGTTGCGCAAGCCACAATGACATCCTCGGCTCAGATCCCACATCAGGGCAAGGAAAAACTCAACCCAATGGGACGATGAGAAAAATATTGAGCTGGTGAGCTCCTGCATCGCCACTGAGCTGCTGAAAGTTAGTAATCATAAACAAGGTCTCTCACTTAGTAGATAGTAGAAGGATTGTTATTATTACATGCTGTAATCGGACAAGTTGGGACACTTTGACAACCAATTTAGAACCATAGATGGCGAGACACACAAAAAAATGCTCGTTTGTGACACTTTTTTTAACCCTTTGTGAGGATTATAATTAATTCAACTAGACATAAAGATATAAACATCCTATCAGAGCAGACATTATACAGTAAGAGGTTATTTTATTATCTTCTTAGTGTTTAACTACAGCTGGATCCGTTTAGCACACCGCTTTTAAAACATGTCGATCATCCTCTGTCATGTTTCGTGGTCACGTTCTGTTTGGTTTTGGACTCATTCGCACTCTTGTTTGTTTTGTCACCATGACAACTCATTAGTTTCACCTGTTATGTGTTCACGACTCACGCACCTGATTTGTTTGGACTCACGCAACAGTCAATCACTGCACCACTATTTAAGCATGCAGTTGCCAGGCAGTCAGCCTGGTGACATCACCTTCTACACACCCTTGATACCCGATTGATTGCGCGGTCCATGCCATAGTGCTCATGCCATTGCTCTGTTGTTTTTGACGTCTTCACGCCACAGTAAGTGTTTCCTTTTTATGTCCACAGTTTAGTGATTTTTTAAAAATTTATCTTTCATGTCCTAAGTTGTTTTTGCCTCCGCCTTGGGCGCGCCTTTTGTTTGGTGATTAATTAAAAGATGTCATTACCTTTACGCCATGCACGGTCCAGTCGATTTGCACCACGGGACAACAAACCACACCATAGTCCACGTCTTGACATCCTCCTTATATTCAGGGTAAAAATGTAAAGTTCTGGCTCAATATTTGTCCCAAAGTAATCATTGTTGGCTCTCATGAAATCTGCATGAGTATTACTGTTGTTGTTGAAGGGAAAAGCGTTAAAATAATACTCTTGAAATGCTTAAAATGACCAAAATACGTAAATATTATTGAATGTTATTATGAATGTGCCTGTTAGAAGGCATAAACACAAGGAAACGTGTTCTTGTCTTACATCAGGGGTGTCCAAAGTTTTTCCACTGAGGGCCGCACAATGAAAAATAAAAGCATTCTGGGGCCATACTCATTCACATTGACATCCCACTGGGTTGTGAGTTTTTCCTTGCCCTTTAGTGGCCTCTAAACTGAGGGTGTGGCCGTGGCTTGTGCAGCCCTTTGAGACACTTGTGATTTAAGGCTGTATAAATAAACATTCATATTTAATGGTCGGACTGAAAACAACTTTTTTTTTTGCAAATAATCATTCACTTAGAATTTAATGGCAGCAACACATTGCAAAAAGTTGGCACAGAAGCATTTTTACCACTGTGTTACGTTGCCTTTCCTTTTAACTTTCATAACCAATTAAATATATACCGTACCCAATAGGGCTCCCCTCAATTTTGAGATGTGTCAAAGGTACCGGGTCATTAGTGTTAAAAATAAGTTATATATTAATATTTTTTTACTTTCAACGCCTGAATATCTATGGATCAACTTTAGGTCTATCCATCGATTTACTGTAAAGCATGGGTGTCAAACTCTGGCCTGCGGGCCAAATTTGGCCCGCCGTGTAATTTCATTTGGCCCTTGAGGCAAAATTAAATTAACATTAGAGCTGGCCCGCCAGGATTATACAGCGGCAGTACCGCTCTAACACCGCATTCACCGCCTATACTCATACTTGCCAACCCTTCCTGATTTTCCCGGGAGACTCCCGAAGTTCATTGCCCCTCCCTAAAAACTCCCGGGGCAACCCTTCTCCCAAATTTCTCTCTGGACAACAATATTGGGGTCGTGCCTTAAAGGCACTGTCTTTAGCGTTCTCTACAAGCTGTTGTTACGTCTGCTTTTCCTCTATATATACAGTGTGCCGGCCAAGTCACATAATATATGCGGCTTGTACACACACACACACACACACAAGTGAATGCAAGGCATATTTGGTCAACAGCCATGCAGGTCACACTGAGGGTGGTTGTATAAACAACTTTAACACTGTTACAAATATGCGCCACACTGTGAAGCCACACCAAACAAAAATGACAAACACAATTCGGGAGAACAACCGCACCGAAACACGACATGAACACAACAGAAAAAATACCCAGAAACCCTTGCAGAACTAACTCTTCCGGGACGCTACAATATCCACCCCCGCTACCACCAAAACCCCGCCACCCCCCAACACCGACCAACTCGTTATTTTATTTTCAAATGTATTAGCTAGTGGAAAAAGTTAATGTTGATATTTACATCAGAAGGCTACAAATAGAAAAGAGGCATTACATTTTTTATTTTATTTCTGTGATGTTTTTTCGTTTGTTTTTTTGAAAGTTGATTTTTCACTATTAGGTTGAATAATCGTTGTTTAAGCAAATCAGTGTAACAAACGGAGCAATACTTAACGTTTTATTCATTCACTTTCTTTTGCTACTTCAAGGCTTGAATGTTTGATTCATTCCTTATTGTTATTTTCCTTTCAAATTTATTATTGGCCTGTGGAAAAAGTTTATATTGATATTTACCTCAGAAGGCTGCAAATTGAAAAGAGGCATTCTATTTTTATTTAAATTTTATTTGATATGCCATTAATATTTTTTAAATATTGTTATTATTATTTGAAACTCAATTTTGCATGTCACTATAAAGTTATATAAGCCTTGCTTGTTTGGGTCCCTATTAAAAGGTTAATTTGTTCAACCTTGGCCCGCGGCTTTGTTCAGTTTAAAATTTTGGCCCACTCTGTGTTTGAGTTTGACACCCCTGCTGTAAAGTAAAAGTTTTTTGTATCTTTAATGCCCTTTTTTGTCAAAGACAACCATGTTTAAAGTGGAATATTTGATGTGAAGTAATTATAGCCTTAAATGGGTTAAACAGTTTGAAAAAAGTGTCTTGGGTATCCAAAAGGGCCCCACTCATAAATGTGATGAAAATAAGATATTACGTGAATATATTATTTTTACTTTCAACACTTAAATCTCCAGATCAACTTCAATTCTAGCTGTCATTTATAGGTTTTCCTAATTCTTAGTTTTCTTATGTTTTATGCTCTTTTTGTCAAAGAAAACCTTGTTTTATTTGTATGGCAAACACACAAAACATGCTGTATTTCCCCAAAATGTTTAATATCTAATATGAAGTAGTTAGAGCCTTGAATCGGTCAGTAATTGCTAACATTGATTTAAATTAACTATCATTTTTTGACAGTTTTCTTTTTTTTTTCTTTTTCTTTTTATTGACATCCAGCATCAGACATTTCCATCCATTAAATCATATTCACATACATCACATAGCCGTTGTCTGCCCTAAATGTCAAAAGTATTTTGACGGCGTGGCGCAGTGGGGAGAGTGGCCGTGCGCAACCCGAGCGTCCCTGGTTCAATTCCCACCTAGTACCAACCTCGTCACGTCCGTTGTGTCCTGAGCAAGACACTTCACCCTTGCTCCTGATGGGTGCTGGTTGGCGCCTTGCATGGCAGCTCCCTCCATCAGTGTGTGAATGTGTGTGTGAATGGGTAAATGTGGAAGTAGTGTCAAAGCGCTTTGAGTACCTTGAAGGTAGAAAAGCGCTATACAAGTACAACCCATTTATCATTTATTTATTTATTTTATATACTCCTCAGGAGCAAGGGTGAAGTGTCTTGCTCAGGACACAACGGACGTGACGAGGTTGGTACTAGGTGGGATTTGAACCAGGTACCCTCAGGTTGCGCACAGCCACTCTTCCACTGCGCCACGCCGTCCCTCTAATAACAATAATGAATGAATCAAACAGTCAAGCTTTGAAGTAGCAAGAGAAAGTGCATGCATAAAAGCGTTAGTTATTGCTCAGTTTGCTACACTGATTCGCTTTAACACTAAATATGGAACATGCAACGCTTATATAACTTAATAGTGCAAAATCAACTTTGAAAAAACAAATGAAAAAACATCAATGGTATATAAAATAAAAATTCAAATAAAAAAATGAATGCCTCTTTTCTATTTGCAGCCTTCTGAGGTAAATATCAACATTAACTTTTTCCGCAGGCTAATACATTTGAAAATAAAATAACAACGCGGTGGTAGCGGGGGGTGTACATTGTAGCGTCCCGGAAGAGTTAGTGCCGCAAGGGAGTCTGGGTATTTATTCTGTTGTGTTTATGTTGTGTTTTACGGTGCGGATGTTCTCCCGAAATGTGTGTCATTTTTGTTTGGTGTGGGTTCACAGTGTGGCGCGTATTTGTAACAGTGTTAAAGTTGTTTTTACGGCCACCTTCAGTGTGACCTGTATGGCTGTTGACCAAGTATGCGTGGCATTCACTTGTTTGTGTGGAAGCCGCATATATTATGTGACTGGGCTGGCACGCTGTTTGTATGGAGGAAAAGCGGTGCCTTTAAGGCTCGCCCCCAATATTGTTATCCGGGCGGAAATCGGCAAAAAGTCGGGAGAATGCTTGTCCCGGAGATTTTCGGGAGTGGCACTGAACTTCAGGAGTCTCCCGGGAAAATCGGAAGGGTTGGCAAGTATGAGTATTAGCGGTGAATGCTGTGTTACAGCGCCGCTGTATAGTACTGGCGGGCCAGCTCTGTTAACTTGAAAATGCCTCAAGGGCCAAATGAAATTACACGGTGGGCCAAATTTGGCCCGCGGGCCAGAGTTTGACACCCATGCCGTAAAACCTTTGTGATAAATATAATTCATTCTTCATCTAGACCAGTGGTTCTTAACCTGGGTTCGTTGATTCGGCCCCAGGGGTTCGGCCGAGCCTCCGCCACGGAGGTAAAGACACATCCGACTTATTGAGTCAATAAAAACTTCTCCTTGTCAGCGTATTATGGCTACTCCCAAACAACGCTCCCTCTAATTTTCCGTCGGATTTGCAGTTTGTTTGATTGATCGATTGAAACTTTTACTAGCAGATTGTAAAGAAAGAGAAAACACGGTACAGTTCATATTCCGTACAATTGACCACTAAATGGTAACACCCCAATAAGTTCTTCAACTTGTTTAAGTCGGGGTCCACGTTAATCAATTCATGGTAATGTGTGTAAGGTGTGTAAATTGTCGTGAGTTCATGCACTGTGTTGGTTTTGTTCTTAGAACAAGGTTATGTTCATGCACGGTTCATTTTGTGCACCAGTAAAAAAAAAAAAAACATATGATTTTTTTTTTCTTGAATTTGAAAAAAAACCTTTTAATTTTTCACTAAAAAAGGGTTCAGTGAATGTGTATGTGAAACTGGTGGGGTTTGGTACCTCCAACAAGGTTAAGAACCACGGATCTAGACGCGAAGATATTAACATCCTATCAGTTGGCATCCCAGTGAGAGCAGACATTATACAGTAAGTGGTTGTTTTATTATGTTCAGTTTGTATTTTTGTTTAGCACTTGAAGCTTAGTGTTTAACTACAGCTGGATCTGTTTAGCACACCGCCTTTAAAACATCCTCCTTATATTCAGGCTAAAAATGTAAGGTTGTGGATCATTATTTGTCCCAAAGTAACCGTTGTTGGCTGGCATGAGTATTAGTGTTGTGGTTTTAATGGGAAAAGCGAACGTGTGCGATGCATCTGTTAAAATAATATGCTTAAAATGACCAAAATACGTAAATAATATTGATTGTTATTATGAATGTGCCTGTTAGAAGGCATAAAAACAAGGAAACGTGTTCTTGTCTTACATAATGATTGTTAATAATAGGCAAAATTCTCAATAAAGTTGAAGTACCAATGATTGTCACACACACACTAGGTGTGGTGAATTTTCTCCTCTGCATTTGACCCATCCCCTTGATCACCCCCTGGGAAGTGAGGGGAGCAGTGGGCAGCAGCGGTGGCCGCGCCTGGGAATCATTTATGGTGATTTAACCCCCAATTCCAACCCTTAATGCTGAGTGCCAAGCAGGGAGGTAATGGCTCCCATTTTTATAGTCTTTGGTATGACTTGGCCGGGGTTTGAACTCACAACCTACCCATCTCAGGGCGGACACTCTAACCACTAGGCCACTGAGTAGGTGCAGTTTCCCTTTAACTCCTTTAAATTATCCTAATTGTCATTTATCATTTTTGCTTGTTTTCTTCCTCCCTGGCACATCGTTCCTTCTCTCCATCCAGTTTCCTCCTCCCTCGTCCGTTCATTGTCATCCTGGCTCCCTCCCTTGATTACTTTCCTCACACTTTTTTTTTTTCTAAATCTCTCTTCTCCCTTGCCTTCCCTTCCTCCATCCTTCTTCCCGCCCCCGTCTTTACCTTTTGTACTTATTTTCTTTCATGTCTTTCTTTTCTTTACTATTTACCTTTTCCTCCCATATCCTCCATCCTTGCTCTCTCCATTCCTCCCACCCTTGCTTCCTTTGTTGTCACCTACTTTCTTACCAGCATTTTGCCTTTTTTCCCCCTCTTTTCTTGGTAGAGTCATTTGCCCTGCAGGAACTTTCCCTCCTGCTGTCAAAATGACAGTTTTGTTGGGCCAAAGTTGAGTCGGTTGCTGACCCGCTAATCGGTGCAGACACTGCAGCCTGGGGTGTGTGTGTGTGTGTGTGTGTGTGTGTGTGTGTGTGTTTGATTGGTTTTGGGGAGGTGTGGAATTGGAGTGATGGGTGCGTCAAAGGTATCAAGGAGTTCCAAATGAGATCTTCTCATGCTGCATGTTTTCTTCACTTAAAGGGGAACTGCACTTTTTTGGAATTTTGTCCATGTTCACAATCATTATAAAAGTCAAGAAAACAGATGAACTTTTTTATGCATTCTAACTCATTAATAAATCCTCGTTCAATGGACTCAATGGGAGGTCCTCTAGACCAGTGATTCTCAACCTTTTTTCAGTAATGTACCCCCTGTGAACATTTTTTTAATTCAAGTACACCCTAATCAGAGCAAAGCATTTTTGGTTGAAAAAAAGAGATAAAAAGTAAAATACAGCACTATGTCATCAGTTTCTGATGTATTAAATTGTAAAACAGTGCAAAATATTGCTCACTTGTAATAGTCTTTCTTGAACTATTTGGAAAAAAAATAAAAATGACAAAAAACTTGTTGAAAAATAAACAAGTGATTCAATTATAAATAAATATCTCTACACTTAATTCTAAACATTTCTTCACAAAAAAAGAAATCTTTGACATCAATATTTATGGAACATGTCCACAAAAAATCTAGCTGTCAACACTGAATATTGCATTGTTGTATTTTTTTCACAGTTTATGAACTTACATTCATATTTTGTTGAATTATTATTCAAGAAATATATTAATAAAAGATTTTTGAATTGTTGCTATTTTTAGAATATTTGAAAAAAATCTCAATTACCCCTTGGCATACCTTCAAGTACCCCCAGGGCTACGCGTACCCCCAATTGAGAACCACTGCTCAGTGTTTCTCAAATGGGGGTACGCGTACCCCTGGGGGTACTTGAAGGTATGCAGAGGGGTACGTGAGATTTTTTTTTAAATACCGTATTTCCTTGAATAGCCGCCGGGCATGTAATAAGCGCCTGCCTTGAATTACTGCCGGGTCAAACTCGCTCCCCAAATGTTTCAACGTATGCCTACTTTTACTGCCGGGTCAAAGTCGTGTCATCACGAGTGACGCTTCCCCTGTCGTCATTTCCAAAAAGACGGAGGATTTTTTTATTTTTTTGCATTTACTATGTGTAAACCAGCGGTCTTCACAGCTAGCACCAAACCCCCATCCCCTCTCTGTGCGTCGGTTGCGGTGGGCGAGGTTGGGGGCGCGTGTATAATATAGCCAAGAGTCATGGATGCATTGGAATTCTGAGTAATTCTTATGTTGCGTTTAGAATGTGTTACAGAGCCAACGTTCTCCTTTTTTTTTTTTTTTTTTTTTTCCTTTTTCATGAAAAAAGCCCGTTTTTGTCATGAAAAAAGGAGGTTTTTGTGGTTGGTGCACTAATTGTAAGCGTATATTGTGTTTTTTATGTTGATTTAATAAAAAATAAAAATAAAAAATATATATATATATCTTTTTTTTTTAATAAAAATGAATAAAAAATTCTTCTGCGGCCCGGTGTTCAGTGCGGATGTTCTCCCGAAATGTGTTTGTCATTCTTGTTTGGTGTGGGTTCACAGTGTGGCGCATATTTGAAACAGTGTTATAGTTGTTTATACAGCCACCCTCAGTGTGACCTGTATGGCTGTTGAATAAGTATATCTTGCATTCACTTGTGGTGTGTGAAAAGTCGTAGACATTACTGTATGTGATTGGGCCGGCGGTCAAAGGCAGTGCCTTTAAGGCACGCCCCCAATATTGTGGTACAGCAGCGTTTGGAAAAAGTCATACATTTTACTATTTGATACCAATATCACATTTTAAAGCATTTATCGGCCGATAATAACGGCAGTCCGATATTATCGGACATCTCTATTCATCTTCATGGGAATACATCAACATCCTAACAGTCGGCATCCCAGTGTGTACTGTTTCCCTTGTGTGTGTAAGTTAACACAAGTCAACAGCGAGCCAGACTCAATCCAAAATTAATATGGGAGTCAGGAATACGATGTTCATGCAGTCCTGGGTTCAAATCCAGGCTCGGGATCTTTCTGTGTGGAGTTTGCATGTTCTCCCCGTGAATGCGTGGGTTCCCTCCGGGTACTCCGGCTTCCTCCCACTTCCAAAGACATGCACCTGGGGATAGGTTGATTGGCAACACTAAATTGGCCCTAGTGTGTGAATGTGAGTGTGAATGTTGTCTGTCTATCTTAGTTGGCCCTGCGATGAGATGGCGACTTGTCCAGGGTGTACGCCGCCTTCCGCCCGATTGTAGCTGAGATAGGCGCCAGCGACCCCAAAAGGGAATAAACGGTAGAAAATGGATGAATGGAAGGAAGTAGCATGTAAGCTCCGAGTGCTTTAATAGGCGGCACTGTCCAATCCAGTGTGAACCAGAGTGAAACTAAAGAAAACATACAAATATACATACGTACATAAGTGGCTGCCTAGTGAATAAACATTCGGTAACAATTTAGTATGGGGAATATATTCACCATTAATTAGTTGTTATTAAAGTAACAAAGACTTGATTTATAGTTGTTTGGATACTAGAGGAACACATGAAGATTAGGGTTACTAATGGATAGATAGATAGATAGATAGATAGATAGATAGATAGAGTTCTTTCAGGAAAATTAAAATAAACAATAATTCTTAGGTTATTGAGGGAAGACTCTTAGTTTATGGCTTACTGGTTGTATAATAAGGCCATGTAGAATAAGGCATTAATAGGTACTTAATAATGACTAATTAAGAGCCACTATGTTAGTAATCTGCATGTTAATAAGCAACTAATTAATGGTGAATATGTGTTGCCCATACTAAAGTGTTACCAGAAATTTCTTCCAGACCGTAGGGCGCACCGAATTATAAGGCACACTGCCAATGAATGGTCTATTTTTTTTTTTCATATATGTATATCAATCAATCAATCAATCATCCATCCATCCATCCATCCATCATCTTCCGCTTATCCGAGGTCGGGTCGCGGGGGCAACAGCCTAAGCAGGGAAACCCAGACTTCCCTCTCCCCAGCCACTTCGTCTAGCTCTTCCCGGGGGATCCCGAGGCCTTCCCAGGCCAGCCAGGAGACATAGTCTTCCCAACGTGTCCTGGGTCTTCCCCGTGGCCTCCTACCGGTTGGATGTGCCCTAAACACCTCCCTAGGGAGGCGTTCGGGTGGCATCCTGACCAGATGCCCGAACCACCTCATCTGGCTCCCCTCGATGTGGAGGAACAGCGGCTTTACTTTGAGTTCCTCCCGGATGGCAGAGCTTCTCACCCTATCTCTAAGGGAGAGCCCCGCCACACGGCGGAGGAAACTCATTTCGGCCGCTTGTACCCGTGATCTTATCCTTTCGGTCATGACCCAAAGCTCATGACCGAAGGTGAGGATGGGAACGTAGATCGACCGGTAAATTGAGAGCTTTGCCTTCCGGCTCAGCTCCTTCTTCACCACAACGGATCGGTACAACGTCCGCATTACTGAAAGACGCCGCACCGATCCGCCTGTCGATCTCACGATCCACTCTTCCCTCACTCGTGAACAAGACTCCTAGGTACTTGAACTCCTCCACTTGGGGCAGGGTCTCCTCCCCAACCCGGAGATGGCACTCCACCCTTTTCCGGGCGAGAACCATGGACTCGGACTTGGAGGTGCTGATTCTCATTCCGGTCGCTTCACACTCGGCTGCGAACCGATCCAGTGAGAGCTGAAGATCCCGGTCAGATGAAGCCATCAGGACCACATCATCTGCAAAAAGCAGAGACCTAATCTTGCGGTTACCAAACCGGAACCCCTCAACGCCTTGACTGCGCCTAGAAATTCTGTCCATAAAAGTTATGAACAGAATCGGTGACAAAGGACAGCCTTGGCGGAGTCCAACCCTCACTGGAAATGTGTTCGACTTACAATCAATCAATGATTATTTATATAGCCCTAAATCAGAAGTGTCTCAAAGGGCTCTGCACAAACCACAATACAAACCTCGGTAGAGCCCACATGAGGGCAAGGAAAGGATATATATATATATATATATATATATATATATATATATATATATATATATATATATATATATATATATGTATATGTACCATATTTTTCGGACTATAAGTCACAATTTTTTTCATAGTTTGGACCCAGGGGTGCGACTTATGTATAAAATGATTAACACATTACCTTAAAATATCAAATAATATTATTTAGCTCATTCACGTAAGAGACTAGACGTATAAGATTTCATGGGATTTAGCAATTAGGAGTGACAGATTGTTTGGTAAACGTATAGCATGTTCTATATGTTATAGTTATTCGAATGACTCTTAACATAATATGTTACGTTAACATACCAGGCACCTTTTCAGTTGGTTATTTATTCAGCCTGTTGTTCACTATTCTTTATTTATTTTAAATTGCCCTTCAAATGTCTATTCTTGGTGTTGGGTTTTATCAAATACATTTCCCCAAAAAATGCAACTTGGACTCCAGTGCGACTTATATATGTTTTTTTTCCTTCTTTATTATGCATTTCGGCATGTGCGACGTATACTCCAAATAATATATGATGAGTATGTGTGTGTGTGTGTATATATATATATATATATATATATATATATATATATATATATATATATATATATATATATATGTATATGTATATATATGTATATGTATATGTATGTATATTTATATGTATATACATGTATATACATGTATATGTATGTATATATATATGTATATACATGTATATGTATGTATATATATATATATATATATGTATATGTATATATATGTGTATGTATATGTATATGTATATACATGTATATACATGTATATGTATGTATATACATGTATATACATGTATATGTATGTATATATATATATATATATATATATATATATATATATATATATATATATATATGTGTATATATATATATATGTATATGTATATATATATATATAAAAAAAAAATATATATATATATATGTATATATATATGGGGCATTAAAGGAGTCATATAATTATTATTAGTATTATTATTATTTTGTTCTAAATGTAAAACACTCTGCGATCAGGTGGCGACATGTCCAGGGCGTATGCCGCCTTACGCCCAATTGTAGCTGAGATAAGCACCAGCGCCCCACAACGACCCCAAAGGGAATAAGCGGTAGAAATTGGATGGATGGCTGTAAAACACTTCCTTGTGGTCTACATAACATGTAATGGTGGTTATTTGGTCAAAATGCTGCATAGATTATGTTTTACAGATCATCTTCAAGCCGCTGTCTGACAGTCGCTTCCGGGTACGCCGTTTTGTAGGCGGTGTTATTTACGTGGCTCACCTTCGGCAGCGTCTTCTCCCTCCGTCATTTTTGTTGTAGCGGTGTAGCGTGCAAGGACGTGAGCGGAAGATGTGTCAAAAGAAGTAGCTAACTGTTTTAACGACATTCAGACTTCACTTCAATCAATAACCGACCTGCATCTCCTCCTCCTCAATTAGCACATTTAGTCACTTGGTTAAAATGAGATTCTGAAGGGAATGCTTGTCATGACCCAGCCTCACCTTGACTTCAACACCAGCAGCCCAAAGTTAAATTGAGTTTTAGCTCCCAGCTTTAGATAAAGAAGCAAGAGTGAGAGCATAAGTCAAACTGAAGAAGGTGAAGCCACTTTTAAGTTTGCTTGACAAATTATTGACTATGAAGATTATTTTGCAGGATAATTTACTTCCTTTTATTCTGTTTTCAGCATTAGAGGATTGATTTAAACGTGTAATTGAATTCAGGACGTGAGGCTCAGGAATAATTACATTCCTGCTGTCTCATCTTGTTACTTCCTGATGATCATTTTATTTCCCGTCCAAATCCCGGGACGCGTTTATTTGTCTTCGCCCCACTGTGCGAGAGTGTTCTTCCTCCTTCCTTCCTCTTCCTCGCCGAGCCCTTCCACCGGAGCAATTCCACGTCTCCCCCGGCAAACAAAGGCGGCTAATGACATGCTGACACCGAGCCCGATGATTGAATTCATTAGGCATGCACGATAATTGCCAGGCACCGGCGTGCACGCAGCCGTCTATTCAGAGGACAGCTGTCAAATAACAAGCGGGAGAGAATGCCGGTTATTGTCGGGCCGGGCGGTGGGAGTGTGGGGAGAGAGCGAGGCAAGCACCTGTTGTGGAGGCTGAGAGCTCTGCATGGATGCTGTATTGACGCTGGTTGCCGCCACGATTCTGTCCCGAAGCTTCCGTTTAAACTTCTTGTCTAAACTCGGCAATCACATTTTTTCTCCACTTTTAGACTTCTTTTCTAATGTTCTAGAACCGAGCCCTTATCCTCCTAAAAAACAGCAGCCATTGCAGTGGACATTTTTGTTTTGCATTGATTCTACATTGATTGATCGATCAAGCAAAGTGTATTCATATAGCCCGAAATCACAAGTGTCTCAAAGGGCTGCACAAGCCACAACGACATCCTCGGCTCAGATCCCACATCAGGGCAAGGAAAAAACTCAACCCAATGGGATGACAATGAGAAACCTTGGAGGGGACCGCAGATGTCGGGACCCTCCCCTTGGGCGACCGGTGCAATGGACGGCGAGTGGATCAAATAATATTGTGAGAGTCCAGTCCATAGTAGATCTAACATAATAGTGAGAGTCCATTCCATAGTGGATCTAAAATAATAGTGAGAGTCCAGTCCATAGTGGATCTAATATGATAGTGAGAGTCCAGTCCATAGTGGATTTTACATAATAGCGAGAGTCCAGTCCATAGTGGATCTAATATAATTGTGAGAGTCCAGTCCATAGTGGATCTAACATAATAGTGAGAGTCCAGTCCATAGTGGATTTTACATAATAGCGTGAGTCGAGTCCATTGTGGATCCAACATAATAGTGAGAGTCGAGTCCATAGTGGATCTAACATAATAGTGAGAGTCCAGTCCATAGTGGATCTAATATAATAGTGAGAGTCCAGTCCATAGTAGATCTAACATGATAGTGAGAGTCCAGTCCATAGTGGATTTTACATAATAGCGAGAGTCGAGTACATTGTGGATCCAACATTATAGTGAGGGTCCAGTCCATAGTGGATCTAACATTATAGTGAGAGTCCAGTCCATAGTGGATCTAACATAATAGTGAGAGTCGAGTCCATAGTGGATCTAACATAATAGTGAGCGTCTAGTCCATAGTGGATCTAACATGATAGTGAGAGTCCAGTCCATAGTGGATCTAACATAATAATGAGAGTCTAGTCCATAGTGAATCTAACATAATAATGAGAGTCCAGTCCATAATGGATCTAACATAATAGTGCGAGTCCAGTCCATAGTGGATCTAACATAATAGTGAGAATCCAGTCCATAGTGAATCTAACATAATATTGTGAGAGTCCAGTCCATAGTGGATCTAATATAATAGTGAGAGTCCAGTCCATAGTGGATCTAACATGATAGTGAGAGTCCAGTCCATAGTGAATCTAACTTAATATTGTGAGAGTCCAGTCCATAGTGGATCTAATATAATAGTGAGAGCCCAGTCCATAGTGGATCTAACATAATAGTGAGAGTCCAGTCCATAGTGGATCTAACATAATAGTGCGAGTCCAGTCCATAGTGGATCTAACATAATAATGAGAGTCCAGTCCATAGTGGATCTAATAGTGAGAGTCCAGTCCATAGTGGATCTAACATGATAGTGAGAGTCCAGTCCATAGTGAATATAACATAATAGTGAGAGTCCAGTCCATAGTGGATCTAACATGATAGTGAGAGTCCAGTCCATAGTGGATCTAACATAATAGTGAGAGTCCAGTCCATAGTGGATCCAACATAATTGTGAGAGTCCAGTCCATAGTGGGGCCAGCAAGGGATCATCTTGAGTGGAGACAGGTCAGCAGTGCAGAGACATCCCCAACTGATGCACAGATGAGTGGTCGGTCCACCCCGGGTCCCGACTTTGAACAGCTAGCGCGTCATCTAAGTCCACCTGGACCTCTCAGTGGCCTAGTTGTTAAGAGTGTCCGCCCAGAGATCGGTAGGTCGAGAGTTCAAACCCCGGCCGAGTCATCCCAAAGACTATAAAAATGGAACCTATTACCTCACTGCTTGGCACTCGGCATCAAGGGTTGGAATTGGGGGTTAAATCACCAAAAATGATTCCCGAGCGTGGCCACCGCTGCTGCTCACTGCTCCTCTCACCTCCCAGGGGGTGATCAAGGGGTATGGGTCAAATGCAGAGATTCATTTCGCCTCACCTCGTGTGTGTGAGACAATCATTGGCATTTTAACTTTAAATGTAATAACCTGTCCACGTAGGAAAGGGGGGCAGAGCAGAAAAGAGATGGCAGATCAACTAGTCTAAAAAGGGGTCTATTAAAGGTTAGAGTATACAAATTAGTTTTAAGATGGGACTTAAATGCTTCTATTGAGGTAGCATCTTGAACTGTTACCGGGAGGGCATTCCAGAGTACTGGAGCCCGAATGGAATATGCTCTATAGCCCGGAGACTTTTTTTGGGCTCTGGGAATCACTAATAAGCCCGGAGTTCTTTGAATGCAGACTTGTTGCCGGGACATATGGTACAATACAATCGGCAAGATAGGATGGAGCTAGACCGTGTAGTATTTTATACGTAAGTAGTAAAACCTTAAAGTCACATCTTAAGTGCACAGGAAGCCAGTGCAGGTGAGCCAGTACAGGTGTAATGTGATCAAACTTTCTTGTTCTTGTCAAAAGTCTAGCAGCCGCATTTTGTACCAACTGTAATCTTTTAATGCTAGACATGGGGAGACCCGAAAATAATACGTTACAGTAATCGAGACGAGACGTAACAAACACATGAATAATGATCGCAGTGTAGGACAAGATAGAACACATTTTAGCGATATTGCGTAGATGAAAGAAGGCCGTTTTAGTAACATTCTTAATGTGTGACTCAAAGGAGAGAGTCGGGTCGAAGATAATACCCAGATTCTTTATCGAGTCCATTCCATTCCATTTTCTACCACTTATTCCCTTTTGGGGTCACGGGGGGCGCTGGCGCCTATCTCAGCTACAATCGGGCGGAAGGCGGGGTACACCCTGAACAAGTCGCCACCTCATCGCAGGGCCAACACAGATAGACGGACAACATTCACACTCACATTCACACACTAGGGCCAATTTAGTGTTGCCAATCAACCTATCCCCAGGTGCATGTCTTTGGAAGTGGGAGGAAGCCGGAGTACCCGGAGGGAACCCACGCATTCACGGGGAGAACATGCAAACTCCACACAGAAAGATCCCTAGCCTGGATTTGAACACAGGACTCCAGGAACTTCGTATTGTGAGGCAGACGCACTAACCCCTCTGCCACCGTGAAACCCTCTTTATCGAGTCGCCTTGTGTAATTGTTTGGTAGTCAAATGTTAAGGTGGTGTTATTAAATAGAAGTCGGTGTCTAGCAGGACCGATAATCAGCATTTCGGATTTCCTAGCGTTAAGATGCAAAAGGTTAGCGGTCATCCATTGTTTCCTTTCAATTAGACATGCCACCAGGTGACTACAATTCGGCGTGTTGGTCAGCTTTAGGGGTATGTAGAGTTCAGTGCATAAGAACAAGTATATACATTAGAAGTACATTTGAGTTGTTTATAATCCGGGGAGATGGGATGTGAATGGAGGAGGGTATTAGTAAAGTGTTGAAGTTGCCTGGAGGTGTTGTTTTAGAGCGGTTTTGAAGGAGGATAGAGATGCACTTACTTTTATACCTGTTGGGAGTGCATTCCACATTGATGTGGCATAGAAAGAGAATGAGTTAAGACCTTTGTTAGATCGAAATCTGGGTTTAACGTGGTTTGTGGAGCTCCCCCTGGTGTTGTGGTTATGGCGGTCATTTACGTTAAGGAAGTAATTTGACATGTACTTCGGTATCAAGGAGGTGTAGCGGATTTTATAGACTAGGTTCAGTGCAAGTTGTTTTACTCTGTCCTCCACCCTGAGCCAGCCCACTTTGGAGAAGTGGGTTGGATTGAGGTGTGATCTGGGGAGGAGGTCTAAAAGTAACCGGATTAGCTTATTCTGGGATGTTTGCAACAGTTGATATTCTGGTTTCAAGCATGTTTTACTCAATATAGGTCATCAAATCTCAGAAACAAGCTGTAATATCTTACTGAGATCATTTAGGAACAAAAGACTTAAAACAAGTAAAACACTCAAACATAAAATCTGCTTAGAGAGAAGAATTATCTTGTAGGAATAAGCAAATAGCACCCTTATTTGAGATATTTAATCATACTTAGATTTCAGTTTTTGCAGTGCACCGCGACATTGCCGTGCTTTGACCTCCATCTGAAAGTACTTTTTCCTCCTCTCCTTGCAGAAGACGGAAGAAGACGAGTTGGTGCTAACTCCGGACGGCAGCAGGGAGATCCTGACCTTGGAGATCCCTCTCAGCGACTCGGGCTCGGCGGGTTTGGGCGTCAGCGTGAAGGGCAATCGCTCCAAGGAGAACCACGCCGACCTCGGCATCTTCATCAAGTCCATCATTAACGGAGGGGCGGCCTGCAAGGTCGGTTGTCCTTTTGGCTTCGAGTCTTAAGATGCTGGGGAGGGGAAAAAAAACGGAATTGTTTAGATCAGGGGTGTCAAACATATGGCCCGAGGGCCGGATCAGGCCCGTGAACGGGTTCAATCCGGCCGGCGAGATGAATTTGCTCCTTGTAAAATTGAGATGCATTTTAATTTAAACAAACTGCTGTTCTCGCCCGGAAAAGGGTGGAGTGCCATCTCCGGGTTGGGGAGGAGACCCTGCCCCAAGTGGAGGAGTTCAAGTACCTAGGAGTCTTGTTCACGAGTAGGGGAAGAGTGGATCGTGAGATCGACAGGCGGATCGGTGCGGCGTCTTCAGTAATGCGGACGTTGTATCGATCCGTTGTGGTGAAGAAGGAGCTGAGCCGGAAGGCAAAGCTCTCAATTTACCGGTCGATCTACGTTCCCATCCTCACCTATGGTCATGAGCTTTGGGTCATGACCGAAAGGATAAGATCACGGGTACAAGCGGCCGAAATGAGTTTCCTCCGCCGGGTGGCGGGGCTTTCCCTTAGAGATAGGGTGAGAAGCTCTGCCATCCGGGAGGAACTCAAAGTAAAGCCGCTGCTCCTCCACATCGAGAGGAGCCAGATGAGGTGGTTCGGGCATCTGGTCAGGATGCCACCCGAACGCCTCCCTAGGGATGTGTTTAGGGCACGTCCAGCTGGTAGGAAGCCACGGGGAAGACCCAGGACACGTTGGAAAGACTATGTCTCCCGGCTGGCCTGGGAACACCTCGGGATCCCCCGGGAAGAGCTAGACGAAGTGGCTGGAGATAGGGAAGTCTGGGCTTCCCTGCTTAGGCTGCTGCCCCCGCGACCCGACCTCGGATAAGCGGAAGATGATGGATGGATGGACAAACTGCTGTTACAAATGTGTCCACTGGATGTCGCAAAAGCAATTTCTTAGGCAAGCAAATAGTTAAGTGTATGCCAAGCGAGCAAGTGTATGCCAAGCAAGAGGTACACGGTACAGCTGGAGCTAAGACTCCTCCCCCTTGACCCAACGTAAAACAGACAGGATTAAAATAAACAATTGGTAACCCCACTTCAAACATTGCATGAGACTCTGCACAGTGATATACTTCTGAGAAAATTGTCGTCCGTGCAAATTTAAAGTGAACAGTGGAAATGATAAATGACGTATATGATACGTAGAAGCGTTTTTATTTAAGTGGAGTGAATTATATTTATGTGGCGCTTTTCTCTAGTTACTCAAAGCGCTTTTACAGTAGTGAAGCCCAATATCTAAGTTACATTTAAACCAGTGTGGGTGGCACTGGGAGCAGGTGCGTAAAGTGTCTTTATCGATCCTGGGGATCGAACCTGGAACCCTCTAGTTGCTGGCACAGCCACCATACCAACCGAACTATACCACCCCATTTTAGCTTTATTTAGTTTTTTTATTCAATCCCTATGACTTAAAAGTTTAACTGCTTTGTAGATAGACTGAGATTAAACTGCACCATTTTTTTCCCCACAAAAGTTTCAACTAACTTCAAGTGGTTTCTGATATGTAAATTTTTCAGAATGTGCTTGTTCTAAATTTGGACCAAAGTAAAACAAAAAAAACATTCCGAAGCTGTCGTAGCTGTACTTTTATGTTATCATGCCATGATTTTACCCGTCCGACCCACGTGGGAATACATTTTCCTCCGAGCGGCCCCTGAGCTAAAATGAGTTTGACACCCCTGGTTTGGATAAAAAGTCAATCAATCAATCAATCAATGTTTACTTATATAGCCCTAAATCACTAGTGTCTCAAAGGGCTGCACAAACCACCACGACATCCTCGGTAGGCCCACATAAGGGCAAGGAAAACTCACACCCAGTGGGACATCGGTGACAATAATGACCCAGTGGGACGTCGGTGACAATAATGACTATGAGAACCTTAGAGAGGAGGAAAGCAATGGATGTCGAGCGGATCTAACATGATACTGTGAAAGTTCAATCCACAATGGATACAACACAGTCGCGAGAGTCCAGTCCAAAGAGGATCCAAGACACAGCAGCGAGAGTCCCGTTCACAGCGGAGCCAGCAGGAAACCATCCCAAGCGTAGGCGGACCAGCAGCGCAGAGATGTCCCCAGCCGATACACAGGCGACAGAATGGAGCGAATTTTAGCGATGTTACGGAGATGAAAGAAGGCCGTTTTAGTAACGCTTTTAATGTGTGCCTCAAAGGAGAGAGTTGGGTCGAAGATAATACCCAGATTCTTTACCGTGTCGCCTTGTTTAATTGTTTGGTTGTCAAATGTTAGAGTTGTATTATTAAATAGAGTTTGGTGTCTAGCAGGACCGATAATCAGCATTTCCGTTTTTTTGGCGTTGAGTTGCAAAAAGTTAGCGGACATCCATTGTTTAATTTCATTAAGACACGCCTCCAGCTGACTACAATCCGGCGTGTTGGTCAGCTTTAGGGGCATGTAGAGTTGGGTGTCATCAGCATAACAGTGAAAGCTAATACCGTATTTGCGTATGATGTCACCTAGCGGCAGCATGTAGATGCTGAAGAGTGCAGGGCCAAGGACCGAACCCTGGGGAACTCCACACGTTACCTTAACGTAGTCCGAGGTCACATTGTTATGGGAGACACACTGCATCCTATCAGTAAGATAAGAGTTAAACCAAGACAGGGCTAAGTCTGACATACCAATTCGTGTTTTGATACGTTCTAATAAAATATTATGATCGACGGTATCGAAAGCAGCGCTAAGATCGAGGAGCAGCAACATAGATGACGCATCAGAATCCATCGTTAGCAATAGATCATTAGTCATTTTTGCGAGGGCTGTCTCCGTGGAGTGATTTGCCCTGAAACCGGATTGAAAGGTTTCACATAGATTGTTAGACGCTAAGTGTTCATTTAACTGCTCCGCAACAATTTTTTCAAGGATTTTTGTGACTAAAGTGACTCTTTAGTCCGTGTTAATGTTATTGTAGGTTAAAGGCACAATGTGTAAGCATCAGACAGCTTTTAAACTCATTGACACCTCCCAAAAACAGCTGGTTAGCATATCTTGCAGAGAATGTGCGCCTTCTGCGGTGGACATTCCTTTTGTTACTGGTCTACAATAATACATGTCCACTGCAGTAGACACTGGTTCTCAAGAGGATGACACATTCTTATTAAGCTGTTTAACTTTGCAAAATTAGGCTGACCATATTCTGAAATCCCAAAAAGAGGACACTTATATACGTGCCAAGGCGGGCAGCACGCCAAGGCCGGGACTAGGTGAAAATTTGCCAATGATACTCGAACTTGCTTTATAAATAATATATTTATTTAAATAAAGCATTTTTTCTCCTGTGTTGGCGCTAGGGATTTTTAAAATGGGGTCCCAGGGACCCCATTAAGTTACATTTTTTGTAAGCGTTTTGAAAATAAATGATAAACGTATTCATTATCCTGTTGTATCTCACATTCTATATCGTGTTTTGGAAAGAGGTTGTCATAAACGTTACTTAATTCATTAAAAAAAAAGAAAAAGAAAACAAATGTGTATACATACACTGTAAAAAAAAAAATCCTTTTTTTATGGTTAATTTACTCTAAATTTCTACTGTAATTTTTCTTTTTTTTTTTCAAATAGTTTATAAAACTGTAGAATTGAAGACATTATCTGTAAATAAACAAACCGCCTGTTATTTTAAGTAATATGCCAGTAATGACAAACTATGTATATTTCTATATTTTTTTTTACAGAAAAATACCAAACTAATTATACATATCATTTTATGTTTTCGCAAATTACTTTCAAATTCATGTAAAATTACAGTAATTAACTTTCATTGAATATGTAACTTGTTACATAGAAGTCTATGTCCATACTAACAATCTAACAGTTTTATATGTAATTTTAAGGTAAATCTTATTTTTTTTTATATTTATGTGTATTTTCACATTCAAGTCGAAAAATATATGTAGCCTGTTATATAAAGGTTTATGCTCATACTAAGAATTTAACATTTTTCTCTGTAATATGACATATGTTGGTGACTGCAAGACATACTTGATCAACAGCCAACAGCCGTACAGGTCACACTGACGGTGGCCGTACAAACGACTTTAACACTGTTACAAATAGGCGCCACATTGTGGAGCCACATCAAACAAGAATGACAAACACATTTCAGGAGAACATCTTCACCGTAACACAACATTAACACAACAGAAACAATACCCAGAATTCCATGTGTTACAATATACACCCCCACCACCAAATTGTAGCGTCCCGGAACAGTTAGTGCTGCAAGGGTTTCTGGGTATTTGTTCTGTTGTGTTTGTTATGTTACAGTGCGGATGTTCTCCCGAAATGTGTTTGTCATTCTTGTTTGGTGTGGGTTCACAGTGTGGCGCGTATTTGTAACAGTGTTAAAGTTGTTTGTACGGCCACCCTCAGTGTGACCTGTACGGCTGTTGACCAAGTATGCCTTGCATACACTTGTGTGTGTGAAAAGCCGCAAATATGCGACTCAGGTGTCACGCAAAGGCAGTGCCATTAAAGGGGAACATTATCACCAGACCTATGTAAGCGTCAATATATACCTTGATGGTGCAGAAAAAAGACCATCTATTTTTTTAACCCATTTCCGAACTCTAAATGGGTGAATTTTGGCGAATTAAACGCCTTTCTGTTTATCGCGCTGCAGGCGATGACGTCAGAATGTGACGTCACCGAGGTAATAGACCCACCATTTTCATTTTCAACACATGACAAACACCGGGTCTCAGCTCTGTAATTTTCCGTTTTTTTTGACTATTTTTTGGAACCTTGGCGACATCATGCCTCGACGGTGTGTTGTCGGAGGGTGTAACAACACTAACAGGGAGGGTTTCAAGTTGCACCCCTGGCCCGAAGATGCGAAAGTGTCTGCCGCCAGACCCCCATTGAATTTGTCAGAGTGTCTCCACATTTGACCGGCGATGCTAAGGCAGACATGGCAAAGAGATGTATGGATAACCTGCAAATGCATTTGCAACGATAGTCAACGAAATCACAAAGGTGAGTTTTGTTGATGTTGACTGCCAGCTAATCGATGCTAACATGCTATTTACCGGCGGTGCTAAAGCAGACATGGGACAGAGATGTATAGATAACCTGCAGATGCATTTGCAACGATAAAGTCAACAAAATCACAAAGGTGAGTTTTGTTGATTTGGACTGCCAGCTAATCGATGCTAACATGCTATGCTAATCAATGCTAACATGCTATTTACCTGCGGTGCTAAAGCAGACATGGCACAGAGATGTATGGATAACCTGCAGATGCATTTGCAACTATATTACGTTTCCTTCCACCCACATTTAATGCGAAAAAAACACTTACCAATCGACGGATTTAAGTTGCTCCAGTGTCACAAGATGCGAAAGTCCTGATCGTTTGGTCCGCACATTTTACCGGAGATGCTAACGCAGCTATTCGGCCATGCTATGGCTATGAATAGCGTCAATAGCTATTCGCTCAATAGCTTCAGTTTCTTCTTCAATATTTTCATACTCCAACCATCTGTTTCAATACATGCGTAATCTGTTAAATCGCTGAAATCCGAGTTTGAATCCGAGCTAATGTCGCTATATCTTGCTGTGCTATTCGCCATTGTTTGTTTACATTGGCAGCACTGTATGACGTCACAGGGAAATGGATATTGTCTTCGCAGAGAGCCGAAAATAAGGCACTTTAAAGCTTTATTTAGGGATATTCCGAGACCGGTAAAATTTTGAAAAAAAAACTTCAAAAAATACAACAACCCACTGGGAACTGATTTTTATTGTTTTTAACCCTTTTGAAATTGTGATAATGTTCCCCTTTAAGGTTTATTGACGCTCTGTTCTTCTCCCTACGTCCGTGTACATAGCGGCATTTTAAAAAGTCATAAATTTAACTTTTTTTTTTAAACCGATACCGATCATTTTGAAATCGATTCCGATCATTTCTGATACTACATTTTAAAGCATTTATCGGACATCTCTAATTTTTACAATACCTTTTGTGAACAGTATTGCATTCAATACCATTACTATACATTAAATTAGGTCCACTCTTTTTATCGACAAGGCTTGAATGTTTAAAGATGATGATGATGAATATTTAAAGATGTAATACTCACGAATAGCACCTTTAAATTAAACTTGGTAAGTTACACAAGGACACTTAGCTGTGTCTCAGCAGCTCTTAAGCGAAACTTCTGCGTGAAAGCCTCTATGAATACTAATGGGCCAATTGCTTGTTGTTCTTCCTGAGAACAGGCAGTGTTGACAACATAATAGCGCTAAAAGCACACAAAGTGGATATGCTGACTCCGAGATTAGTTAAAGATCATTGTCAAAGAGGGGATGTGACCATTTTCTATACTTGTCTAGACAGAAAAATCTATATACTGTTGTTGTTGTTTCCTGTCTGCCCACAGGACGGGCGGCTGCGAGTCAACGACCAGCTGATTGCTGTCAACGGGGAGTCGCTCTTGGCTAAAACCAACCAGGACGCAATGGAGACGCTGAGGAAGTCCATGTCCACGGAAGGCAACAAGCGCGGAATGATCCAGCTCATTGTGGCACGCCGAATCAAAAGAAGCGAGGTAGGGTACCCGAAAAATGCACGCTTTGAGTCACTAGAGAAAAGCGCTATATAAATATAATTCACTTCACTTCACTTTTATAAAATATCAAGAAAAAGCTAAACAAATGTGTAGTTTCATAATTACTTTAAAGCATTGCCATCCTAAATGTGGCCCGTGGGCCATTTTTGGCTCACAACTAGTTTATTATTGGTCCTCAACATGTTCTGAAAATGTAATAAATTCCTAAATGAGGTATATAACATGAGAAGCTATTTGCTTTGTCACCTATAACACAATTTCAAATAGCTTAGCATATAGCCCTATGAACATACATATTTTCCGGGAGACTCCCAAAATGGACAAATTTTCTTCCGAAAATCTCTTGAAATTCAGGCGGAGCTGGAGGCCACGCCCCCTCCAGCTCCATGCGGACCTGAGTGACGTGTATAAAGAGCGTGTCTGCCCAATGACGTTATAACTGTAGAATGATCGAGGGCGAGTTCTTGGTTTTGTTATGTGGGTTTATTGTTAGGCAGTTTCATTAACGTCCTCCCAGCACAGTCCGTTTTCGTCTACCGTAAAGCAGTTCGTCTGCTTAAACAGTAATGTCGTGACACTCTTAAACAGGACAATACTGCCATCTACTGTACATGCATATGGTTGGAAAAACAAGAGTAGATGAGTGTTATGTGTGTGTAAATGTGTAAATAAATGAACACTGAAATTCAAGTATTTCTTATATATATATATATATATATAGCTAGAATTCACTGAAAGTCAATTGTTTCTTATATATATATGTGTGTGTGTGTGTGTGTGTGTATATATATGTATATATATATATATATATATATATGTATATATGTGTATATATATGTGTATATATGTATATATATGTATGTATATGTATGTGTATATATATGTATATATATATGTGTATGTATATGTACGTGTATATATATATATGTATGTATATACATATATACATATATATATATACATATATATATATATATATATATATATATATATATATATATATATATATATATATATATATATATATATATATATATATACATATGTCTTGATTGGATTATCCAGAGAATAGTGCTCGATACCGTGGTAGAGCGCAATATGTAGGTGTGGAAAAAATCACAAGACTACTTCATCTCTACAGAACTGTTTCATGAGGGGTTCCCTCAATCATCAGGAGATTTTCCTGATGAAAATCTGATGATTGAGGGAACCCCTCATGAAACAGTTCTGTAGAGATGAAGTAGTCTTGTGATTTTTCCCACACCTACATATATATATATATGAAATATTTGACTTGGTGAATCTAGGGGCAAATATACTCCTCCCCTCTTGAATATGCCCCGCCCCTGACCACACCCCCCACCTCCCGAATTTGGAGGTCTCAAGGTTGGCAAGTATGTCTAAGAAGTACATTGCATTGGCTTTAACAGCATTACAGAGAACTTTAAAATGATTTTAATCTACATATAACACTTGCTTGTGGTCTATATCAGAGGTCTTCCACAGAGGGTGATCCACAGGAGGTCCACAGAGGCACTGCAGTGGAATCTTGAAACCTTTGGTGGATTAGACTTTTTTTCTGACATTCCCCATCTGATTTTTTTCCACAAATTTCTATGTATTTAAATACATATTTTATATCGATCCAACATACTGTAGTGGAGTTAAAAATAACCATATATGGTCAACCTTCTCACTCTAGACTTCGACTTCCTTTTTATTGTCATTCAAATTTGAACTTTACAGTACTGATAAGAAGAACATTTTGTTGCATTAGTTCATGGTAGAGCAATAAGGTGCAGATATAAATAAATATGTGAAATACTGCTGCCTGCAGACAGCAGTCTCTGCACAGCAGAGGGGGAGGAGGTTGCCCACATAAGTATGTCCGCCAATGTGTGAGGTCATAAATGATCCGCTGTTAATTAAAAGAAACAAACACAAAATGCAGGGAACAGAGACCTCTAAAATGGTGTGCAAGCTCACACCAAAATGCATGAACCTGATGATTAAATGTCTTGGCATTTTTTAACACAAGTAGCCTGCATTGTAACAACTATCATAAATCAGAAAAAAGGAAAATCTTCATCTGTCCCCTTTGATGTACACCATGTATCAAATCCTCTCAGTGGAAAAGTTTGGACACTCCTGACCTAAAGGGTACTGTCCTACATTGTCAACTTGTCAGATGTTTTCCTCTTGCTCTGCTTCTAAATCAGTCGGGTACGCAAGCTTCATAAGATTTCCAAGACATCTTTTGAATTTTCCATGTCACAATTTAAGGAAGCCCACTCTGTGTTTCACACAGGACACTATTTCTATATCCAGTCCATGAATTTTTACTTTTTAAGGTAAAGGCAAGTGTTGCTTTAAAGGAGGGCTCATATTTTAGGGCACCAAGGCAATATACAAATACATATATGTACACATACATATGTATGTGTATATACATGTATGTGTGTGTGTATATATATGTATATATATATATATATATATATATATATATATATA